>NC_054835.1:37382444-37683602 GCF_018345385.1 Vulpes lagopus | reverse complement strand
TGAGTACCTCTATCCCACCACTGATCACTAAACTTCATCAGGTTTTAGTCCTCATTAACACGTACAGTCAACTGAAATTAGCCTATTCACTTCTTTACATGTTTTCAGTCTGTCTTTCCTCATGAGAACTGCAGGTGAGTGAGCTCAGGACTACAGACTACCTGGCTCAGCATGCTCTTCCCAATCCACATGGATACTTAACAAGGGGGCAGTGCTGCTGAATGCACAAACAAGTGGGGAGCTCACTAGGGCCTGTGAAAGACAATTCTGCCTTTGGACCTGTGAAAGCAGTTCTTCTATAGTGGGACTAAAGTCAAACTCCTTCTACCTTAAATCCATTGTGATTCTTGTCCTGCCCCTGCACACATGGAGTAAGTGTAACTACTCCTCCTCTGTCCTGCTTTCAGCCAGCAAGCCCTGCTTTTTTTTTTTTTTTTTTTAATTCATAGAGACAGAGAGAGGCAGAGACACAGGCAGAGGGAGAAGCAAGCATCATACAGAGAGCCTGACATGGGACTCGATCCAGGGTCTCCAGGATCATGCCCTGGGCTGCAGGCGGTGCTAAACCGCTGTGTCACGGGGGCTGCCCAAGCCCTGCTTACCCCAAAACTTCTCTGCTCCATGTTAGTTACTTATTCCCCAGACACTGAAGCTGGGAGCCACCCCCACCATGCTGAGCCCACCTCTGAATGTGCTGTTTGGGAGGGTTCCTCCTGAGGCACAGCACCCGCAGAGGTGGTGCTCTAGCTAACAAGTCCTAAGTACTCCACAAGGATGCGTCTGTGTAGGCGTGCCTCCCTGGTTCTCTCCTATCTTCCCATCCTAATTTCAACTGCAAAGCCACCAAGCAGAGACATCCTCCTAGATATCAGAACATTTTGATGTTTTAGCAGTTGTTTCCAAGGGCACACAATTTGCATGTAATTGAAGATATGACAAGAGATTGTACACCCAGTCTGGGATGCATTAAATTAAAGCTCTGTAGCCTCCCAGAGTTACGATTTCTTAATTTCTCTTCTTTCATTCCATCTCCCCTTCTTCATCCTTTTAGCCCAGTTCACATGCTTTCCCCCAATAGGATCAGGGACTTCCAGAGCTAAGAGGGGAGGCCACGGCCCATGAAAACCCGAGGGGCGTAACACCAGTCATCATGCTCTCCAGTTACAAAGAAAGCAGAGAGCACAGAGAGATGAAGACTCTCTTCATCCGTAAGAAAACTCTATGGGTTTTCCCCTTAGTTTGTATCATGTGGGAAATGGCACTGAGGAACAGAGAAGGCTAGAGGAGCAGCAGACATATTCAGTGCTTCAAGAGGACAGTCTACATGAACAGGAGAGACAAGGGGTCATCACAGCTGGCAGATCGCGAGAATGTCAGGTCTTGCATGTAACCCACACTACCAGAATCACAGCTCTCTGGCAATTTTGTTCTCTACTCACTTCACCTCTATCTTTAAATGCTCCCATGAAGGCAGCTTAAAAGACTAATTAGAAGCAATCTGCACAAACCAGTATTCCAAGATATTTAATGGGGAAAATACACGAGGAGAATTCAGTTAATGTAGCAACGTAATGTAGCAATGTAAAGGGCCTCTTAGATAAATGAATTCCTTAGCTGATGCACTTATTCTTTTCAATAATTTACTCTTCAGTGGTCCAGATGGAACTCTAACTAGAAGAGTGAGCTTGTTTTCCTCACCCACATTCCAAGCCATGGGACATGGGAGTTCTCACTGAAGTGCATGCCTGTTGCAATTAAAGACATGTTTGCGTTCTCTTTCATGACATTTCCCTCCCTTTTGGTTTCCTGTTTTAATGTCATTTGTGCAACAGCAGGGAGATTGGCCAAAGTATGAGAGAAGGCTGCACATTTAGCTACGTTTATGTGTCCTCCCTTCTTGTTTATATTCAATAATTAGCTTGCACATCGATTGGCAAATACTTTTTAAGCCCCTCATGTCTATCTGCTTTTCTCCCATGATATACCCCGATGGGGACCCCATTAACAGATCCGGTGACTCTCTGGGCAGATGCCTGGATTGGAAATATACATATAGGGTGTGGGAAGGGGGGCAAGGCCCACCACATGACAGGAACTGTCCCAGGAAAGACCTGGCTGGACAGTGAGGCAGAGAGCTCATACCCTTGGCGGCGATCAGCAGGGGGCCCCTCGCTACGTGGAGGGTTCAACCTCTTGCTTCTGTTTGGAAATGAGCTGCGCTTCCTTTAGAGACAGGTATACCTCTTCCTGAGGATCATAGTAGTAGAACTTTCGGATATAAGAGATCAGAGGTCTGTGAAAAATACAAGAAGGATTAAGTGTTATTTACAAAGACCATAAACAAAAGACCACCTTTGTTCAACCCTTCCTTCTTCCCCAACCCCTATATGGCTGTGACTACACAAAAAAACTCTGCCCACCTAAGAAACTTCCCACATTCTTACTTGCTATAGTTCCGTTTCCCTCCCTCTTACCACCTCCATTCCAGTCTTTGTAAAGACTGCAGAAGGGAGGCTCACGCTCACACACACACACACACACACACACACACACACACACACACCTTCCTCCCTTCTAGCTGCCATGTGATACTTCTAGAGTTAGGTGCTAAGACACATGAGAAAAGAAAGGAGGGTGTCGTGAATAGCGCCAGGCTCTGCCTGTGCAATCAGCTGGCAGGTCTCACTCACATTTCTAACTAAGCCTCCATTCCTGCCCCAACCCGAAAGACCCCATTGTACTTAGGCAGTGGGAGATCCGGGATGTGATCTATCCGGACGAGCTGTCGGATTCGGAATCTGCAAAGGTGCTGGAGGGATTTGACATTGCTGAATCTAGACACTGGATAGAGCAGCTGGACTGGAGTTGGTGGTAGTCCTTCAAGAATGAAAACCAAGGACATATTCAGAAGGAATAATGCAGCTAACTACAACTTATGAAATAAATCCAGGGAAGGGAAATAGGGTTTCTTTATAGTTCGCATGTTCGTTCTGTGCAAAAGCTCCCTTCCACAAAGAACTGGTGATTTCCATTTGCAGAAGCATTACCACTAATATTTCACTCAAGAGACTCCATTCTCCTCTGCCAAGGGCCTCCCTAGCATGACTCTTAACAGCTGAGAATCTAGCTCTTTAGAATAGCCCATGCTAGAGAGCATTAGGCTCTCCATGAAAAGTGAGAATCAAAGCATCCCTGCTAGGAATGGGAGATACTTATAGGGCACATCTAGCAGCATCCTGAAGGAGAGAACTCAGGAAGGCTGCTCAGAGGGGTCCCCGGCCAATTCCAACTAAGAAGCTGTTAAGTAGAAAGCAATGGCTAGGATCAAGTCTACAATCCTGCACTCCTGCCATTTACTTCAAGCCAGGACAAGTGGGTTTAACCACCTCTTATTTCCCACACTGTGCCCCCACCCCCCACCTCCTCCCATCCTTCTTGCTCCTGAAATTCTAGGCTGGGTCCAGGAACAGAAAAAAAAAAAAAAAAAAGAAAGATGATGCTTTTAATAGGAAAGCGACTATAGTAGCTTGGGCAAGCTGGAAGAGTAGCACTCAGTGCCAAAGTGCCTGCTGCCTAATGCCAACCAGGCCCAATGGGACACACCCTGGTTTCATCAGTATCAGAAGGTTTGGTGCTGGGAAATTCCAAGCCCCAAGGGTCAATGCCACAGAACAGAGACATCCACAATGGCAGGAACACTTAAACCAATTCAAGGGAACAAAGAATATCCTGGTTTCAAGAAACAAAGAGCCTGCAGAAGGTAAATAAGCAAACTGCTCTCAGAAAGAATGAGTTGCAAAATCTTTGAAAGAATTCTTTTCTCAGTCACTGTCCTCTCAAAATTCTGCAGACACATCTCGTTGGAAAATAACATATATATGTTTTTACAGTTTAATTTCCAGTGTTTTTAAAATTTGGTTTGAAGGTGTGAGAAGAAAAACTTAAAGCTTGCAGATCGTCTCCCAAAGCCTTTGCATGGTAATTGGTAGTGGACTTTCTAAAAAAGAAAAAAGTTAAAATACTATGATACTGTTACTAAGCAAGCAAGCATGACTTAAAAACATTTAACTCACTTAGTCTTCAAACTATACTTTGAGACAGGTATCTCTATTATCCCCATTTCACATATGGAAGAAGCTGAGGCTTACTGGGCTCAGAGAACTTGCTCGCCACACAGAACCAACAAAATTGACCTGCCATGAGCACCTCCTTTGTCTCATGAAGAGCTGGGTCCACAGAACCTCAGAGGGTTTTTCTAGGTGTCTCCCCAGAGCACTTGCCCTTCTGCTGTCCACGACAGTCCCAGCACTTTGATGCATGACTGGTCTCAGTCCACTCCTCACTCCTATTCCTTCAGTCCTTGGCCTTACACCTTGAAGCACTTAGCCCTCCTCCACCTGTATGGTTGGTCCTTTCCTCTCACATACAGTTTAAAAAAAAAAAAATCACACTTTCTCCCTTGAATATATTTAAACTCAAGTGGTTTTAAAATGGTATTGGGTTCAAAGGCCTCTTTGAATTTATACCCTCTCTTATATGTTTACAAAATATTCTTTAGTAAATTAAACTATGGCAAACAGAAAGCTTTTGGGGGTGGGTTGTAATAATGCTAAATTCAAAATGATGTTTCAGAGATAAAATTTATGAATCTATTTATTCCCAAAGACACAGTACTATCGGACTTGTGCTTAAAGATATCAGGATAATAAGCAGCATAAAATTATCCGATTGTCTGCCTACTTGAATTTTAATAACCATATATGCTTGCCTATTTAATTGTGTTACTTTTAGCCTTAGGTTGACAAATAGCAATTTGAAACCTGTTAATTCTCTGATATTCCCTCGTGTCAACCTGACCATTTACTGTTTGCCCCCTTACACAGCAAACAATTGGAGCTCACACAACCAGAACATGTTAATGGAAGAGGTTAGAAATGGAAATAAATCTGAGATAACACTCCAGGACAGCAGAAAGAGAGAGGGTGAGGTGAAATAGTGACCATCAGAAACCTTCCTTTGGTCCTTTATATCAAGGGTTTTGGGCACCAATCTAGCTTCTGGCCACTTCACTGTTTGTCCCCCCCAAAAGGACCAGATTAGGGGTGACAAATTTCTTCCAAGTTTGAACACCCCCTACACACAAGTCTTTCTGCCAAACCAAACTTCCCTGAAGACCAGAGTTATCCAGCCCAAAATGTCAATAGTGCTGAATTAAGAAACCCTGGGAAACAGTGAAGACCTGTCACTGAACAAATAATTATAAGATTAATGATGGTTACAAAAGAGAGATAAATTTCCTTAAGAGTTGTGCAATTCAAAGTGTGATTAAAAAATAAAAGGTATTGGGATTGCTGGCTGGCACAATTGGTAGAGCACACAACCCTTGATCTCAAGGCTGTGAGTTCAAGGCCCATGTTGGGTATAGAGATTACTTAAAAATAAAATCTTGAAAAAAAATTGTTTTTTTCTCTTCATGCACTTCACAGATGATGAAGATCCTCTCAACAAAGAAGGATATGCTCCTTTTGAGTTTTGGTTCTAACAGCATCAGGGGTTCCATACTAATCCAATCATACTCTCTTTTTGAGACTGCTGCATGGTGGTGTTAGGCATTTGGTTTGTAACTGTGGAATGCACCAGACTAAGATGCAAACAGTGATTTCAGTGACCATGCTCCACTACTAGGGAGAGAGAAGGGGGAAACCAAGATCAGGCGCCATCACTTTTATTTTCACTAAGGGTACCTCCCCTGATGCCAATTATTCCATTTATTCTAATTAATTTCCTTCCTTCTGTTCCTTACTTGCCACCATTCAGAACTTTCCATTAGTCCTAGCTTTATGATGCCTATGATCCCTGGCGTCCCTTTAACACCAGTCTGCATGGCCTGTTAGTGCAGCCAGCTCTAGTATTGAGCCAGAAAAAAAACCTGACTTTGAATCCTGGCTCTGTAACTCACTGTACCTCTGTGGTGTGTGTGTGTGTTTAGATAGGCTCCACACTAAGCCCAATGTGGGGCTTGAACTCATAACTCTGAGATCAAGACCTGAGTTGAGATCAAAAGTAGGACATTTAACCGATTAAGCCACCCCAGCTCCTCATTGTACCTCAGTTTCTTAATCCGAATGAATGAATGAATGAAAGAAAGAAAGAAAGAGAGAGAGAGAGAGAGAAAGGAGGGAGAGAGGGAGACTATGTGTCTCTTTAAAGGATTTTGTAAGGGAAATGAAATAATACCTGGCTCCTTGCAGGCATTCAGTTATCATCATCCCAAAGTCTCAATAAACAGGCTCCTTTCAGATTCTGAGTTAAAAATCCCTGGTGCAGGTTAAGAAAGTTTGACCTAGGGCAGCCCGGATGGTTTAGCAGTTTAGCACCGCCTTCAGCCCAGGGTGTAATCCTGGAGACCTGGGATCGAGTCCCACATCAGGCTCCCTGAATGGAGTGTGCTTCTTCCTCTGCCCCCACTCCCTTCTCTCTCTGTCTCTGATAAGTAAATTAAAAAAAAAAAAAATCTTAAAAAAAAAAAAAGAAAAAGAAAATTCGACCCAAATGCTAATGACTACCTCTTCTTCACACCAAGTCCCTGATAGAATCAACCTCACAGAAATACCTAGACTTTTATGACAAGCAAAGGACAACAAACAATGGTAAAGGAGAATATTGGCTTTGTCTTTTGTCCCAATCCTTCAAAGAGAAGTCACTTATGGTCTAGGAGTAAATATTAACTCTGCTTTGCCTTCTCTGTTTGATTATAATTTTAAGTATAAATAGATATCCTTTTTTTTTTTAATTTTTTTATTTATTTATGATAGTCACAGATTGATAGAGAGAGGCAGAGACACAGGTAGAGGGAGAAGCAGGCTCCATGCACCGGGAGCCCGATGTGGGATTCGATCCCGGGTCTCCAGGATCGCGCCCTGGGCCAAAGGCAGGCGCCAAACCGCTGCGCCACCCAGGGATCCCTAGATATCCTTTTTTTAAAGATTTTATTTATTTATTCATGAGAGACACAGAGAGAGAGTCAGAGACACAGGTAGAGGGAGAAGCAGGCTCCATGCAGGGAGCCCAATGTGAGACTTGATCCCGGGTCTCCAGGATCACACCCTGGGCTGAAGGCGGCGCCAAACCGCTGAGCCACCAGGGCTGCCCATAAATAGATATCCTATCTGTAGCATTCCTCACAGGTCCTAGAAAGACATCCTCCACTAATAAACACATTTCTGACTTCCTTATGTAGTCTCTACAAATCACAGCAAACTCAGATTTCAATCTGCTTGCTGTTACTTTTCCCCATTAATGGAGTGGTTAGTAAATAAAGCAGAGGATTTGGAGACTATTGAGCCTGGGTTTGAACTTTGACTTGAGCACTGATCAGCTAAGTGACTTTTTTTTTTTTTTTTTTTTAGATTTTATTTATGAGAGAGAGAGAGAGTACATGCAAGAGAGGGAGAGAGAGCAAGGGCGAAGGGAGAGGGAGTGGGAGAAGCAGACTACCTACTGTGGGGGCTCCATCCCAGGACCCTGGGATCATGACCAGAGCCCAAGACAGACAGTGAATGACGGAGTCACCAGGCGCCTCTGCAAAGTGACTTTTAGAGTAAGTAACTTCACATTTGAGCCTCAGCCTCACTTTCTTCACTGGCAAATGAAAATGGTCTTATCTATAACTAGACCAATCTATTAGCTAACTTTGGGTTGTTATAAAAATTATATTTATTCCTTTATTTTTAAAGATTTTATTTATTTATTTGACATAAAGAGAAAAAGCCAGAGAGCACAAGCAGGGGGGAACAGCAGAAGTGAGGGAGAAACAGGCTCGGAGGCAGGGCTAGATCCCAGAACCCTGGTATCATGACCCTAACCAAAGGCAGATGCTTAACCGACTGAGCCACCCAGGTGCCTCAGAGATGAGAGATGTTTAAATAAAGAATCTGACAAAGTAACTGGCACAGGATACAACACAGTTAATAAATAGTAGTAACTGTTACAAGTTCTAGCCCTTACCAAAGTTAAGAATCTTAGTTAAAATTTCTGCAGACACGGCACATTTGTACAAGGAAATGAGCTATACCAGAGGAGTCCAAGACTCCTCAAAGTCTCTCAAATACCCTACAAATAGATATATGCTGAGACTCCTCTGAGAAGATTTCCCTGGTTCACCCATAAACAGAGCTGCTTCCTTTGCCCTTGTCAATCACTGACCACCATGCCTTGTATTGAGTTCTACATGTGCCCTTGCCTTTATCTTCCTACCTATTCTCTCTCTGAGGCTATGAGATCTCTGAGGGTAGAGGTGTGGCTTATTTTTGATACTGAGTTACAGAATTAATGTTTGTCAAATAAATAATCTCTCAAAGTCACAAGCTTTAAAAATTACTAGAGTGTCAATTCCTGTAAGAAAGGATTCTAACTTTTCCCTTTAACCAAGTCAACTGCACGAGACCTAACTGTGTTGACAGCACTGAGGCAAATACGAAATGAAGTGAGAATTAATACAGTTCACACCCTGTCATGCCTTATTTAAATCATCAAGATTATAAAACACATTCCTGTAACCTGGCTCAATCCTGTTACTGATGTTCTGCCTGGGGCTCCCCTGGAACTTCTTTTTAGAGCAATTTCTTGGCACACAGTTTACTTAAGAATCTTAATTTGATTCACTGGGAATGCATGAAGTTCTCATTTTAAGTTATGTTTGAATCTTACAAATTCCTCAATTAATATGCTTGCCATTTTGCCTTTCCCCAACCCTATAAAATAAGGAGACAGACTCTTCCAAACCATCCCTTTTCTCCTTTCGGTAGAGATTATATAGATACCTCTCTACTTAGTGGGCAGAAAGACTATATAACCATACCAGCAAAGATGGGAACTTCCCAATCCTCCCAAATGGAGAAATGCCTTTATACTTAACACTGGTAGAGATATGAGATACAACAAGATCTATCTACATCTACTCTTTAATAGCAAGTTTAGTACAAATGGACAAAATCCACAGCTGACTGCCATTGAATTCAGTCTCCTTGACTCTCATCATGGCCTTTCTAGTGAATACTCTTTTACCTTCCCCATTCTCATAGAAACGGCCTATGCAAGTTGTCCCCTCTCTGCTTCACATGGAATTGTGAGATGGTTGGATTAGGGATAGGGACACACCTCTGAATGTTAAATATTCACATAGTGGCTGGACATCAGAGGTAGCATTTGTTTTCTCATTTGTGTGTTCAGAAAAGCAAAGATTCCTTCTCGGTATGTTGAAGGATTAATGTTTTAAGAGCAGGGGACTAACCACTGGACTCTAGGAAGAGTGGTTGCAATGGGAGCCAGGAAAAAAACTTCAAGTAAATGTGGCTTTTTCTAGGGGGCAGGGGGACATATTTTGATACTAGACTGCATCATACCCAAGTAAGTTAATTAATGTAACCATAGCCTTACCTGGAACCCTGGATCTCAAGAAATAGAGAAACTTCCCATTCTTGGAGTGCATGATGGCTCTCTTAATGAACTCCACCACTGATTGACAGCGGTCCTCAAACTTGGGATGACACCACAGGCTGAAAGTTCCTGCCATGGAAAATTAAAGAGAAGTAAAGATGTAAAAACTTACTTTTAAGGTATCTGGGAAGCTAACCTGAACATCTTAATGATTCTCAAGTCTGCGACGATAGTTTATAGGCAAGTTGTCAGACAAAGGTCCCTGAAGCCACCTGTTCCTGTTTGTTCCACAATTAATGGAAAGAAAGACATTGTGTTTAGTAAGACATTAGTGTGAACACTGATCTTTAAATCATATGTCATAAGAAAAGACTGCCATAGGAAAACCAAGTTTAAATGATGCCCTCTTCAGAAGATACTGTGTTCAAGCATTTACAGAATAGTCGAGACAAGAAAGGAAGATCAATTTTGCAAATCTCATTCATTCATGTGTTAGGCACAAAACATTAAATTCTAAGTCTTTTCTCCTTTAACTTTTATTTTTATTTTTTAAAGATTTATTTATTTATTCATTCATGAAATACACACACAGAGTGAGAAAGAGAGAGAAAGAAAGAGAAAGAGAGAGAGAGAGAGAGAGAGAGAGAGGCAGAGACAACAGGCAGAGGGAGAAGCAGGCTCCAAACAGGGAGCCCAATGCGGGACTCAGTCCTGGGTCCCCAGGATCACACCCTGGGCCAAAGGTGGCGATAAACCGCTGATCCACCTGGGCTGCCCCATTCTGTAACTTTTAAAATCAACTCTCCCCACCATGGTATGTTGCAAAGATCCCACCCCAAGTTTTAGAGTCCTAAAAGCAAAAGGGAATCTGAACTCCCATGACTAAAACCAAACCAAAACCTCCAAAAACTCAAGCATTAAATGCAAAGAAATTGCCTACAAAAGGGACAGAATCCAAGAGAACTACAGACTTGAGTCTCTCTAGTTACTCTCACAGTATCACTTAAAAAGATGAAGACAAATGCTCCATTGCAAACTGGCAACTGGGAGACCCACAAAGCTTCTATTAAAAATCCCATTTATTCAAGGAAGAAAGCCCCTTTGAACAATAAGTAACGAGAGCACCATTTGAAGGTTCTCTCGTTACCGGCCTCTCACCTATCAGGGACCTAGAGGTCAGGCATTCATTCCTCATTCTCATGGCCTAGTCAGTCGTCATTTTCATAGCCTTAAGAAATACTGCATTCTGGGATCCCTGGGTGGCGCAGCGGTTTGGCGCCTGCCTTTGGCCCAGGGCACGATCCTGGAGACCCAGGATCGAATTCCACATCGGGCTCCCGGTGCATGGAGCCTGCTTCTTCCTCCGCCTGTGTCTCTGCCTCTCTCTCTCTCTCTGTGACTATCATAAAAAAAAAAAAAAAAAAAAAAGAAATACTGCATTCTGAAATGCTTTAATTTGCATGGTGTTTTTCTGCTGGCTTGATTTTGGTCTTTGGGAATAGGAGGAAAGCAGGCAGCAGGCTACACCACAGCAAGCTAATTCTCAGGCCAGTGGACTGAAGGGCCTTTCTCTTCATGTACCTTTAAGGCAGGGGTGGGGACAGAGGAAACCATTGACAAAGCTGCACTGGCCTAATGCACTACTTCCTGCCTCACAGGAGAAGTGAACCAAGTAAATACCGCATGACATAGCTAAGAGCAGAAAAGGCCTGGTGGTGGCTGAAGAGACCATGCAGGAGGTCCTCACTTGTGATGCCATGTCTAACACAGCTTGTGTAAGACTGATCACATGTGGGTTGAGTCCCTGAAACTCCCCAAAGTTCTCCTCACTTTTTTTTTCTTTTAAAGATTTTATTTATTTATTCATGAGAGACCAGAGAGAGAAAGGCAGACACAGGCAGAGGGAGAAGCAGGCTCCATGCGAGGAGCCCGATGTGGGGCTCGATCCCGGGTCTCTAGTTGATTTTAAAAGTTAAAGAATGGGGCAGCCCACGCCCTGGGCCAAAGGCAGACGCCCAACAGCTGAGCCACCAGGTATCCCAAGTTCTCTCCACTTTAAAAATTTTTAACACAGGCAAATTTGACAAAGGATGGATTACCCAGCCCTGCCACCAATGATCATCATGATTTTCTGTCCCAGGTCAGAGACAGAATGCCACAATGCAAAGTCAGTCCAGACAGCAGGGTTGAAAGAATCAGCCTCTAGACGTGACCACAGCACTCAGCACCTGCTGACCACAAAGGAGGAGGTACCCCCAGGGAGGAAGACAGGTAGTCTAGAGCATGATGATCCCAAAGAGTCTCTGAGTTCTGCTCACTATTTTCTAAGAGACCACACAGGTGACCTAAAGAAATGATCACCGTGCTGCCTGGCAAGAAAACCTGATGTGATGGACTCTCAGACAAAGAAATTCAGCACAGGACAGTCCAAGGATCAACACTAAATTCTCTTCTTTGTGTATAGGATTTAATAGAAAGTCTCTCTAGATGTTGAGCCTAATTACGAACAGAGCTTGGGAGAGTTTGTGGAATGGTCCTAGCTTATTTTTTCCTTCTATTAGGAGAGTTCTACCAACTTTGTTCTGTTCATTTTGTTCAGGCTCTCCTCTTTCCAAGACAAAATGCTGAGAATACTTTTCCATAGAACCCTCACCTTCCTCCCTATCCCAGCCAACATCCCTTCTAGTGACTGAAACTAGTACCCATAACAACATTCAATGGAGTATGAGATTTCCTCCCTCTCTGTAGTCCACCTCTCTAAAATCTTCCCATGAGAAGGCCAGCTAGCAAGAATAGAGATTAGCACAGGGGAAAGAAAGCGTTCCTCAAACGGCAGCCTGTCTTACCTCTGTAGTGCTCCATTCTCGTGTGGTGGGTGATACCCTGTGACCGGAAACTGAGGCTCAGGATGTAACGAGGATCAGAGCTATCTCGTACCAGGAAAGAGCCATCTGGCTTCCCTTTCAGCTTCATCTCTGCATCTTCCCAGTTCATTGGTCCCCAGTACCAACCACACTATCAAAAATAAGAAGTGGTCAGGTACTTCACAGCACTGGGGAAACATGCACGTTTTCAGCACAATCTATTTTACCACAGAAGAACCACTCCCTTCCCACCACTTTCAAAATATTTTACTAAGTAAGAGTTGCTAAGGGCATCTTAACCATTAGCAATGAATAGCCGGCTCATTCTTTTAGCCCTCTAAAGTAACAATATAATAAGCCTACAATCCCATTAAGAAGGCCTAACCAAAAAAAGAAGAGGGAACTGGGTCAGTTAATCTGTCAAAGTCAGCCTCAACTAGGTGAACAGCTCTCCACAACTGTTCTTCACCACTTTCAAACGTTTTTCCCCAAGATTCAATTTTACAATGTCCCTTATGGAATTGATCATAGCAGCATATTGCTTTGGCACTGTAAATACAGAGGCAAGATAACTATTCTTCCTCTAAAAATAAGAAAAGGAGAGCCCAGGACAGAAGAAGGAGAGTGGGAGAGGAGACCAGCCGCCAGTCTCTGGGCACCGCCTACCTTCTCCAACTCTCGAAGGCTGGCTGCAAAGCTGCTTGAGTCGGGCCGGTAGAGCGGACACTGGAGATGCTGGGGGGGCTGGCTGTGCAGGGATTCAGCTGCTCGGATGGGAGCAATCCGGGGAAACGCATCTGCGGGGCAAGACAGTGGCGGTCACTTGTTCACCCTCCTGGCTCCCAACCATATAAGCAGACCCTCCTCCCAAAACAGAGATGCTAACTGAAGAGGGGCAAGGCATTAGAAGCTAAGCTGGAAAGGGTGGAAGCCAAAGCAGTGGGAAAGAGCTGGATGGGCTGGAACAAAAAGCTGTGTGGGCTCGTGTAAGCTGTGAAGGATGGGTGGGGGCATTCGACCCCAAGAGAGGGGTAGGGGAGCTGCTCACTAACCTGACTAAGGTGACTACTTCAGGGGCTTCACCAGCCTAGAGCGATTCCAGCTTCTCCCACCTCGAGGTGAAGCGCCGGTAAAGCAGCCTTGGAAATAGTGACTCGTTTACTTGCCCAGGGAGAGGAACGATTTTGCCAGGCAAGTAGAAAAGAATGCCGATTTCATTCATTTTACTCCTTGGGTACTGGAGGCTGGCAAAGCAGGTGTGGGCTACTAAATGCTTGGTACTTATTTACAAGGCTGCAGTAAATACTAAAAACTTAGAAACACCAGAGAATTTTGAGAACTTTAAACCTTGCCAACCTGAAATTAAAGAGGTCTCCTAAGTGGTATCTACTCAGAGATTGCAAAGCAGTATCAGCAGCAAAGAGGTGAAAAATTCAATAGTCTTTTATCCCTACCAAAAATCAGATTCACCTCCACAGGGAACAATGGGTTAGAAAAAACAGTTCTTGGCCTCAATTCCAAGGAGTTCTGGCCCAGCCAAGGGGATAAGATTTAAGCTTTCTCATAAGTCCTATGATTTCCATAAATAGACTTCTCCCATCCTTCAAGAGTATATCACTTTGTACTCCCAACTTTTACAAGGCTTGCCTCTAAACTAAGCTAACCTGGGGCATGGGGTGGAGGAGGCGGAGGTAGGGGAAAAGACTGCAGGGAAGACCCCATCGGAGCCACAAGGACAGATGTAGGCAGCGTCCCACTGATATCATCTAGAAGAGAGAACAGAAGCAAGAGGTTCAGAAATACGAGCACAGATGAATGAGGTGAAGCAGAGGAGGGAGAAGGATCATCAGGCTGCCCTCTGGAGCAAGATGGCCTGACCTTCACCCTGTCTTTTTGCACAAAGGGCAACAATCATCTTAACCTGGTTTCCTTTGTTGAAAGCAGAAAAATAAGGATATTCCTAAAGCAGTCTACTAGCAGTAGATTCAGGGCAAGGTAAGTACAGATCTAATCAACATATGGACAGTAAATGTTACAGCATGCAGGTAAGAGACCCATTTAACTGCTTAAGGAGATGACAAGGGTGCTGAGAAATGGACAGGAGATAATTGGGTCATTATTAGAAACCCAAGAGCTTGTTGGCTCCTGGAAAAGAACAAGAGGTCCCTACAGCTCACCCCCTCCCACTAGGGCAAGAAGGCATACAGCAATGGAGACTATACCTAGGAGGCTGAGGCTTCTTCTTGGAGGAGGAGGGGGAGTTGGAGGGTGTGGAGAGGTCAGGCCCCGCTGAGAGATGTCCACATCCACAAGCGACACAGTTTCACCTGAGGGATTCATGGAGCAAGCACGTTATGGAAGCACCTTGTCCAAAGCTGAGGCCAAAAGCAAAGGAAAGCAAAGAGCAAGCAAGCAAGGCTAGGGGCCCCAGCTCTCAAAAATCTCAAAATCTAATGCTTCCCAGAGCCAGAATCACCCCAAACACCTGTTTACAGATGTGTGTACAAATTTCTGCCTTAGGGAACAAGGCAAGTCACTTGTTACAAGTCCAAATGGACATGGAAACCAGGTGCCAGAAGAATCTAAGAACTGTACCTAAGTTGAATGCAGATAAAGGTCCCAAGGTGAGCCCCAATTTCTTCCTAAATGGCTTTCTACATCTAGATTTTCCAGAATATTCACTCATAAGAGAACCAACCATTTTGGGTATCAACTAGTTCCTAATGGCTGAGGCTACAAAGGCCAAAAAGTATATTTACACTTCTAATAAGGAACCTCTTTTAGTCAGCCAAATCAGGTAAGCTCCATGGGAGTTTCTCCTACTTCCTGCATATCATACAGTTCTGTTATCTGCTATATACCCTCCTTCTTGCCACGCAAGCCCACCTACCCTCTTTCTACTTCAGTCACCAGAGGATAAAGGGTATTTTATTAACAAAGACTGACAGACAAGTTTTGGTAGGTCTGATACTCTGAGGAGAACTCAAGATTTCTCTAATTTGGTCCCTGGGGTGTTATTTCCAACAATTTTTTCTCATTTGGGAGGCTGAATTAGCCCCTCAGCTAGAATTTTATTATTTCCCAGTTAAGAAAATGAGGTAACCAATATCTCTTAAAAGGCCAAGAGCTGAGCTTTCAGAATCTAAAACACAGTTGTTACTGTTATTGTTTACAAAGGTCTTGGCACTAATTAAGATAAGCAGAAAGCTCTGCCGGGGTGCCTGGTTGGTCTGGTCAGTAGAGCATGTGACTCTTGATCTCAGGATCATGAATTCGAGCCCCACTTAGGGTGTAGAGCTTACTGGGCAAGGGGAAGAGGGGTGGTGCAGAGAAAGAAAAGAAAGCTCTGGGAAGCCGGACTCAGACTTATCATACAGCTTAGTGGCTGAAAACCCAGCAGCCCAGAATAATGCAGTGAGTCCACAAGAGTATGTTTCCTGAAGGGTCAGAGGTCTAGATAACAGGTATAGCATGTAAATTTTAAAAAAGGGGGAGGGGGGATGTAATTCAAGAGAGCTAAGTTTGTCTGAAACAGGAACACCAAACCTGAAAGTACAAATGTGGGTGAGTATACCTTACTTTAAAGAGGAAACAATTATGAATGAGAAAAACATGCTGCTACAGGACAGGATTCTTTAATTCTGGGCTTTGGGTAAGAAGAGAGGCCTCCTTCTCCATCTGTGCCTACTACAGACACCAACTCACTTGTTCTGACAACTCACAGCAGTCCATGTAGTAATAGGGGTCTCACTAGCCTGAACATCTTCTGGAAATGTCCATTCCTAAGTCATAATTCTTCCAGTCATCTTTTTGAGGGATACAAGCTCCAAAAGAGTTTGAAGTTAGGATTTTGGGGTTGGGCCACAAACAAGGAGGAGTCCTCAGTTCCTGACACTGGAGGCAGTGGGCTAAAGATCCTCCACCACCTACCCAAGCAGAAGCTTCATATACAACTGACATAACAAAAAGGCTCCTTATCTGAGCAAGTTCCCTATTAAAGGGAAGGCAATTGTTCAAAGGATAGTCAAACACTTTCCTACTTAAGCAACTGTGTTCTCTGCTGCAGGAGGAAAGATTTAAATTAGACACAATGAATAACTTTAACAGCTGCAAGAGCTCCTGGCTCCTAAAATGGGTAAGACAAGAGTTCATGTAATCCCCTTTGCCCAAAGTCTTTAAAAATAGACCAGATAATTGTGGATCATGTTTATTAGATAATCTATGAACTCCCCTGGAAGCAGGGACAGGAATTGTAGGACTTCTAGAGTGGTTTATGTACTGTGAGCCTATAAGTTTGTAATTCCTACTTTTAATTTATATGTGATGACCTTGAACTAAGCACTGCATAACTGCCAGGGCCACCTAATTACCAGCAAGCAGTCTCTATCTCAAACTATAAAGCATCCAAAGTCAAGAACACATTCCACATCATAAAAATAGCCTCAGCCCAAACCCAGCGGGCATGGAATGAAGGCAGTAACTGTAGGCCCGCCTGCAGCTCCCCCTGCAGTGCCCCTGCAAGTGTCTCCTGACAGATCTCAGAACACGCCTGCTCTCGGATGTCAGAAGAAAAAAGAGAGCGATCACCCTTACCTGTGAACAGGGGGCTGAAGGAGACCGGAGAAAAGGCACTTTGAGTTCTTGTCAACCTGGGTTTCCTGGGAGGATGAGAAAGCACACAGAGAATATAATGAAGGGTGGGGGAATGAACACATACACATTTAAATCACCATGACACTCAATTCCAGATGCCCTGAGAAACCTAGTAAACCCTAGTCACTATCAGCAACACCTTTGTAATAAAGCCTAAAATTAAAGGAGGAGAATGAAATAATTCAGGCAATTTTTTAAAAAAAATTTTAAGATACTTATTAATTCACGAGAGACACAGAAAGAGAGAGAGGCAGAGACACAGGCAGAGGGAGAAGCAGGCTCCACGCAGGAAGCCCGATGCAGGACTCGATCCCAGGACTCCAGGAGCCAAAGGCAGACACTCAACCGCTGAGCCACCCAGGGGTCCCAATTCAGGCAATTTCTTAAATGGATTTGGCTACAAAGTTCAGCCTACAAAGCAATGAGAAATCCCTTTGGATCTCTCCACACCCAGCAATATTAGAAGAGCAAAACACCTTGAGTAGTAATTAGCAAGTCCATTTCTAGAGTAAAAAAGTCAGATGCAAGGTTGATTTTCATGAGAGCCAAGAAAATGGCTCTTGACCTAACAGATGCCATCTCACAGCAAAGGCTTTCCCTGTGGCCCTGCCCCAAGGTGCAGAAGGTCCCAAAGTGAACCAGGGAATAGATTTGGACTTGAGAATGGCTCTATAAGAAGCACAGGCAATGTTCAACCACTAAGATCCCTGATTTCTACACAAATACCCCCAAGTCATGGGGCAAAGCCATCAGCTAACAAGGGGACCCCCTCAGGTTAGGGGCTCTGCCTGGTACCCAAAGAAAATGGCCTCTTCCCCCTCTCTGAGCTGCCAGTCATATAGCTCTCCCCATGACTTCTTGATGTGGCTCCAGGCAGCCAGCTGGAAAACCCAGATCTCCTGTGAAAAGATATACGAAAGGTAACTTCACTTTGTACCGATTTCAACCAGCTTTTCAGTGAGAAATGAAAGAAATCCAAAAGACTCCAACGAAGACTTTCTGGCCAGAAATGTGCTAAGCTCAAAAACCTCACCTCAGGATGATTGAATTGACTACAAGGGAAAGAACTCACAGAAGTGATAAAAATACGCTCTATCTGGACTGTGTGGCAGAGCTTCTGTGACTGTATATACTTGCCAAAATTAATAGAACTGGACACCAAAAGAAAGGTGACTTTTAGGTGGTCATAAATTATACCTCAACAAACCAGACTTGAAACAAAAAACAAAAACCCACAACTTGAACGCCTGACTCTTGGCCTTAAACCTGGCTCACCTTCCACAATTACTCTCACCCAAAGGACTAAATAAAACTTCAAATGCACCAACAAAGAAGCAGCATAGAAAATCCAAGATGAAACCCTATTTGAATTATTTGACTTTGGAAAATCTTTACGCATTTGTTTTAACACAGATGCCTAAGCTTTTCAAAACCATCTTGTGAAGACCTTACTCAGAAAAAGCCAAGACGGTGGATTCCAATCTCACACTCCCTCTGCAACTTCTGCGCTGAGACTTCTCATCTAATGATGGTGCCTACTGTGCCTGCCCCACCCAAGGCATACATAGGAGACACGGCTGCATCAAAATAAGACACAACCACACACAGGCCTCTGTTTATAAAAGTTGCCCGTGACAGTCTGCAGCTCCGTTCCAAAACTCCAGAGAGCTGGAATGGAAAGTTAATTCCACTGGACATGAGCTTTAAGACTGAAGAGCTTCCAAATTGATTTTTATTTGATAACTTGTGGGTACCACATGAAGCCCAGCAAGTAGAAACCTAAAGCACTGGCCTCTCAAAGGGTTCACACCTCAGCCATTTGGCCGTTTGCCTCTTTTCAAAGGAAGCTGCATTACTCTGCCATCTGCCCATGCTGGGGACGAGCCTCTTCAGTGCCAAGCACTGAAGAACGGCAGTACCCAAATGCACACATCTTGCGGGGGCCTTCTCACTGCGGCTCATCTTCTCCCCCACCCCCGGCATTCTGCAGAAGAAGATCAGTTTCTAGGATCTAGAAAAAGAAATACATCAGACTCTGAACACAGGCAGAGCCATTTGCGAGCTCTGGGATGGCAAGTAAGGGGGCCTCAGGGCTGGAGGCTTGAAGAGGTAGAAGGTCTAGGAGACGGATAGGCTAATAACAATAATAAGTGCTTCCTTCTCTCTTCAGGTAGACGCTAACTAAAAATCCAAAGCAGTTTCTGTCTCAAGGATCCTGAGAGCATTCTAATGGCAGTCATTCATAAAAAGACCAATCTAGACAACTATAAAAAACAAAGCAAAGGAACAATTAACATAAAATTGAGGATGGTGGTTATATGGGGGGAGGGAAGAGATGTAATCAGGAAGCAACACACAGGGGTCTTCAAAGCCACTGATAACATTCTATTTGCTAAGCTTAGTGGTGGGTACCCAAGTATGCAATTCATTATTATTATTGCACATACACTTTATGTATCTCCTTTTGTATACATGAAGAATTTAATACGATAAAAGCCCACCTAAGCTGGATGTGCCATTTTGGGAAAGTAACATGAATGATTCAGCTCCAGTAACATTTTAAACTAACCCTTCTATACTACATTCCCATGTTGTTTTATTCCTACCCAGATGACCCGGACAAGCATTAGGGTGCAAAGGTAAGTCATTTTTACTTTGCCAGTGAGCCACTTGCATCTTACCAGCAGAAAGACTTGAGAGGTTGGGTGGGGTAAGATCAGGTGGGCTATATCTCAGGTGGCAGAGAAGGACACAGGCAGCAGAATACCTGAGGTAAAGGTCTTCTTTGGGGCTAGCAGTCCTTTGTGTCAGCTATGCATCACTTGTGCTACAGATAACAAAGAGAATGCCTCTGTCCACTTCCAGTCTGCAAATTGAGGATTGTACAGCAACAGATCCATGGGATAAAATGAGTTAAAAGCATTACACTAGACGGGCCAACAACACATTGATAAAACCACTGGCCACTTTTCAAATTTTTTGAAATCTAAAATATAAACCATAATATAATATTGTCCTCCCTCTCTTGTTCATAAACCCCCTCTACTGATGTCCTAAAACTTAAACCCGTCCTTTTCTACAGTAAATCTAAAATTCGGATGTCCAAATGTCAAGTTTGATGGCCACAATTTACCTCTGTGCCTGCTAGAGCATGCAGTGCCAAGTCAGCCAGCCCGTGCCATTTCCAACACGTCATAAGCCAGTGTCTGTTCATGTGCTACAGGCACAAAAACCATGTGTTCATTTGTAGTTCCAATACACAGACATCTGTGCAGCAAGGTCAGATCCAAAACTTCATCATAAACCAACTTAAAGAACCTATGGAGGGAACTTCCGGGGAAGAGCCAAGAGCCACAACCCAATGTCTAAAGCGCTGGAATGATTTTAGCAGGGAAAATGTTAAGGAGAGAAAGACACAGGCTCAAATGGACAGAGATTTCTGAAGTTAGGTTGCTCATTCCAAATGATAGATGCCAACCAGAACCATTTTGTGGGGCAAGAGTTGAAAAGATCAATGGAGAATGGACCCAAAACCCAAACACAAAGTCAGAACTTCCTCATCACACACCGTAAAATCATCCTGCTCTCAGCATGTCATGCTATTCCTCAAAAAGACCCCCTCAGACCTGGAGACCCAAGGAAACAGAAAAGGCTTTCTCATGTCTGCCAGGTCTGTCCATGACAGAAGGGCCCCAAACTAATGCCAAGACAGCCTGCCTCTCTTTCCAGAATTATATATCTTTTTTCCAAACAAATAGATAGGAAACCACTACAGAACTGTTCTCCATTTCCCCACCTCTCAATTAGAAGACTGCCAATAATAATCTCAACTGTTAACTCGGAAAAAACAAACTTTGAAAAATGAACAAGGTACCCGTTTCCAACCATGTGTGTATTATGTGATGATTTTAAAAGGTTAGATCAAATGCTATTTCTCACTAAATACAAAGGAAGACAATCAGCTCAACATATGTGAAACAGACAAGGGAACTTCACTGGTTTTCCTGAAATAGCAATTCTATATCACACCGAGGCCCACAGGCATCAAGCCCAGCTCTTTGAATTCTAACATATGTGTGCTACAAGGCCTAGCCCAGTTCTCCAGAACAGAAACCTGATTAGCTGGTGGGCCCACTTCCTCCTTCACTTGAAAAGGGTTCTCTAAGCTAATTCACACAAGGCTTAAGACTCAGTATATCCAGGCAGGTCCACTTAGCAGACTCTAAAGCATTTGAAAGGAATTAAAGGTTTGCTTAACGTTAAAATATGGAAACTATTAAGCCTCATAAAATGACCAGAGGAAGTACTTTCTACTGATAGCTGTGGGAAAGGTAGATGTGGAGAAGGGCAAAGAGAACCATACCCAGAGGTTACTTATTGAAAAGCCCCAAATTATACAGCAAAGACTGCAGAGACTTGTAATTAACCCCAACCAACAATAAGGAGGGAGGTCATATACCTTCTGGCAAAAGACTGACATTTCTCACAGCCTCTAGGTCCCCACCAATCAAAACAAGAGAACAAGCTAAAATTCCAAACTCATCCTTCCTCCCGACAGGGCGGACTTAGGTGCAGATCATAGAAATCACAACTACCCTGGCCAGACTTACCGAGTTTCTCACAGCTGCGAGGCTGCCAACAAGACTGGCACATAGTAAGCTGTGGAAAAGCTAACAAGCAAATCTAGCAGCACCAAATCCTAAGCATTTAAAAAAAAATTACCAGTTCAATCTTATTACTTCTCCTCCAAAAGCACAATATATTCCATCTCAATTTCTCTCAACTTCACTCTATTCCTAAAAGGACAGGAACAAGACAAGAATCGCTCCCATTTTACAGATGAAAAAAAAAAAAGAGGAAGAATGAAGACAAAATTGGCCTACATTCCACAGCTGATGTTGGAGTTGTTAGCGGAATCTAGATGTTCACGTTCTCTGTGCAACACGCTGCCTCCTAATAGCAGTCAACCAAACGTTCATACACAAATACCTAGCTCTTCTCCAATTCATCAGAAAAAGCCCTTGGACCAAAAAATGTAATTCTCCAGTGCCCTGAACTAAGCTTCTTTGCAGAGCTACAGCCCAATTTGCTCTGCAGCAGAAATCTGTATTGTGCTTAGTGTGAGGGTTGGTAACAGAGCAGCCAATGACCATTAAATTCTGCTTCCAAAGGCAAAAAACCGTATAATGTTATATGCCTTTTCCTCTTCCTAATCTATTAGACGTAGCAGCTAATTTCACGCCACACCTCATATTTGGCGTCTCTGGAATCTTAGACCAAGTCCTGGTCAATATGGAACAAAGGCAAGACAAACCACAAGAAAATTAGCAGTCTATCCTATGTCATTACCCACAGCTTCAATCCTGCCCTCCCCCCATCTGATGAAAATTCCATCTATATTGGTAAGTGGAACATCGAATGCAGAGCCTACTACAAAAAAGCTGTTTCGGCGGCCACACATTTTTTTTAAGACCTGAGCTCCCAGCAAAAGTTCACTGGGAAGCAAAGACAGAAACAAACATCTGGGATCCCTGGGTGGCGCAGTGGTTTGGCCGTCTGCCTTTGGCCCAGGGCGCGATCCTGGAGACCCGGGATCGAATCCCACATCAGGCTCCCGGTGCATGGAGCCTGCTTCTCCCTCCGCCTGTGTCTCTGCCTCTCTCTCTCTCTGACTATCATAAACAAATAAAAATTAAAAAAAAAAAAAAAAAAGAAACAAACATCTGCCTGGGGGGGGCACGCAACACATATCAACCTACCAATCTCTTTAGGGAATTTGATTTAGGTCTGATCCCCAAGATGATCCTCTGGCACAACTATTCAGAAAGGGCAGCAAAGTCAAAACTGACCCCACTCTTCTTGGGAGTATGCAAACTCCACTGACAGGAGAAGTCCATGGGTGAGAGGTTCCCAGTCCAGGTCACACTTCAGGGTCATGGGGGAAGCTTTGTAGAAATTCAAACTCTTGGGCCCTCAGGCATACTGATCTTTTCCCAAAGCTCCCCATGTGATTCTGGTAAACAGTAAAGTTCTCAAATGTATTGGTCTACCCCATTCTTCAGCCTTAGGTTGTGGCTGCCAGTGTGTCTCAAGAATCTATCATATGAGCTGCACTGAAACCAATTCCAATCTTTGTTCAGAACCCACTCAGCAGTGCAAACCACAATGGCAGGTACCACAAAGGAAGTCTCACTCCTTGACACAAAAGTTGACAGCTCTCTAAACTAATATCCAGACCTAACATGGGATGCCAGAGTGCTGTCCACCCTTGAAAAATGCAGAGGAAAAAAAAAAATCAATGTCTAAGTTTGGAATTTCCATCAATAGGCCTAGAACTCACACACCCATGCCTATATCTCACACTTAGAATACTCACATGAGTTTGAAAGCAAACTGTTTTGTATTCTCACAGGCCACAGGCTTGAGATACCAAGTCTATCTAAGAAACCAACCAGGAAAACATTAAAATGTTGAACCAAGATACCCAAACCATTGCTGGCCTACAGCTGCACCAGTGTGTCACATTATTTGTCTGCATGAGTGTGGAAGGGGTGGGGTGCTGGTACACAGAAAGAATAACAAGCAAAATGGTTACGACACCAACTTTTTACCCCCAAAGACCAAACGTTTTCAGCAGTCTCCCTACCAGGTGTAATGGCAGACATATATCTCGGAAAACTTTAAAAGCCAGGCCGGGGTGGGGGTGGGAGGATGGTTTCAAATCATCTCCCAATTGGAGAGATGCTAACCAGCTGAGAAATGTCACCATAGTGAACTCTGAAGAGTGGGAGCTGTTCCCACCATCAGCTCTGACCTAATGGGCGATGTCACCACCTTTAGCCCTAAGTCTCTATGCCTCCTTTTGAAAAGCGCGTATCCTAAGAATTATCAGGACCGTGTCCGCAGCAGGAGAAAAGGGAAATGAAACAAGAAGAGGAAGTTTTGTCACTCAGCCCCTGCCAGCCGGTCTCAGGTCTCACCTGCCCGCGTCCAGCTCCCGGCCCGCAGAGCCTCCCATGTCCGTCAGGCTCGCAGCTGAAGCAGCCAGCTCTCCAGAAGGCCTCTTGCCGGCCCCATCCCCACTGCTGGAGCCGCCGTTGCAGCTCTTAGTGCGAAAGAGGCGACTGAGGCGGATTTTGAGGGAGCCCTTCCGAGAAGGGCCCGCCAGTGGCCGGAGGGGCCCGGGAGGAGGCGGGGGCGGGGGCGGTTGCTGCTGCTCCCCTCTACCCAAGCGCCCTGGAACCAAGTCCTGCATCGGGAAGGGCACCGGGGGTAATTCCGGACCCGGGGGCTGCAGCAGAAGCCGGCCGCCCCCTCCTCCTCCGCGGCCCGGGCTGCTGAGCTCCTCTTCGGAGCAGCTGTTAGTCTCCAGGCTTTCGGCCTCCGACTCCAAGCCCTCCAGGACCAGCAGCGCGTCGCTCGTTTCCGTGGGGTCCTCCCCGGCCTGCGGGGCGGCAGCAGGCGGCTGGGGCTGCGGAGGGGGCGGCTGCGGGGGGCACGGGCACGGGCACGGGCACGGGCAGCAACCCGCGCCGACCGTCTTGACCCCCGGCCCCGCCGGCTGCCCGAGCCCCAGCGCCGCCAACTGCGCCTCCAGTCCAGCCGCCGGGCCCCAGGTCCGCTCGAGCGCCAAGCCCGGCGGCAGGGCCTTGGGGTCCAGGGCACAGCGGTGCCGGGGACACAGCAGTTCCGAGGGTCCCGGCTCCGGGGCCGCCTCCGCGTCCTCCTCCTCCGGCGGCCGACCCACGTTGCGGAACACCATCAGCTGCGGCGGCCGGGAGCCCCGCGGGCCCGGCCGCGCGAGGAAGGGGGGCGGAGCGGGGCCATGGCCCGGGGGCGGCGGCGGCGGGCCTGGCTCGGGGGCCGCCTCTCCATAGCCGAGCAGGCGGCTCAGGACGCGGTACGAAGCGGCCGCCGCCGCCGCCTCGCCATCCCGGAGCTCGGCCCCCTGCATCGGGGAGAGGAAGGGAGGGCGGGCGGCTGGGAGCCGGGCTGGGGTGGGGACTAGGCCGGGCCCCGCCGGAGCCCCGCCCGCCGCGGCCCCCGGAGCGACAGCGCTAACGGCCGCCGCGGCCTCTGCCTCATAGAGGGGGGCGGGGGGCGCGCGGAGCCCAGCGCTAGCCCAGGCCGCGCGCGCCGCCACCGCCGCCACCGCCGCCGCCGCCGCCGCCGAGGACCGCCCCCGGATGGCGTCACTTCCGGGAGGCTGTGACCACGCCCCCTCCCCCAGGGTGTGCTCGGGCCGGCCTCCGCGAAGCGTGACGCTGAGTGCAGCCTGGGCCGCTATTGGCCGTGGGCTGCTTCTCGCCTGGCCGTTGGTCCCCTGCCCCGACCCTTGCTTTTCACTTCCCGGGCGCTGAGGCCGAAGCCACCCTGCCCGGTGAGGGGGAGCGGCCCTGGAAAGCCTGGCTTGGTCCTGGCCGAGAGCCGCTGGCCCCGGGAGCACCTGTGTATGTGGTCCCGCCCTGTGCCCCTTGCGATGTGTGACCGTGGCCGAGTCATTTCTTCATTGACTAGCTGTATCCCCGCTGGCATCCAGGGAATATTTGCGGAATGACACATGAATAACACTGGCGTTTTCTAGAGCCAGTGGTGTGCTGATAAATGTTGAACAGACGGCTCCCTGGGGGAGAAGAGGGCAGTGTGTGTGTGTGTGTGTGTGTGTGTATGATAAAAATTTATCATAAAAATTTATCAGGTAAAGGATGTATGGCACACAATTTACAAATGCTAATAATAGTATACAGTTGCAAATCCCATATAACCAATTGGTTCTCAAGAATCCTTTCACTGGTTTTGGCTGAACTCTTGTATGGGTAGCCAACCTATGGTTTCAATTGACCAAGGAACTTCAGCATGAATGTTGGTTGATATTTTCCACAATGCCAGTGTTAAGAGGAAAGTGAAAAAAAAAATAAAGATGGTCTTAACTGTCAATTATGGAAGTGACTTGCTTGCTGAATCAGAAAATGGCTTTCAAATACTGAAAGAATATTTTCTTAATTTTGGGGGGGCGCCTCGTGGCTTAGTCGGTTAAGCGTCTGCCTTCAAGTTGTGATGCCAGGGTCCTGGGAGTCTGCTTCTCCCTCTCCCTCTGCACTTCCCCTCCCCTCCCGCCATGTGCTTTCTCTCTCAAATAAATGAATAAAATCTTTAAAAAATATATTTCCGGGATCCCTGGGTGGCACAGCGGTTTGGTGCCTGCCTTTGGCCCAGGGCCTGATCCTGGAGACCTGGGATCGAATCCCACATCAGGCTCCCGGTGCATGGAGCCTGCTTCTCCCTCTGCCTATGTCTCTGCCTCTCTCTCTCTGTGTGTGACTATCATAAATAAATAAAATTTAAAAATATATATATATTTCCTTATTTTATGCTATTCACCCTGTAATGGCTACAGGCATAACACATTAAATTTAAATCTGAATTACTAACTTTCCTCCATCACTTTCTTAAATCTAGATAATTGACAAAACAATAAATCAAGGCCCTGATTTGGAGCATTTGCTGATATCCATGGTTTAAATACTCCAACCATGGCTTCAGAACACAGAGTTACTGAACACAGAGATGAACAGTAGCATAGTAGCCTATCCTTATGTAATAGTTTCATCGTGCAGATAAAATAACAATCCCAGGAGCATGGGTCAATAGTAATAGTAAACTTAGTAGAAAGTGATGAGTTTTTGCGCAGCCCGGGAGGCTCGGCGGTTTAGCCTGGAGACCTGGGATTGAGTCCCATGTGGGGCTCCCTGCATGGAGCCTGCTTCTCCCTCTGCCTGTGTCGCTGCCTCTTGCGTGCTCTCTCTCTGTCTCTCATGAATGAATAAAATCTTTCCAAAAAAATTGATGAGTTTTTGAAAAACTTACTACCTTGGGCAGCCTGGGTGGCTCAGCGGTTTAGCGCCGCCTTTGGCCAAGGGCCTGATCCTGGAGACCTGGGATTGGGGCAGGGTCCCACAACCGGCTCCCTGCATAGAGTCCGCCTCTGTGTGTGTGTCTCTCATGAATAAATAAATAAAATCTTTTTTTTTTTTTAAAGAAAATTTACTACCTTTGTTTTAAACATCGTCTAATTATAAGTGTGCATAATTTGATTTTTAATAATGGCTGTGTTTCACAACTGGCTTGCAAAACCCCTGAAGTTTTAACAGTTGGCTTTCACAGTCCTATATGAGCCAGCTCCACAGCACCTTCATATCTCAGTTTTCTGATCTACAAAATAGGAATAAGTGTGGATGCCTCACTGAACTTCACTGATATGCAGCTTCATGCTTCACTGATATGCAGACATGCAATATCAAGTAAGATAAAGCTTGCTGTGTAGAGGATACTGGACTGGAAGAGAGAGGACTGGGCTGAAGACAGCAAGGAGGGAGGTCAATTAGAAAACTATTGCAGTTGTCCCCTGGGAGATGTTGAGGGATGCGAGACATAAGGGGGAACGATCAGCCAGCAGAATTTGGTAACTTTGTACCTGAGGGTGCATTGGAGCTAAGAGAATATAAGTCCTGGAGTCAGAGAGGAAATGGAGATTTGTTAGGGTGCCTGGCTGGTTCAGTGGGAAGAGCATGTGACTCTTGATCCCAGGGCCCCACGTTGAGTGTACAGATTACTTAAAAATAAAATTAAAAATAAAAATAAAATGGAAATTTGTCTGTAACCTGTGATTATAACTCTTCATGGTTTCCCATTTGCCTTAGGCTGAAGATAAAACTCCTAAAGGAGGCCTTGGAGTCCTGTGTGATCTAACTCTTGCTTCTGTCCAGCCTCTTCTCCCACCAACCTTCACTTTGTTCTCTCTCTCTCCGGCAGGTCTGCTAGCCCTGTGTGAAGGTCACACACATATGGCCATTACATAACCTATTCCCTTTTCTTGAAAGGTTTTTTTCCTTCTCTTTTTGCTTAGTAAACTCCTACTTATCCTGAGGTTGAACTCATTCCTCACTCCCTCAGGGAAACCTCTCTACCTGGATACTTACTGATATGGGAAAAGACATTAGAGTTCGAAGCTAATGGCCAAGAAAGAATTCTTGAGACGTCTTTGGTGCAGAAAGGTGACTTTATGAAAGTACAGGGGCAGGACCTGTGGACAGAAAGAGATGCACTGGGGTCATGAGGAGTGGCCCATCATATACTTTCAAGTTGGGAGGGGGTTAGGTATAGTGTGAGTCTCTAAGGAATTTGGAAGCAAGGTTTCCAGGACCTTGAGGGGGCTGGCTACTGTTGGGAAAGGGTCACTTATTACCATTTAATAAAACCTTAGTCATGAGACCCTTCAGGTGTATATGACCCTTCAGATGGGTCATATGCTTGGGGGATGATTGCCAACACATATCTTGGGGGGGTTTAGAGATAAAGAAAGTTTCTAAAGGAATTTTTATATGTTAAAAAAGACTTACAGGATCCTGGGCTTTGGGCTAAGATTGCCTTTTGCCCTTAGCAAAGTATTAATAATGAGGCAGCTGAGTTCCTAGAAGAATTTCAATCTGCCTCTTTCAAGGACTTGTCAATGGGCTGTGAGTAGTAAGAAAATTTAATGATTTCTCTTCTGTCTTTGTTTCCCACATCATTTATTTCCTGCCCTTCCAGCTCCAAGACCACTCCTTTGTTGCACTTATTACACAGGTGTATTTTTCCATCTATCCATGGAATTATTGGAGTAAAATCAGTCTTCCCTACTAAGCTGTAAACTCCATAAGGTCAAGGAACAAGTTCCAACAACCGGATGGTTGTTCTACTTCATGCTTTGCAAGGGGTGCCTGATACAAATTCATCTCTAATTTTGCACAACACGATATCTTTCCTTGCCCATGAAGAAACCGAAGCCCAGAGTTATTTACCTAAGGTCACACAGTTTGAAAAAGTATGGTAGAACTCAAAACCACTCACCTTCCCTCAGCTACCTTGCAGGTGTCACTCAGATTTCTGGAGAAAAGAACAGAAATTGCTATAGGATCACAGAACTCCTGAGACTTAAGACCACCCTGAGATTTCTGGTTGTCTCTGCAAAACCCCAGAAAGGGGGATCCCTGGGTGGCGCAGTGGTTTGGCGCCTGCCTTTGGCCCACGGCGTGATCCTGGAGACCCAGGATCGAATCCCACATCAGGCTCCCGGTGCATGGAGCCTGCTTCTCCCTCCGCCTGTGTCTCTGCCTCTCTCTCTCTGTGTGTGACTATCATAAATAAATAAAAAATTTAAAAAAAAATTAAAAAAAAAAAAAACAACCCAGAAAGGATTAGCCCATGAATGCAAGATCTGTGGCTCTGCAGTGCCCTCTGCTGCCCAACTACTTACTAGGCCGGGGAGGGAAACTATGTTCCCACCTGGTGTATCCCCATTTGTGGTATCTCCACTCCACCAGAGCACACAGAGGCACAGGGGAACACACACGAGCTCTTTCTAAGGGAGGGCAAGGAATACTACCTTATTCCATTTCCTTAAATGTCCAGGCCTATAACCTAGGTCCTAGGTAAAAGTATTGAAAATTAAGCTTCAAGCAAAGGAAGTATTATTTTTGTATGTGTTGAGTTTGTGTGTATTTGTTGAACAGGTTTTGTGTCTACACATATCTCTTTCACTGAGGCCTATCTGGGTAGTCACTGAAGCATCAGGACCCTAGGTTCAAAGGTTTGGGAAGAAAAACTCAAGAGAGGGATCCCTGGGTGGCGCAACGGTTTGGCGCCTGCCTTTGGCCCAGGGCGCGATCCTGATGACCCGGGATCGAATCCCACATCAGGCTCCCGGTGCATGGAGCCTGCTTCTTCCTCAGCCTGTGTCTCTGCCTCTCTCTCTCTCTCTGTGACTATCATAAATAAATTTAAAAAAAAATAAAAATAAATAAATTGTTCAGCTTTAAAAAAAAAAAAAAAGGGATCCCTGGGTGGCGCAGCGGTTTGGCGCCTGCCTTTGACCCAGGGCGCGATCCTGGAGACCCGGGATCGAATCCCACATCAGGCTCCCGGTGCATGGAGCCTGCTTCTCCCTCTGCCTGTGTCTCTGCCTCTCTCTCTCTCTCTGTGACTATCATAAAAAAAAAAAAAAAAAAAAAAAAAAAAAAAAAAAAACTCAAGAGAACTGAAACCAGTCCTGAGGTTCACTTAGTCATTCAGCAATGGGCTAGACCTTGGGAGTGCAGCGATGGGGGAGACAGCCACTGTCCCTGCTCCTCTGGAGCTTGCCAGTAACTCTGAGTTCAAGCACACCATTTCCTGGATGTATGACCAAGAGCAAACAATCTAGTATCTTTGAACCTGTGTTTCACTGATAAAAACAGTTCAGTAATAATCCTCCCTGAGGGGGTTTTGTGAGGCGTTAAATGAAAACTTACACAGAAATGCTAAAACACTGGGTGCCTGTGTGGCTCAGCGGTTGAGTGGCTGCCTTCAGCTCAGGTTGTGATCCCAGGGTCCTGGGATCAAGTCCCACATCAGGTTCCCTATGGGGAGCCTGCTTATTCCTCTGCCTATGTCTCAGCCTCTCTCTGTGTGTCTCTCATGAATAAATAAATAAATCTTAAAAATAAAAAAAAGAAATGCTAAAACGCGACACAAACGTTAGTAGTTATTATGAAAAGCTTCTTGGAGGACCAAAACAATTATTATTACGTCTTCATGCAGTGTGTTTGGGGCCCTCCACGAACAATAACCAATAAGGCCAAGAACTTGGAATGGCGCCCTCACCCCTCTCTTAGCACTCAGAATCACAGAGGCCACAGAGAGGACTATGCATGTGTAATACAGGTCTGACTCCACTCATGGACATTGTGGCTTTGAGGTCAACTCCACTGGCCTCCTGTTTTAGTTTTAGTTTTAGTTTCCTTCTCTATTGGAGAAAGGTCCAGGCCAGAGAGGCACTTTCAGTTCTGACATCACAGGGGTTCTCCTGGGGGGTTGCCCTCATGCCCCCCACCCGCCTCTTACATTCCCACTTAGGTTCCAAAGCAGAATTGTTTGCAGAGCCTACCTGTAAAGCAAGAGGAGTTTTTGGCAACCATCATTCATCCTTTCCTGCATACACTCAGTGCTCTGGGTCATCAAAGATTTAAGGAAGTGGGCAGACCAAGAGGGGACTAGGAAGCCAAGAGACAACCTGTGTAGGTGGGGCCAGATCTGGGGCTGAACAGATTGCCCATCAATGACAGAAGAGAGAGGGAGAGGAAGGCAGGAGCTTTGTTTTATGGCTACCTGCAAGATTCCACACCCTTCTGGAGCCAAGGAGTGTTAACTCTACCTCCCCCCAACACACACACCAGTTATTGTGCCCAATGAAAGGAAGGATGTGGAAGGTGGGGGGGAAAGCCGGAAAGAATACAGAAGTTAGACACAGTTTTCATGAATGAAGGAAGATAGGACTTAGGATGACAAAATGAAGGTGGAAGTAGCAGAAACAAAACTTTGTTCACTCTCTTCTCCCTGTCCCCATCACACACACACACACACACACAGAGAGAGAGAGAGAGAGAGAGAGAGAGAGAGAGAGAGCGCATTGGCTGTAGTTGTTACCTCTGTGGCGCTGGAGAAGAGAGGCTCCCCATCCGGGGGAGCCTCCTCGTGGAGGCTCCCACTCTGTCAGGAAGGCCAGTGTGATCCTAGGGGAAGTCCTTTTACCTCTCTGGGTCTTGGATTCCACCTCTCTAATGAGGCTTTATTAATGTCTCTGAGGTTGAGTAACAGGGTCATAGGAGTTTGACCGGGGCCAGTGTGGAGAGTCAGAGCTCCAGATTTGAGTCTCAACGTGAGCAACTATGTGATCTCAGGTGAGTCTCTGAGCTCAATGTCTGCATCTGTGAAATGGGGATAAGAATATTGACCTTACATATGTGCATCTGTGAAATGGGGATAAGAATATTGACCTTACATATGTGCTCGTGGGGAAGATTCCTTGAGATAACACACAGGAAAAACACTTTATAAACTGCCACAGTTTGTCCAAGATCAACTGTGGTTATATCAGGCTCTCTTCTCCACCCTTGCCACCCCAATCTCAAATTCCAGTTCAGCAGCACTGTGTCAGGGGGGTACAGGCAGTCAGAGCAGATTGCCAGGAGCTGAAGCTTGGCCCTAGATCATGCCCGTCGCAATTGCTGCCAGGAGGCTGAGTGGAGCAGAGGGGTGGAGAGAGGGGCACAGCTCATCTGCGGTTGCTATGGTGCCCCATCCTGGATTTGCCCATCTCTCCTAATGGAGCAAAGGGCAGAGGGAGGGAGAGAACGACTGGTCTCTTTCTCTGCCCTCCCATTTCTCTCTCCGTGGAGCCCGATGTGTGATGGGGAGTGGGGGGAGGGAGCCTCGATGCTGGATGAGAGGAGGAGGGAAGAGGGGTGGTGCCAGGATTAAGAGGGTTTGCAATGGGGGGTCACACTGACAGAGGAGGGGCAAAGCCCTCATGCCTACATCTAGAAGCCAGCTGATGACGTTAGAGAGCAGGAAAAACAGGCAAGACAGCGCAGTGTGAGAGAGAGGGGGAGAGAGGAAGAGAGAAAGCCAGGATAGGAGGCGTGGAGCCAGCCAGCCTCTGCCTGGGCTCTCCTGAGCCACCAGATTCCCCAGGCAGCCTGGACCACAAGGTACCGGAGAACTGCCCTGAGGATGGGCACCAGGGTAGTGGTCTCGCCCCACCCTGTGTGGGGGCTGCTGGGCTGCTGTTTCCTCTGCAGCTGGGCTCTGGGGGGTCCGCGGCCCTCCCGCTCTCTGCCACCTCTGTCCTCCCAAGTCATGTGGGTGCCCCCAGAGGGGGCTGAGGCAGCCCTGGCTTTTCTCTACTCTGGTGATGCCCAACAGCTGTTGGGGGCTAATTGCAGTGAGCGCTATGAAGCCCATGGCGCAGGAGCCAGACCAGGGCTCCCCCCACTCCTATGGAGGGCAGCAGGCACCCTCGCCCAGGCTGCTAATTTCCTCAACATGCTGCTACAAGCCAACGACATCCGTGAGTCCAGTGTGGAGGAGGATGTGGAGTGGTACCAGGCACTGGTCCGCAGTGTGGCCGAGGGGGACCCAAGGGCATACCGGGCTTTTCTGACCTTTGACCCTCCACCAGGGGCCAGCCACCTGCAGCTGGCCCTGCAGGCCACCCGGATGGGGGAGGAGACCATCCTTCAAGACTTGTCTGGGAGCAGAGTACAGAAGGAGAGCCCAACCTGGGCCCCGGACACCTCTGCCCTACAGAAGCGAGTGCTGACCAATGACCTAGGGAGCCTCGGCAGTCCCAAGTGGCCACAGGGGGATGGCTATGTGGGGGACATGCAGCATGTGAAGCTATCTCCTCCCTTTCTGGAATGCCAGGAGGGTCGGCTCCGTCCTGGCTGGCTTATCACACTTTCTGCCACCTTCTATGGACTCAAGCCAGACCTCAGCCCAGAGGTCAGGTAAGTAGGTTTGTGCAGTATTTGACGCATTTGTGGGTATGTGGGGGTGGGGGCCTCAAGTCCAGCCAGCTGTGAGTGGGCTATTTGGCACACGCATATGTATCTGGGGGGCACAGATGTGTCTATTTGCATTCAGCTGTGTATATTTGCAGTTGACTCTGGGAATCCGTAACTGTCTGTTAACACATACAGGTGTGAGTGTACATAGTGTTATGAATCAATCCACTTATCCATAGGTATACACATAGGCGTGTGTACAGCTGGGCATAGGTCTTGGCCCCCAGATTATAGAAGGCAGGAGAGGGTATGGTGTGGATGACAGTGATAGGCCATGTGTGAGCTGTCTTGGGGGAGTCAGGTGGGCACTCCAGGAATCAAACCTGCTGCTCTCTAGCAATCTAGAGCTACAAAAGGAGGTTTCTCCAAGGGAAGAAAAGTTCTTCAGGAGGAAGCTTGGAACCATTGCCCTTTCTGTTTAGGAGTTGGCCAGTTCCCCAGGGTCACTCCCAATGGCTATATTCTTACATGAAGTAGGTTCCAGTCTTGCCTGTCCTGACTGGTACCCTTCAAATAACTGAGTTCCTCCTGCAACCTGAATAAAGAGGTGATTGGGAGCCCTGGTGGGAAAGAGGAAGCAAATGGGCACAGAATTGCAAGGCGTGCAACAATCGACATTGTTTTTCCAGCTATGTGTCCCTATTCATTGCTCTCAGCAGGCTCTTCCTCCTGCCAGCCAGCAGCCTGGCTCCTAGCCAGCTCTACCCACTCAGCCCAGAGCAGGGGTTGGGAGCACTTAGGCCAGGCAGATCCATTCCATAGTTCCTTTGCTATGATCAATTCTGATCTGGTTTGGCCAGAGTGAGGGGGTGGTTAATAGCTGAGCTCTGTATGTGTGTGTGTGTGTGTGTGTGTGTGTGTGTGTGTGTGTGTATACATGCAGTGGAGAAGTGTGGAAATCTCCTTTGGACAGATCATCAGAGCCCCAGCTCCCCACATGTCTTGACGTGCTCCCTCCCTTTACCCATTGATAGAAACCAGGAAATGCTAGGATGTTGAAAAGCTGAGGGATTTGGGGGAACAACCTCCAGGGAAGAAGACTTGCCCACAGAAACAGGATGAAAAGCACTGGAGAAATGAAAAGCAGGTGTGCCCTCTGTCCTGACACACTGTAATCACTAGGTTAAAGCTTGTGAGGCTTGCATTGCTCCCTAGTCTGGGGCCCAGGGACACATGTCCACCTTGGCATCCTTCACTGTACCCCTAACTGCCAATTCACTGCCCTAGGGGGCAGGTGCAGATGGACGTGGATCTTCAGAGTGTGGACATCAATCAGTGTGCCAGCGGGCCAGGCTGGTACTCTAACACACACATGTGTGATCTCAACAGCACCCAGGTGAGGATAAGGAGGATGGTGGGGTGGGGCTCTGGGGTCCTGCCTCCCTTTCTCTCTCCCATCACTGCTACCACCCAGCTCCCAGGAGCAACTAACAAAAGCCTTAGGGCTTCAGGGGCATCCCTAGTGATGAGAGAGCAGAAATGAGATACCAGGCATTTTATTTTTTTATTTTTTTATTTTTTAAAGATTTATTTATTTATTTATTTATTTATTTATTTATTTATTTATTTAAATTAGCGAGCATGGGGTGAGGGGCATGGGCAGAGGGACAGACTCCCCACTTATCAGGGAGCCCATCCCAGGACCCTGAGATCATGACCTGAGCTGAAGTCAGATGCTTAACCCATTGAGCCTCCCAGGTGCCCTGAGAAACCAGGCTTTCTAAAAATGAGGACACTTACTGTCAAAAAATACTTCAATAAAAAATAAAAACTAGGGACACCTGGGTGGCTCAGTGGTTGAGTGTCTGCCTTCATCTGCCTTTGGCTTAGGTCGTGATCCTGGGGTCCTGGGATCAAGTGCCGCATCAGGCTCCTTGTGGGGAGCCTGCTTCTCCCTCTGCCTATGTCTCTGCCTTTCTCTCTGTGTTTCTCATGAATAAATGAAATCTTTAAAAGAATAAATAAAAACTAAAAATACAAAAAAGTAAATTCAGAAATGATATGTTGACGGTCATTTCTGAGAAATTCCCAAATCCTCCTGCTTGAGACATAATAGGCACTAAAGTTGAACGAATAATTAAAAATATGAGCATCGAAAAGGAAAAATAAGGGGGCACCTGGCTAGCTCAGCCCGTAGAGCATGTGACTCTTGATCTTTGGGGGCTGGAGTTCAAGCCCCATGTTGGGTGTAGAGCCTACATACAAAAAAAAAGAAAAAGTGAGGACACTTACAGCCTACCCCCATCTGCTCCTGATGACAGCCACCCTCATTCCTTGAAATCTCAGTATGCCTCCCTGCCTGCTCTCCCTTTTGGTACTGGGTGCTCTAGGATCCATTCCCAGGACTGCTTCCTGAGCCCCTATTAATCATCCCTTTCCCTTCTCCTGGACCACATTGTCCATGTTGACCGAGCTCTGGGTTCCTAAGTGTAATTGTTGGTTGAGTTGTGGGAGGAATCTAACCAAAGAAGGAACTTGAAGAGCTCTGGGACTGGTAAAGGTGATGGAACCCAAGCCAGATGCCAACAGAATCAAAGCCATGGATGTAGGAGAATCTGGATGATGGGAGGCAATGGCTGGTAATCCTGCAAGTCCAGGACTGAGAAACCGGGAGGCCAGTGAACTAATCCTCTCCACAGTTGCACTTGACTGTGTGTTGTTCCTGAGCTGAACTGAAGCCAAAGCAAACCCTGCAGCCTACTAGGAGGTGGGGCAGGTTCGGGCATCTGTCGCTCTTTGGGACACATGTCTTCAGAACTATAAGTCCAGGGATGGAGAAGGGCTCCCATCATGCAGTGCATTATTAAACCCAGCCACATTTTGTCTCAGTATGCATTGGTCTGATTGTGCAGACTGTGGCAGGAACATAGCACATTCTAGTGCTCCAGGCAAGAAGGGAAGCTGAGCCACAGTTTCAGAAGTACCCACCCTATAACTTTTCTAGGTGAAGTCAGGTGCTGGATATGGAATCTCGCAAGGCAGACCCCTTCCTCTGCCCCACTGCTCTGTCTCAAGCCACTGCCTACAGCAGATCTGACCTCATCCATGTGCTCATTTTCCCTGCCTGGCTCAGAGGTCTGCTCCATCCCCTGCTGGGCAAACATCAATGGATGGAGGTGGAATAAAGAGCTGGCCTTGGCATCCCACCAGCCTGGCATTAGCATGGCATTAGGGCTGAGGAAAGCAGTCCTGTGCGAAAGCCAGATGGCCCCTGGTAGGGGAAGCTGCTCCTCCATGGGGGCCTTTTAAACCCACCTGTGAGCCAAAGAGGGAGGCTGATGGGAACCCTTTGAAGCATGATGTAGGCGTATAGGTGTGATTGGACTATATATGGAAAGTCCCATATAAATACCTATCATGTTTGTCATCCCCACAGTGTGTCCCCTTGGAGAGTCGGGGCTTTGTCCTTGGCCACTACCTTTGCCGCTGCCGACCCGGCTTCTATGGGGCAAGCCACTCTGGGGGTATGTTAACTGTGGTGAGGGCCAGACTGGGCTGGGTGAAGGGGGCATCTGGGGAAAAAAGACTGAGAGTCTTGTGGGGCAAGGGCAGAAGGTTGGGAGAAGCAGGAGACACAGGTAGGATCCAGTCCAGGGTGCCTTCTAAAGATGAGCCCACAACATGCCAATCTGATCCAAGTTGAACTTACAATGAGCTCTAGCCTGGCATCACCACTTCCTGTTACCAGGTCGTCCCCTGGGAACATCCACTTCCTCATTCTTCCCCTGTGCCAGCCCTACCACAGAGGTGACAGACCACAGCAGGGCAGGGAGAGGGCTCTGGTGACCAGGGGGAGAGAAGGTTGGGGTGCCCCGGCCATGCCCCTCTCCTTGCACCCATCTTGTTCTTTATAGGGTTAGAAGAGAGTGCTGCCCAGCCGACTGGACAATTCGCGTCCTCTCAAGGCAGCTCTGGGAGGCTGCTGCGGTGCCAGCGATGTGCCAAGGGCTGCACCAGCTGCATAGATGCCACGCCGTGCCTGGTGGAGGAAGCCCTGGTGCTGCGGGCAGCACTGCTAGCCTGCCAGGCCTGCTGTATGCTGGCCGTCTTCCTGAGCATGCTGGTCTCCTACCGTTGCCGCCGGAGCAAGGCAAGGAAGGCCCCACATCTCTCTCCAGCACGTCCTCCCTATCTTGGGTCCTTAGCATCAACTCGAGACCAGAGACTCCCTAAGACTAGAACTCAGAAGAAATGGGTTCTGGTCTTCATTCTTAATCTAACCCACCATGTGACATTGGGCAAGTGACCCCACTGCCTTTCATTTGTTTCTTCACCTGCAAAATGTAGGTATTGGACATGATTCACAACACTGTGTAGGCACTGGAGAGAGGTGATCCAGACCCACATGGAGCTTCCAGTTGAACAGAGGAAGCAGGCATATAGAGAATGACAACACAGCAAAACAGAGGCGAGGATAGAAGTGTGTGCTTGTTGTTGTGGCAGCTCAGAGAGAGGACCCCATTAGTTGTCCTGCCTGGGATGGCCTGGGAAAGCCTTTCTGGAAAGCATGACATTTGAGCCAGAATTGAAGGTCAACTGAACGGTTACCAGGCAGAGAAGGGGTTACCTAGACAAATAAGCAGTCTGACCCAAAGTTTGGAGGAATGCATGAGATTCCCTCTAGCTCCAGCAACTTGTGATTGGAGCCCAGGTCTGCAGCAAGGCCCAGGCTGGGACTGGGAGAGGCATGGGCTGGGGGAAGGAGCTATGTGCAACCTAGGTCTTGGCCAGACTTAGTGCCAGTGGAGCCAAGGGCCTGGGGTGGGAGTGGGGGGCATGGCTGATATTACAGGGTGAGGCCTTAGCCCAGGGCTACTGAGTGACCTTTAAAAGAGGCTGAGGGCAGCCCCGGTGGCGCAGCGGTTTAGCACCACCTGCAGCCCAAGGTGTGATCCTGGATACCTGGGATCGAGTCCCATGTCGGGCTCCCTGCATGGAGCCTGCTTTTCCCTCTGCCTGTGTCTCTGCATCTCTCTCTCTCTCTCTCTCTCTCTCTCTCTCTCTCTGTCTCTCATGAATAAATAAATAAAATCTTTAAAAAAAAAAAAAGGCCGAGATTCTCCCCCATCGTCCAGGCTCTGTCCTCTGGCTGCCCTGCTCACATGCCTCTCTTTCCTGGGTTCACAGAGGATCCGAGCCTCTGGAGTTGTTCTGCTGGAAGCCATCCTTTTTGGATCCCTGCTGCTCTACTTCCCTGTGAGTTTATGGCCAGAATCTGAACCTACCTGATCCCCACCTGGTACCCTCCAAACCCCAGAATCCTTCCTCTTTTCTGCTTTCTTGGGAGATTTGGAGACCTCAAAATCCCTGTGCTCATATCTACAAATGGCAGGCTAGCCTAGTGAGCTCCGGAGCCAAAGAGTCCAGGCTACAAAGAGCTCTACGGCCTACTGTATGACTTAGAGGACAAATTACCCAACCTCTCTGATACTTCAGCTGCTCTTCTACAGAATGGAGGTGATAGTGCCACAATGGCAAGGCTATTAGGAAGATCAGTGGTGCTCTTAGCTTAGGCCTAGTGCATAGAGGAAGTACATAGGAGAGCAGTGACTTTTGTCCTCATCCCCCCCAACCAGGTCTTCATCCTGTACTTCAAGCCCAGTGTATTTCGCTGCATCGCCCTCCGCTGGGTCCGGTTGCTGGGTTTTGCCACTGTCTACGGCACCATTATACTCAAGCTTTATAGGTAGGGTCTGAGGCGGAACTTGCTCTCATGCTGCTCACTCCAGGCAGCCCCAGCTCATTTGGGATGCAGTGTTCTTCACAGCCAGACCCTTACCAGCTCCACTCCCCTGTGCACCACCACCACCTGCCCCAGGCCTGTCCCTATCACTATAGCCCTCCCCAGCATGTAACATTTTGGGGGGCAGGGAGGCAGCAAACCATGGGAAGGACAAGAGAACAGGCGTGTGTGGAGGGGAAGGAAGCCACGGGCAGAGGCCAGAGACCTGGCCCCCTCTCCTTGGTCCTCCCCCTATGCCTCTATCCACCATCCACACCCTTGTAGAGTGCTCCAGCTGTTCCTGTCTCGATCGGCCCAGCGGGGCCCCCACCTGAGTGATGGGCGGCTGCTGCGGCGGCTGGGGCTGCTCCTGATGCTAGTGCTGGGCTTCCTGGTGGTGTGGACGGTGGGGGCCCTGGAACGAGGCATCTACACGCCCCTGGTGGCCCGAGGCCACACTCCCACGGGCCGCCACTTCTACCTCTGCCATCACGACCGCTGGGACTACATCATGGTTGTGGGTGAGCTGCTTCTGCTGAGTCCCCCTCACTCTGGCCCTCTCTGCTCTGCACCTCCAGGGGTCCTCCTGACCTGGTCCTCCTGCCTTGTCCCTGGATCCCTGGCCCAGGCTCTCCCCAGCACACCCAACACAGAAAGGGGCCCCATGGCTGCTGGGGTGGTGCCTGACTCTCTGCCCCCTACCTTCCTGCAGCCGAGATGCTGCTCCTGTGCTGGGGCAGCTTTCTCTGCTATGCCACCCGAGCTGTACCCTCAGCCTTCCACGAGCCGCGCTATATGGGCATCGCCCTGCACAATGAGCTGCTGCTCTCTGCTGCCTTCCACACAGCCAGGTGAGGACAGGCCCTCCTGCCCGCGACACCTACCCACCTCACATCACCCTTGTCTCTCCCAGGCCCGGGAACCCCATCTCACAGCCATCCTTGCAGCACAGCTATGCCTCAGCAAGGCAAGGAAAGCCCCCCACTAGTAGCTCTTTCCTCTCACAGATACCCTTCCTGTACCCCACATTTCACCCAACACCCCAAAAGAGGAAACCCACTCCCAATTCTCCTATTCTTAAGCCACATCTCCCGCATTTCCACCATGCTTCTTCCCACACGTGCTCCATCCTCCCTGCCTTTTCCCTCCCCTTACACATCAGCTGATCCAGCAGTAGCCCTGCTATGAATGTTCACAAGGACTTGGTCTTGTGGTGGAGGCAGAAGCAACTCACAGGGCAGTCCATAAGAGAGTTGGGGAGCATGAGTCTGTGCTCTAGGTAACCAGAGAAGAGTAGTCTGGGAGGGCTTCTTGGAGGTGGGTGTTAACATGAACCTTGAGGTAGGATCTACATCCTAGAAAGGGCCTGAAGAAGGAAAAGTGCCCTTTACAACCCACCCAGAACCTCTATGGAGATCAGGGCTGGGGTTGGGCGATGAGCGAGTAAGACAGGTGGGGGTGGGGTGGGGAAGAGGTCACTCCCCCCACAGCTAACATTCCCCTCCCTCACCCTCAGGTTTGTGCTGGTTCCTTCCCTGCACCCAGACTGGACCCTGCTCCTCTTCTTCTTCCACACCCACAGCACGGTCACCACCACACTGGCTCTGATCTTCATTCCTAAGGTGAGGTCTTTCCCATCCTGGTTGTGAGCCAAACCCCAGCCTCTTTGTAAGGGGCACCGTGGAGCTGCTGCAACTGCAGCGCCCTCTCCAGGTCAGAGTGAGGATGTCACCCTGGGGTGAGTGAGCTGAGCCACGTGGGGCTGGAGGAGGAGCCCGATTGGGGTGGGGGTTGGGAGGAAGCTACTGTATCTCTGCCTCCCATCTCAGGGCAAAGGAAGTCAGAGCTAGGGCTGGAGGGGTCCTTGTTACCCAACCAACGGTTTAGTTTGATGGACTCTGAAAAACCAATTTGGAAGCAGTTACAGAGAGAGAGGTCCAGGAGCTGAAGGACACAGCTAGGAATTGTGCGGGCAGCTAGGTAGGACACCCCCCCCCCCCCCCAGTCTCTGAGCTAAAGAAAACCAGGGAGAATAACAGGGAGCAAAACTCTTCATGCCATCGGGATTACAAATTAGAGAGGGGGGTGAAGATGCACAAAGTTGGATTCCATGGGGTAGGTGGGAAGCGGAGTAAAGAGGGAGCCAAGTTGACTCTTACCCCCGCCCCTGCCCGCTGTCACACCCACCTTGGTCAGTTCCAGAGGCCGGGGGCTCCTCCCCGAGAGGAGATGGTGGATGAGGTGTATGAGGACGAGCTGGACCTGCAGCGCTCAGGCTCCTACCTGGACAGCAGCATTGCCTCAGCCTGGAGTGAGCGCAGCCTGGACCCTGGAGACATTCGGGTATGTGCTGTCCTCTGTGCCTCCTTCGGATGCAAAATCACTCCTGCCCTGCCACCTGGGCTGTGTACCACTGCAGGTCCCCTCTCTGGCCCCTAGCTTTCCCTCTAAGACCTGCCCTCCCTCCATTCTCCATTATTGGCTTAGGCTGCTTCCCCTGACCCTGTTCAGAGGAGGTCATACACCACCCAGAGGCCTAGAACCAAATCCCTGAGGTCCAGGCCACTTGACAAGTAAGAGCTCACTCCCACTCAGCAGGGGCATTGTGAGGGGCAGACTAAGAAGCCCTACAGTGCCAGCACACTTGGGCCAGCTATGGGACTACCAGAGATTTCCACAGCGGGATACCCATTCCCTGGACCTGGCAGTCTTAGAGTCTTACATCAGGAGAACATCTTTGCTCTTCTTTTTCTGCTTAGGGTGTCACATCACCCAAATGACAGGCTCAGTGGGTAGAAAATAAGGAAACCTGGTGGTCTAAGCCTGTTGTTTCATAAGACCTAAGGTGTGGGAAAAACCTTGGGAAGCCACTTTGTCCGTTCCCTTCATCTCCACGGGGGCCACCTGTATACCTGACTTGTTTTCCTCTCCTAATTCCCCTCCTTGTCCCGACCGCCTCTGCCTGTCCTTCCCTGCCCCAACCCTGTGTCCTCCTCACTGTCTGGACTCTGCCCCTCTGGGAACAGGCTTACACTGAGGCCCCAGCCGAACAGGGCAGAGCCATGGCAATGCCACCCTGGAACCTCCACTTTGTGGAGCAGCACCCAGGCTCTCTCCCGATGCTGGCTCTGGGGAGAGATCCAAAGTATGAGACTCTCAATGTCCCATTCCCTCACTTGCACCTGAATATGGCACTTTTCACACCATCAATCTCACGGGATCCTCCTAAGGAAGCCAACAGCAGGCAGCGGGCTCTTGTTACTTCATAGAAGCAGAGGCTCCCAGCGCTCTAGAAAATAGCCTTCAGGCACAGGCTGGGCCAGCAGCCTCGAACCCAGGCTTCCTGGCCCCTCACCAGACCACAGCGCCCCAGGGGAAAGAGTGCACCTGCACCCAGAGCTGAGTGGACGTGACTCAGGGTGGACGGGGTGGGTTCTGAGAATTTTCAAAGCAGGGAAGGGAATCAACTTGGTGAGAAAGAGATGCTCCAGAGAAAATGGTGCAAATAATGGCTGGGGGCAGAGGCAGGGCAGCCAGAAGCCGGAGAGGTTCGCTGTCCATGACAGTGGGATCTGCTCTCCTCACGCCGCCCCCACAGGACGAGCTAAAGAAGCTCTACGCCCAGCTGGAAGTCCACAAGACCAAGGAAATGGCCGCGAACAACCCGCACCTGCCTAAAAAGCGGGGCAGCTCGCGCCAGGGCCTGGGCCGCTCCTTCATGAGGTACCTGGCCGAGTTCCCAGAGGCCCTGGCCCGCCAGCACTCCCGGGATGCGGGCTCCCCCAGCCGCAGCAGCCTGCCCGGCTCCTCGCGCCGCCGGCTCCTCAGCTCCAGCCTCCAGGAGTCCGAAGGGCCCCCGACGCTGCGCAAGTCCCGCAGCACCTACGACCACGACCGCCACGGCCACCCCCGGGATCAGGACCCGCCGCTCCTCGACTCGCTGCTGCGGAGGAAGCTGGCCAAGAAGGCCTCAAGGGAAAGCAGGGAGAGTCGGGAGTCAGTGGAGGGGCCCCCTGCCCTGGGCTTCAGGTCAGCCAGTGCCCACAACCTGACGGTGGGCGAGAGGCTCCCCAGGGCCCGGCCCGCGTCGCTGCAGAAGTCGCTGAGCGTGGTGGCAGGCTCCCGGGAAAAGGCCCTGCTCGTGGCCAGCCAGGCCTACCTGGAGGAGACCTATCGGCAGGCCAAGGAGCGAGAGGAGAGAAGGAAGGCCGAGGCAGCCTTGGCGAGCCCCGGGAGGAGGCCGTCGGCCAGGAGGCTGGAGCGAGCTCAAAGGGCCCCCCTGTCAGCCCCACCCTCCCCAGCCAAGAGCCGCAGTGTGGACAGCTCCCACACCACCGGGAGGCTTCAGGAGGCTGCCAGAAGGCTGCCTCACCCACCTGTCCGGCACCAGGTCTCCACACCCATCATGGCCCTGTCTGGAACCTGCCCGGGAGAGCCAAGGATGCTATCTCCCACCTCCACCTTGGCTCCAACTCTGATACCAGCTCCAGCCCCAGCCACGACCCCGGTCCCGGTCCCGGTCCCAGTCCTGACCTCGGTCCCCGTCCCTGCCCTGGCACCAGTCCCGGTACCCCCCCAAAGCCCCAGCTTACTCACCTTCATCTGCCCCTGGGAGAATGCAGAACTGCCAGTCAAGAAAGGAAATGTGGCTCAGGAAGTTCCCTCAGGCCCAGAGCGAAGCAGCCTGTCCCCTGCCCCAGCTCGGGCCAAGCTCTGGAGAGCCCTCTCTGTTGCAGTCGAGAGAAGGGGCACTGGAGAGAATAGGGTGGACACAGAGGATGGACGCGTCCAAGGGGGAGTTGATGAGGGGGACGAGGACAAGCCCAAGGTCTTCTCTAAATCCCACAGCCTCAAGACCCCTGTTCAGCAGGGCTCCATGCACAGCCTAGGCTTGGCTATCAAAGCGCTGACCCGTTCTCGGAGCACTCACAAAGAGAAGGAGAGCGGGGAAGAGAGTCCCGAGACCGAGAAGGGAAGAGCTTCAGGAGAGGGTGTGGGGGCGTGCCCCAGGTCTCCCAGGCTAGGCCGGCCCAAGGCAGTGAGTAAGCAGGCTGCCCTTGCACCCTGCGAGGATGAGGAGTCCCTCCAGAACCAACAGAACGCTCACACCAGCAGAATGCTTCAAGTCTGTCACCAGGAGGGCAGCAGGGAACAAGCTGACAGAGGTAGGAGGCCATCCCAGGGTCCAGGGGAGGGGAAAGTAGAGAGAGTGGGTAAAGCCAGGTCTGCTACACTGACACAAGCCAGGCAGGGCACGGTTGGGGACAAAAGCACTGAGCGAGCAAAAGAAGCCCCTGTGGGGGGGCGGGAACTGCCCAGAGCTGGCTTTCAGTCCCTAGGCAATGCTGACCGCAGGGTGACAGAGGTACGCCCCTGGGAAGTCACAGAGTCAGAAGTGTGGCAGCCTGACAGTAGCAACAAGGCCCAGATCTGCCCCTGGGAGGTGAGCGAGGGAGCCCCTGAGAAGGGGGCATTACGACAATATCTAGATGACACTCAAGAGAGAGGGAAAGCCTCAGGAAAGCCAGAGCCCCAAAATGTGGTTGTTGCTCGGAAAAAGCCAGAGAGGCTGGTCAGAGGGCAGGAGGCCATATGTCCCTGGGAGGGTACCGATCCTGGGAGTCAGTCCCCTCGGTCAGCCTCTCAGGACTCTGATAGAGCCAAGGGCAAGTCTGAGGCAGTGGGCAGAACAGAAGCTAGAGGGATGGAGAAGCATCAGCAGGAAGCCATTGGCCCTGAAGTTCGTCCACCTGACATTGCAGAGCTCTGCCCCTGGGAAGCATGTGAAGGAAAGAATGGGAAACCATTCCAGGAGGGAGTGAAGAAGCTTCCCCAGGAAAAGCAGGAAACCTCCAAGAAAGCTATTTTCTGGAAAGAACAGAAACTGAGTGGAGACTTGGAGTCTTTTTGTCCATGCGAGAGGACAGATTTCCGGGGTCCCTCAGCAGTCTCTACCCCAGTCCTGGGAACCGCAGGGTGCTCCGGGAGCTTGGGCAGTAGCATCTCAGAGGTGTGTCCATGGGAGTCAGGAGATGCTCCTATCAGGAAAGCAGAGATCTGTCCCTGGGAGCTGGGTGATGAGGTAGCAGGAAAGGAAATGCTAAGTCAGGAAACAAGTGGAGAATTTCTCCAGGAAAAGGGGAAGGCCTCCAGAAAAGGGCTCTTTGGAGAGATGGAAGAACAAACTGGGAAGGCAGTGGAGAAAAGTCATCAACAGCAGGAGTCAGTGTGTCCCCCAGAGAGTAGAGCCCTTGGGCCCTCCAGCCCACATCTAGATAATTCCTCAGCCAAAGTTGGTGGCCAACTCCTTAGCAATGGAGGAAGAGCAACGCAGGTAGGTCCCCAGGGAGATTCCAGGCCAGAGCTAAAGGAATTAACACCTGCCAGGGCAGAACTCTGTCCCTGGGAGGTAAATGAAAGAATAAGAGAAGACTGGACAACGGGCCAGACAACCAAAGCAGGAGAATCTCAAAAGGATGTGGAGAAAGCACCTGGAACATCAGGGATGAGAGATGGCACACCTTGGGAAAAGCCCAAGGAACAGATCCCAAAGCAGGAAGCAGTCTGTCCTTGGGAGAACGTGGACCCTGGCAGCTTCTCCCCACAGCCGGGCCCTCAAGACACAGATGGACCCAAAGCCAGTTTTCACACATCAGGCAAGGTGGGAAGCAAAACTGCTGAGGTCTGTCCATGGGATACAGAGGACACTGTGCCTGCCGAGAAGGCTGAGGTCTGTCCCTGGGAGGTGAGTGCTGGAGCAAGGCAGGGAAGGGCTTTGGGAGTTGAGGCCACTAGGAAATTTCCAAATGACACAGGAAAGGCTTCTGTGGGTCCCGGACCCAGTGAGACAGCTGTTACTGCTTTGAAGATGCCAGAGAGGCCAGCCTGGGAGCGAGAGGTGGCCTGTCCCTGGGAAAGCTTGGATCCAGGCAGCTCCTCTTGGCATTCTGACACTCTGGGCACTGACAGACCAAAAGCTGGATTCCAGGAGCTGGACCGGGTGGGCTGCAGGGCAGCTGAGGTGTGTCCCTGGGAAGTGGAGGAAGCACCTACCAGTGAGAAAGCCAAGATCTGTCCCTGGGAGGTGAATGAAGGAGCTCCTGGGATGGGATTGGAACAAGAGAGCGGGGGTGACTCAGCAAGGCAGGGGGAGAAAACTCTAGAAAAGGAGAGACTCACCTCCTCCGGAGAAGACATATCAAATCAGGAGACAAAACAGAGTCAAGAGCAGGAAGCTATTTGTCCTTGGGAGGACTTGAGGGAACCCCCTGCTCAGGGTGCTGAGGTCTCAGACTCGTCCCTCAGCATGAGTAGCAAGGTGGCAGAGGGATGTTCCTTGGAGGTAAGGAATAAGGCAGCAGAGAAAGGGGACCTAACACAAGACCCAAAGATGGGCTCCCTCCCACAACACAAAACCCCAGACAATGCCTCATCTTCAACAGCAGGAGAATTCACTACTGAAAATGAGAGGGAAGCAAGCCACGAGCTACAATCGATCTGTCCATGGGAAAGTGGGGCCCCAGCCAGTGCTTTCTCCCCCCCAGACAGTCAGTGCCATAACCTACCTAAAGCTGGCTCTCAGGGACTGGCTGAGGTGTGCCCGTGGGATGCTCCCACACCTGACAGCAGCGCCAAAGCGGAGATCTGCCCCTGGGAGGTAACTGAAGGAGTCCCTGACGAAGTAATGGCAAGCCAAGACAGAAAAGGAAAACCTCCAGAGGAGAAAGAGAAAGCCCCAGGAAGACCAGAGCCCAAAGCTGTGGCAGCTCAAGAAAAGCCAGAGAGGGCTGATGGGAGAAAGGAGGCAGTGTGTCCCTGGGAGAGGCAAGATTGTGGGGCTCCATCTCCACAGCCAGTCCCACGAGCTGCTGACAGAAGCAAAGGCAGTTCTGAGGTGGCAGGCAATGTGGGGGCCAAGGTGGCAGAAGTGTGTCCGTGGGAAGCAGAAGAGGCTCCGGCTAAAGCAGTGGAAATCTGCCCTTGGGAAGTGAATGAAGAAGCCACAGAGAAAGGGAGACTTGAGCAAGAGGTGGACAGTAAATCCCCAGGACAGGGAGAAATCCTTCAAAAGATGGCACCTGAAGGGACTGAAGAACACTTCCTCAAAGCAGCAGAAGTCAGCAGAGAGCAGGAGACAGTCTGCCCCTGGGAAGATGCAAGTTCAGGGGCACCTGTCCCCCAGCCAGATGCTCCAAATGCTTGCCCACCCAAAGGCAGTCCCCATGGAGCAAGCGGTATGGTGAGCAGGATGGCAGAGCTGTGTCAATGGGAAGTCACAGATCCAGAAGGAAATAAGATAAGGGGCACGATGGCAGACTTTTGTGATTGGGAGGGACCTGGAGCCCCCTCTGAGGAATTTGGCCTTTTGGCTTTACCAGCAACTGGGACAGAAATATTTTTCCCTACGGCCCCTGAGAACCCACCATGCCTTTTAGTCCACAGACCTGCAGGCGGCTTACTTCCAGAAAGCAAAAGCCCCCGCCCTGAGGTGAGCAAGGTACCCACCACTTTTACTCCGGAAGGTGCCAGAGAGCTCCAAGGAACTTCAGGACATGGGCCGAGGACTGGCTCAGCCCCAGAACTGAGTCTCCAAGAAGCTGAAGCTCAGGAACCCTCCCTCTTAACTGAAGACCAAGGACAAGTGGCTTCTACAGCTCTACATGAGCAACTCTCCCCTCCAACTGTCTATCCTTGGGACTGCGAGTAACAAATCCCTCAGGTGAGGTCAAATGTCAAGTGGCTGGTTTTCAGGAGCCAAGGTCTCTTCCGAGTCCTACACGTTCCCAAAGAGCTCAGGCGGAGACACGTGGCCACTTCCCCTTTCCAACAAGGCCAGAAGTCGACTCATTCCGAAAACAGACTGTACAAGACAGGAGTGGCTTGGACCCCCACACAAAGTCTCACCCTCTCTTTACTTCCCACTCTGGTTCCTGCTCCAGCGAGCAAAGGCCAGACCCTCTGCTTCTAACTAATCCTCCCATCCAGTTAGAGGACTCGACACAAGCTGTGTCTGGATACCCACTTGTAAAGCAAATGTTAAGGATGAAAGAAGTCAGCAGGCCCAGCCCACGTTTTCTCATAAGGAGACCCCCTTTTCTGACCACTTCTTGAGAAGAAATGAACCCATTGAGGTACTGGCAACATTAGAGACTGAAGAGGGCCATCAAAGTCACCATGGGCAGCTTGAGAAGCTGCTTAATTCAAGTTCAAAGATAAGTCAGGGGAAAACTTAAATGGCTCAGGAGGGGCCTGAAATGCCTTAATGACCTTGCTGTTTGGACTCTGGATCCTGCCTGGACTCCGGATTCCTGCCGTATTGATCCACATACCTGCCCTGCTTGGCTGCTGATGGAGAGCCGATCAAGCACCCTAACTTCCTAATCAATGTCCGGCCCAAAGCAACACCAGAGACAGAGAGCACAAGGAAGAGAGGCAGCGGCTCCTAGTCCCCCTCACACTGGCCAAGCGGAAGCCCTCCCTTCTAGACACCCTCTCCAGTCTAAGGAGTGTGCCCCTTGCTAGCTTTTTCAGATGGCTGGCTCCTCCCTACTTCTGCCCCATCTTTTCCATCTGGAGTTCACCTCACTGGCTCATTCTCCTGCCAAGGTCTGAGGGCAGAGGGATGGGCATCACGGAAACGCAGAGCCTTCTTAGTGGGCTAGGTTCTATCCTCTCCAGTCAGTTTAGGCTACCTTGCTTAAGTGGTCCTAAGGAACAGTGCTGGAATGAAGATGCTATCAGAGGGAGCTGAGGAAGGCGAAAAGCACTGGTCAATGAAGTCCTGGCATTGGCAGACGTGAGGTGGGAGGGGGAAACAGGCAGACTAAACATGGCAGAGCTTGGCAGGGGCCCTGAGGATGGCAGTCAGCCCACCCTCTAACTGCCCAGATCCTGATGCCATTCACATGGAAGAAAAAGACAAAACAAGGAGACCAAATACCCAATGGGAAAAAAATGAGTCTGCACATAAATACTCTGGGCAGCTTCAGGACTGCCAGAAAAGTAGCAAAATGCTCCATTTCCAAAAAACAAGGAATGGAAAAACCCCAGCCGTTCTGGAACCAGATGCCCTTGTTCTCATATCTAGCCCCTCCCACCTACCTGGTCCCTTGCCCCGGGATTTCAGAGCAGTAATTAAAGTGTACTGTTGCTCTGGGCTCTGGCTAGTTAACCTCACCGCTGAGAATTTTGCTAAGCACACATCAGAACAATTCCATTGGGTTGAGTCTAGCTCGGAACAGAAAAGTTGTTCCTATAACCCCTGTTGTGAAATAAACCATGGGGGAAAAAAATAAAGAGTGCTTTTCCTTGACCACTGCAGTTAGTTCTAGCTTATTCATTATAATGATCTTCTTTTTCCAATGTTTTTATTTATTTATGTGTTTATTTATATTTATTTATTCATTCATAAGAGACAGAGGCAGAGACACAGGCAGAGGGAGAAGCAGGCACCATGCAGGGAGGCTGACGTGGGACTCGATTTGGGGTCTCCAGGATCATACCCTGGGCCAAAGGCAAGCGCTAAACCGCTGAGCCACCCAGGCTGCCCTTTTTCCAATGTTTTTAAATGGGAACAGTAGATGGGTAAGGAAACAAGCACAAGCCTGAGGTAACTACAGTATGGCCTTCAGGACTTTGGGGTGTTCTAATTCTCACCCAGTCCCCAGCTCCGTGGCTGGCACTGCAGATGGTCTCTGCCTGGCCCTTCAAGCCAATCCTTTATATCTGGGCCATTTGCTCAGCTGGATTTGATCCCAAGGGGAAATGAAAATTGCATTTATCCTCTGGCTCCCCAGTGGCAGCTACTGCTTAGCAGCTATTCAGGATTATCTGGAGACAGATCTAGGGGAGTGTGATGAAACAGCTTATTTGAAGTACTGTTTTTACATATTCAGGGAAATCAATCGGTCATGTGCCCAGTGAGGGTGCTCTTTTCATTCTCTGCTTCCCTCCCCTCCCTGGATTACTTCCCCTTACTCCATACTCCCCAGCTGTGGATCCTGCTGAAAGCACTTGCCTTCTCATTTTGCCTTAATCCAGGGCTCAGGCAAATAGGATGTGGCCGAACCTCACTTCGGCAGAAATGCTGCAAACTGATGTACATTTTAAGCCAAAAGGGTTGAGATGTAAGTAGTATGATAAAGAGTGGCTGCTCTGGATTAACCCACCAGTGCTCCATCTTCCCTAGGAAGACATATCTTGTTCCCATAGTCTGCATTTAGCAGCTGTTGTAAAAACATTCGTTTTCCCCAGTGAGGACTGATTTGTTGGATGTTTTGCTGAGATGGTAGTTTTAGAGAGACTGAGGAGTTAGGTGGTTCTTCTTTTCTTTTTTTTAATTAACTTATCTGAGAGAAAGCAAGTGAGCGAGAGTGTGTGTATAGGGCGAGGGACAGAGAGAATCCCAAGAAGACTCCCCACTGAGTATGGAACCCAACTTGGGGCTTGATTCCAGGACCCCAAGAATGACCTAAGCCGAAATCAAGAGTTGGATGCACAACTGACAGAGCCACTCAGGCTCCCCAAGAACTTAGGTTATTCTTGACCTGATTCTAGTTTCTTTGGATTCTGCTCTCAGGAAAAGGTCAGAACAGATTAATCCTGATCCTAAGAGACAGACTCATTAAATGAAAATTCGGGGCTGGAAAAACAACACATGAGAATTAAGGTCATGTTTTTTCAGGGCAGCCCACATTGGGTTGATGAAAGTAATAGTACAAGCCACGCTTGCTGCTGGTACAGAGTGATTTCTCTTGTCATACCTCAGATCACCCTGGACAGTCAAGCAGGTAAAGTCCCACAGCCTCCTCCTGACAACCCAGTGAGAGCTCAGGAACAAGGAGGGGCGAGGTTGCTTCGCTCTAAACAGGTTCATATTCTAGTGTGTTTGCCCTACTACCAATGGGGGGCTGGAAAGAAGAGTCCTCATCTCCAAGAGGTGCTAGAAATCAGGGAACAAAGTCTTACAGATGGATTTCCCAAATGCATGACCTCCTCTGTTGGCCTCTGCCTCCTCCGCTTCCTGAGACCACACCAGGATGCAATTGATAATTAAGAACACAATCCAAAGGCTGAAGGATGATTTCTTTGGACTTACATTCTTCTATGAAATACAAATGCTGATTAGGTGAGTCAGTATGTGAGAAAAGACCTTGAATCTTCAATGAACATGCATTATTTTTCCCAAGTCTGGATTTATTGGAAGCCACATAATTCACAGTTCAGCCCATCTTCCAATTCTGCTCTCTGAAGGCTGGTCTACTTCTAGCCTAAGCTGGGGAGAAGTACATAACCCACCACAGTGTGTCCAATACCCTGATAGTGTTTTATTTCAAACTCTGATCCCTGCCTATAATTAAAAAGAAAATTCTGCCAGTTTGCTCCTGACGGTCTCTGCTACAGGAAAAATAGGTATCTAAAACATACTTTTGTTGAGACTCAAAAGCTAGATATACAATTTAAATAGGAAGAAGTGGGCTTATGGCTGTATGTATTAGCCAGCCACCCACCTGGACCCAGCCATCAGCCGTGGTTGCGGAGGAGACAGCTGGAAACACCCAAGCAGGAGAGGAAAGGTCAAACATAGATGCTTCTACAGCATGATGGAGAGATGACTGACTTCACAGCTTCCAGACTCCAGAGCATCCAGCCACCTCATCACCATGCTTCACATCCGAGGAGTCATTTATGCCACCAGGATAGCTAAAGTTTATGGGCCTCTCCTTGTGGCTCTTCATAGTCTTCCCAGGGTTTCAGCTGGGGCCCAGGGATCATCACCGTCTGAAAGAGCAGGAAGCTGAGTTAGCTACCATCCAAGCCTATGACTTACCCAGAAGATTCACCCTCACCTCTCCTCCATGGATGATGCCCCTTCCCTGCTGCTGCATCACCCCCTCTCTCCACAAGGTGGAGCACAACAGGAGTGGCTTAAGATTGCACAAGCACTCCCCTAGCTGTCTTGAATCTAGTCTTACCTTAAGGATGGGCTGCTTATGGGGTGCCCATGGAGGGGTGATCTTGCCATGCATTCTCCAGCTCCCATAGGGATTTACCAGGTGCTTTTCAAACACAACATACTCCAGGACATCCCTGGGCACATCTTCCTGTCCATACATTAGCCGGCCAAACCGGTCATAGATGGCCAGAGTCTGCCAGGATGAAAGCAAATCTGGCCTGTTAGTACTCAGAGTTGGTTTTCTTGTTTTGCTTTTATTTTTATTATTTTTTAATGCCATACAACCATTTTAAAACAACATACTAAGAATTTCTAGTGGTTAGAAAAAAAAATCAATTCAGAATTCTGAATCTAGACTAATTAAATGATCGACTACTGACACTTTACTCTTGGAGGGTTTTTGACTCAGGATGAGGAGGTGGGGGAGGGAGGATCAGGAAGGGTGGAAGAGAGTATCCTCACATCGGTCTCAGGAGAGTTAACATCTAGCAGTGAGAAGGGCATGCTAACCAAGCAAGGAAGACCATGGTGAACCTTTCCTTAAGAGCCCACAGTCTTGGGAAGCTGTACCCATGACTCCAGAGATAGACACCCAACCTGAGAGTGAAGAAAAGCTAGGAGGAAAACAGAATGGGTCGTCTACCTGTCGGGTGTGCATGCGGACAGTGACCTGGCCGTATATGTTGCCCTGGTTCAGCAGATTCGAACAGCGAACCTGAACCACCTGGGGTGGCTCTAAAGATTCTACGAAGCTCCAGCGGACCGTCTTATACTTGATGTCCCAGACCATGTCCTGAGGGTAGAGGAGAACAAAGTCAGTTGGAGTTTTCCTTTCCTTTAGGAAAGCTGTGCTTCCTTCCACACCTGTTCTCACTTCCAGCGCTACTACAACTGTCATGCAACATTTCCCACCAAACACTTTCTTGTGCCTGTTTCTTCTCTCCTCCCCAAGTTTTGACCAAGCTATTGCTTAAGCCCACTTTGAAATGACCCTTTTCATCCAAATCAACAACTCAAGACCTACCTTCTTGAGGAACCTTCTCCAAATCAGTGAAAGCCACACTCCAAACTGCCAGTTTATCTAATATGCCATTACTCCCCTTACACTTAAAAAAATTTTTTTTTCTTTTACAGATTTGATTTTTAAGTACCCTCTACACCCAACATGGAGCTCGAACTTACAACCCCGAGATCAAGAGTTGCATGCTCTACTGAGCCGGCTGGGCACCCCTCCCTTACATTTTTATAACCTGCTAGTCGTTTATAACCTGCATTTTTATAACCTGCGTTTCTGTTGATGGATATACGTTTGTTTTATCCTCCCTATGGCTGCTAGTACTGAAGAATGGGATTTTACAGGGATCTAACGGCTAACCTGCAAGGACCAGATGAGTTACATATGATTCTAGGGAGATGAGCTGAACTGACAGAAATTTATTCTTGAACCATAAGTCCCAATATCAGGAAGTCTCCCCAAGTACCCAGCACCCTGGTTAACACACGTGAACACCTGCTAAGTCCTTTCTTACACTGGAGGTGCACACAGGGCACCCTGACTTCAGCCTCCATACCCCAAGGACTCAGTACGGCTTGCTGTGGAACTTCCTCCTTCCTCGGCTGCATGGCCCTTACCAAAGCCCAAGTCAAGTCAGTATCATTTAGCCAAAACCAATGGAACCACAGCTTTTGCCTTGAACTTCCTGCATTTGCGAAACTGATCCTTCTTAGGAAACCAGAGGTGATGTCTACAATCGGCCCCATTCAGGCCTCCAACAGTCCTAAGGAGGTTAGGACCTACCGGAAAACAGTTTTCAGTTACCAAGGTATGAAGCCGGTCATGGTCTGAGCTAAAAAAGAAAAAGATATACATCACTGGCTCTTGCTTTAGGGTTTCCCTGATGGAAGATGAAAATGGCCCTCAGAATGAACAACAATTCCTTTTTACAAACATTTTCTACATGCCTACAATAAGCCAGGTAATATGCTAAGTCCTGAGTACACAAAGATAAACATGATAAAAGACCCTGAGATCTAATTCCAGAGTAAAGTTATGGTCGCTTGTCAGGAGCAGAAATAAATTTCTCAGAAATTACCATACATCCTTAAGAAGGGCAAGAGACCTTCACAAATCCATCACAAAAGATCAAAAGCTCATCTTATCTCCTCTTACCTCAGACATATCATCATTAGCAACTGGATTGTGGATTGGCCTTGCACTTAACACTTTTTTTTTTTTTAAATAATCTCAACCTCAATGTGGGGCTCAAACTCACAACCCTGAATATCAAGAGTCACATGCTCCACTGACTGAGCCAGCCAGGCACCTCACATCTTACACTCCTATCTGTGAACCTAGCTAAAAGATAAGCAGCCATCTTTTCTGGTTCTTTCCTTCCACTTCCTACCACCCCTATTGCCCCCTCAATCTTTGCTGCTATCAGAGTGACCTGGTCATGCTGATTCTATGCAGTAACAGTAAGAAAACAGACAGCAAACCCCAGCTCTTGGACATACAGGATTTTAGAAGGTTCCTGAGGGGCTTCAAATAAACCTAAGATCATGCATGAATTAGTGTCTTTCAGATACACATTCATGACTCTTCCCTACAGTTTATTTATTTTTTTTTTCCCTACAGTTTATTTATTTTTTTTTTCCCTACAGTTTAATACCTCCTGACAAGTCTTTTGTTTGTTTGTTTTGCTTTTTTAAAAAGATTCTATTTATTCATGAGAGTCACACAGCGAGAGAGAGAGAGAGAGAGAGAGAGAGGCAGAGACACAGGCAGAGGGAGAAGCAGGCTCCATGCAGAAAGCCCAACGTGGTACTCGATCCTGGGACTCTGGGATCATGCTCTGAGCCAAAGGCAGACCTCAACCGCTGTGCCACCCAGGTGTCCCAAGTTTAAATCTTTGTTCCTTCAAACAATCTTGTCTCTAATCCCAGAGTAGGTAGGAATTAGTTCTGTCCATGTGCTTCCCTTGCACCTCTGCTCCTAACAGAAGAGATTCCAAGTCATTTCCCCCACTGTAGCTCTAGACTAGACTAACCTGAGTGGTGGTGACAGCTACCACAACCACCTGGCCTGGCACCTCTCAATGAACACTTCCTCTTCACTATCCTGGCCTAGAGATCTTCAATAGCAATAAATTTCCTTGTCTAGGAGTTCACTTACAATTTACAATAAAAATTACACTTAAAAATAAAAGGAAGACATCCATTTCTGGCAACACAATGGACTGAGCTCATGTGAAACTACTCCTGATATAAACATTTAGAAATGTTGGACAGAATATACACGGACACACATACATTTTTAAAGGCTCTAGCCTAGCCCACAAGAAAGGTAAATTTCCTAGATGCCAAAAGGAAAGAGAACTAAAGCCAGAATGGAAAGAATAAAACCTGACATCAAGACAACATATGGGATGACTAAAGGGATCTAGAAATAGGATCTGATGGCTAGGAACAGATTCTTCCTAAATTCTTGAACCCTCAAAGAACAGGGAGTTGGCACTGAGATCCTTCCACAAAGCTCTGACCCTCAAGAATCCTGCACTTGCAGCAAACGGAGACTACAAAAATAGCTGAGAGATAAAGTTTCTCTGTATCTAAGGGGAGACTAAAAAAATTAAAGTCCTAAACCAACATCATACTCAGATGTGGACATAGAATTTATGATACCTGTATGATTTAAGAATTCCTAAGATACAAAATTAACTTTAAAAACTGAACCTGGGGCAGCCCGGGTGGCTCAGCAGTTTAGCACTGCCTTCAGTCCAGGGTGTGATCCTGGAGATCCAGGATTGAGTCCCATGTCCGGCTCTCTGCGTGAAGCCTACTTCTCCCTCTGCCTGTGTCTCTGCCCACCCCACCCCCCGCCCCCCGTGTCTCTCATGAATAAATAAAATCTCTAAACAAAAAAAATAATAATAATAAAAATAAAAACTGAACCTGGGGTGCCTGACTGACTCACACACACACCTAGACCTATTTAGGTCACTCTAAAACTCTTAACCAAAGAGGGGAAAAGTCTGTGCCTAGAGTAACAGCTACTGAAAACAATGGGTTTAAGATAAAATTCACTTACTTGTTTAGACAAAGGTGAGCTTCAATAAAAATATCCTTAGCTTTTTCGGGGAAGTCCTTTATTTTAAAATTAGGATCATGTTCTCTTATCTTCCGGATTCTGTAAAATTAAGTATGAGAATCTTCTTTTTTTTCATTTTTTAAAGTAATCTTTATGCCCAACACAGGGCTTGAACTCACGACCCCAAGATCAAAAGTCATATGCTCTACTAACTAAGCCAACCAGGTGCCCCAAGAATCATTTCTAAACACTTTACACAATATCTTTAACTTGAAGCTTGCATTAACTGTCCTTCAAGTCTGTCCTTGTATTCAATAATTATTTTCTGAATGTGCCAAGTCCTGTAAATTCAACCTTCTAACTCACATTTAATCATTCTAAAAAAAAGACAAAAGCTTCTCATTCTGCCAATTTCAGAATTTTAGCATTGAAGAAAACATCCTTTCAGCACTAAGAAAGAAAATACAGGTTTTACACAAAAGCTCAAAACTCAGAATGATATCAGGCTTCTAACTAGAAACACTAAAAGTTAGTTGCTATTAATTGAGGAAATTATTTTTAGCTCAGAATTCTACACCTGGGCAAATTATAAATGAAGTAGGAGAGTGAAAGAGTTTTTCTTAGACTCAACTGCTGAGCCACCCAGGCGTCCCAATCTGACACCTTCTTTACATTCTTTCCACTCAGAGTCTTGCTTGTGCTGTTTTGTCTCCCTAGAATGCTATTCCTCACCCCTCTACTTAGCTAACTGCAAGCAATCCTTTAGGTCCTAGCTTTAAATGTCATTTCCTCAGGGAAGCTTTCCCTGAACTCCCAGACCAAGTTATCTTTCCCTATCATGTGATCCCATAACACTCATACTTCACCACACCTGTAATTATGTAATTGTGTGCAATCGGTATTTAATGGCTGTTTTCCTCTCCTAAATGATAACTCCATGATAAAACCACATGTGTTTTATTCATCATCATCATGGACCCTACCACCAAAGAGCTCACAGTCCCAGAGAGAAATATATGAGAGGTAATCATCGCAGTACATTACCAGAAATAGTTAAGTGTACAGTTACAATTACAGTAAAGGCAGCTCCAAAAAGAGTCAGGGAAGGCTTAAAAGCAGACATGATGCCCAACTGGTTCTTGAGAAATGAGGTGGAGTTATCAAGAAGGAGGAAAAAGACATTTTCAGGCAAAGGAAAGAATGTACAAAGACACAGAGTCATAGCACAATACTGTCAAGGAACTGGCAATTACTTTGGAAATATTGAAGTTTAGGATGAGAAAAAATGGAATAAGATGACAACAGTGGAAGGAAGAACCAGGTTTACAAAAAGCTGTGAATACTAAAGTTTGGATTTTATTCTTTAGGTAATAACTTATTTTTTTAAAGAATTCATTCATTCATTTATTTATTGGAGATCCCTGGGTGGCTCAGCGGTTTCTTTGGCCCAGGGTGCAATCCTGGAGTCCCGGGATCGAGTCCCACATCAGGCTCCCGGCATGGAGCCTGCTTCTCTCTCCTCCTGTGTCTCTGCCTCTCTCTCTCTCTCTCTCTCTCTCTCTCTCTCTCTCTCTGTCTATCATGAATAAATAAATAAAGCTTAAAAAAATAAAGATTTTATTTATCTATTTGACAGAGAGAGAGGGAGAGAGGGATCACAAGCAGGGGGAGCAGCAGGCAGAGGGAGAGGGAGAAGCAGGCTCCCCGCTAAGCTGGGGGCCCGATGTAGAGCTCTATCCCAGGACCTCAGGATCATGACCCCAGCCAAAGGCAGACACTTAAGTGACTGAGCCACTCAGGTGCCCCATATTCTTCAGGTTATAGGGAGTCACAAAAGAGGTTTAACGGAAAGGTAATATGTTAAAATCTGTAATTAGAGAAATGAGTTATGGCTACATGAATAATTAATATGCAGAAACATATTGAGTCATTATAAACAACTCGAAGAACCTTTGAGTGATAAATACTAAATGTTTCCATCCTTTCAACTAAAAGAGAGACGAGGAAGGTTTTGGTTTTTGCTCCTTAGTTATGACCTAATTAGCTCCATAGAACAGGTCTTTTTTACTCTTCTTGGCTTTTTATTCTCTGTAGTTCAAACTCTAAGGTTCTTCCTATATAAATATGCTTATTATTTTAAATTTTAAAATATGTGATCAAAAAATGTTCTACAAACTTCTAAGTCGCCTCCCTGATATGACAAAAAATACCAATGAAGGCTGATATGCTGAAAATCAAAATGCCCATATTCTTCTACACTGACTAATCTCAATTATAGAGACAAATATACTGTCAAGTTATCAAGGGACTTATGTCCAACCCAATTCACCTAAGATGGCCTCTTTGGAATAAAATAGCAACAAGAAATTTTTATTTTAATATCAATTCCCAGTTGTCTCAGACACCTACGACAATTGTGATGCCACCTTCTTCTTCAGTTGTTCACTTCTCTGTGCCAGTCCTTCCTTTGCAAGAGATGACAAGCGAGCATCACCCTCTGGAGGAACATAGGCATCAAAGATACCAGCTGTAATGAAAGAAGAAAACAAGAAAGCATTGAACGACTGAGAAAAAGTCATCTTGAGGTCGTATGAAATTGAGATGTATCCTGGATATAAAGTAGACTTCCACATAGAGGGAACTGTTTTACATTAGAAAAAACAGAATAAGGTAATTTAAGTCTTCTCTCAGAGCCTTAATTTCTTGTACAAAATGCAGAAATTTCACCCTTGCCTTCTAGGAACAGGTGTGAACACAAAATCAAAGATGAGGGATCCCTGGGTGGCGCAGCGGTTTGGCGCCTGCCTTTGGCCCAGGGCGCGATCCTGGAGATCCGGGATCGAATCCCACATCGGGCTCCCGGTGCATGGAGCCTGCTTCTCCCTCTGCCTGTGTCTCTGCCTCTCTCTCTCTCTCTCTCTCTGTGACTATCATAAATAAATAAAAATTAAAAAAAAAAACAAAAAAAAAAAAACACCAAAATCAAAGATGACCTCATGGGGCATCTGGGTGGCTCTGGTCTCAGGGTCCTGGGATCTAGCACCAGTTGGGCTCCTTGCTCAGTGGGGAGTCTGCTTCTCTGTCTCCCCCCTGTCCCTCCCCCACCTGTCCCTCCCCCACCACCTGTGCTAGTGCCTTCGCATGCTCCTTGTCTCTCAAATAAATAAATCTTTAAAAAAATACGATGTACATAAAGTAAATCATCATTGGGGCTGAGTTAGTTAAATACAGTCAATCACAGCCCAAATCACTCCATTTCCAGAATATCTGTGACAGAAGGAGATTTGGTCAGGGTCTCAGAAATACCATGCCTCACCTGTACAGGCCAGATGTAGTGGACGCTCCAAACGTTCTGGAGGAATGACCAGTCCTGCTTTCCGGGCATATTCCTTAAACTCCTTTTCTGATTTGTATTTGGGTTTATAAGTAGGAGGTGTGAAACGTTTTTTAGTTCTCACTGGAACTACAACTGTGGACTGAGTCACCAGGACAGGCTGTAAGACAGGAAAAGGTTAGGATAAAGGTAATCTGGAAAGAAATCTATCCTGAACAAACTCTAAGCAAAGATAGAAAGGGCACATCCAAAGAACGGCTTAGGAACAATTATAAAGCCACATATCAGGAGGGAAATACTCACAGGTGTCTTAACTAGAAGCCCCTAAGCAGCCTTCACTAACACCACTCAACATTTACTAAAGGCTTTCCTTTGGTACGTTCCATAGTACACGGCTATGCCAAGTCCCAAGAATGCAGAGCTGATTAAAGAAAGGCTTCTGCTTTCACAGAACCTTCAGTCCCATGGGGAACTTAAACATCAACCTGACCCTGAAAAGAGCGATATGCTATTATTAAAGCATAAGAAAGGTCCTCTTCTGGTATCTCCCTTATATTTACTCGGATTACATCCTGCTCATTCTTTTGGGAATCTAACTGTAAACTTTGTCATTCTGGCTCCCAAATGATCAATAACGTCTTTAAAGGCCAGTTCTCTTTTCTCTCCGACCGTGAGTTTTGCTCGGCCAGGTACAGTGACAATATGAGACTCCCTCTTGTCCAGCTACTGCTCAATGTAGACCTTGTTTAAGAACCAAGGGGAAAAAAAAAAAAAAAAAAGAACCAAGGGGAAGCGAGCCCAGACTCCAAACCATGACTCCCCGCCAGACAGATCCAGAGCAAACTGGAGAGACTTCATCCTCGAGAACTTGCTCGTCCTCGTGGCCTTTACGGGGCTCTCCACACGCCACCCCTTAGCTTAGTAGCTGGGTCCCGTCAACCTCAAACTCTTCCGTAACTGGTGATGATTTGTACCGTCCAAGCCCACCAAAGACAATTGCAAAGCAGGTATTCCCCTCCGCTCTGTGGTCCTCCTCCAGCGCCTAGAGTCCTACCCACGCGGTCCCTACCCACCTGCCGAGACCACCATCCTAAGGCTTTGGATAAACAATACAAACCCCGCGGTGTGGGGGCTGCCATTTTGTTCCCGCAAAGGCCGCTGGGATGGGGACTAGGAGTTAAGAACCAGGGGCAAGGAGAGAGGGCGCATAGGGTGGAGCTAACTCGGGTGTGGAATTTTCCAGGGCGCGCGCCCTCCGCCGAAGTGTGAGCGACGCGAACGCGCACGTGCGCGCTGTGGTGGTGGGAGAGGGGGAGTAGAGAACGGGTTGCGCGCGTGCGCACTAAGAGGCGTTGGGGGTGGGGTGGGGCGCACGGCGGTCACGAGCCGGAGAGCTTAGGAGCCCGAGCTGCGCCTGCGCCTGCGCTCGAGGCCTTCTGGCCGCAAGGAGTTGCTGCATTCCTTTAAGATTGGGATGTTGCTGCACCTTGCTTGCACTCCCTAAAGAATGAAAAGGTATTGCCCTTCGGAGACAAGTGTTTTTCCCCAGTGCCTACTTTAATCACAGAAAGAACGAAAATGACTAGTTTCTGAGTCTGTATCTGACCTCAGTATGCTGTGTAACATTAAACAGCGGTACTTTTCGCAATCTGAACCCTGTGAAGAAAATTCTTACTGTCGAAGAGATTAATGCCTACTATGTTCATTGAACAAACATAATGACCACTGTGTTTTTGAAGCAAAAGACACATGGACTGTGGAAAACACTTCTTGTTTGTCCTTTTGGGAAAGAGGCACAGGTTTAATTATAACAAGTAATAGTTTATTTTAAAATGTTTACCAGGGGCCCCCTAGGTGGCTCAGTGGGTTTAAAGGTCTGCCTTTGTCTCAGGTCATGATGTTTAGGGTCCTGGGGCTCAGCCCCACTCCAGGCTCCCTGCTGGGTGAGGAGTCTGCTCCCTCTCTCTCTGCTGTTTCTCCCACTTGTGCTCTCTCATTCTCTCTCTCAGATAAATAAAATCTTTAAAAAAAAAATATTTTCCAGGGATCCCTGGGTGGCTCAGCAGGTTTAGCACCTGCCTTTGACCCAGGGCGTGATCCTAGAGTCCTGGGATCAAGTCCCACATCAGGCTCCCTGCATGGAGCCTGCTTCTCCCTCTGCCTATGTCTCTGCCTCTCTCTGTGTGTGTCTCTAATGAATAAATAAATAAAATCTTTAAAAAAAAATGTTTTCCAGGTGCCGGGCATCTTCTAAGCATTTGCCGTGTATTAATTCAATCACTCTTCACCACAAACAAGAGTAATACTCTCCTTTTATGTGTGAAGTTGGATCACAGAGAAATTAAGCGTGTAATTCATTTAAGGTCACAGGGCTATTAACTGCCAGAACTGGGATTCAAATCCAAGCAGAGTGAATCCAGAAACCATGCTCTAATTACAATGCCCTACTGCTTCACATTCAGTTGTTAAAGGATTTATGATGTTGGGATCATCCTGGAAAATCCAATGCTGTAATCGATGCTGAACGGCAAAAACCTTCCACACTTACCTGTAGGTTCTTATCTTATTTTGCCAATTAGTGTTTATTGAGCACTTACCTATGGTATTTTGCAATGAGTTAAGAGCTCATGGTACGCACATACAAGAGCTTACAGGCTGAAATAGGACTGTCACAAAAGTCCAGATAAAATGCTACGGATTATCAAAGGAGAGAAATTACTTTTGGGTTTCCGGATCACCTGTATTGCCTTAAATCTTAGCTCCTTGATTATACTGTAAATTATTCAAGGGTAAGATTGTCTCCACAATTCTAGTCACAGCATTGAACCTGTAGCATGACACATTAATAATGACATGAAATTAGGTGCTATATGGGGGCGCCTGGGTGACTAAGGTCATGATCTCAGCATCCTGGGAGGGAGCCCTGTGTGGGGCTCCCTGCTCAGTGGAGAGTCTTTCTCCCCTCTGCCTCTCCCCCTGCTCATGCTCTTTTTTTTTTCTCTCTCTCTCTCAAATAATACTTAAAAAAAGAAACTAGGTGCTATATGTATGTGTTATTTATTTTTATTTTTTTATTTTTTAAAGAATTTATTTATTAATGAGAGACACAGAGACAGAGACATAGACACAGGCAGAGGGAGAAGCAGGCTCTATGCAGGGAGCCTGATATGGAACCCGATCCCAGGCCCCCAGGATCATGCCCTGGGCTAAAGGCAGGTGCTTAACCGCTGAGCCACCCAGGCAGCCCTGTATGTGTTATTTAAAGAATGTATATTATTGAGCATTTAGATGAAAGATAGCTCATTATTTCTTAACAGATTCTTTTCTATCTAGTCTATGCACTGGAAAATAAAATGTGATTTTTTTTTTTTTTACTAGTCTCCCCACTGAAGTGAGGAAACTCCATTTCCATAATGAGTGGCTATTAATACAGAATACTGAGATAGTCTATCCGAGACTATCTCCACCATTGAGGAGGAGATAATCTTTACATGGTAGCCAATACATCCCAGATCATCTCTGTCTGCCCTCTGATCAATTTCTTTCTTTATTTTTTTTAATATTCTACTTTTCTCTCTGTTTTTTCTTTTTCTTTTAAGATTTTATTTTTAAGTAATATCTACACCCAACGTGGGGCTTGAACTTACAACCCCAAGATCAAGAGAGTCATGTGCTCTACCAACTGAGCCAGCCAGGGGCCCTTCTGAACAGTTTCTCAAGGAATGCAAACTTGTTCTATATAAGTCTGGTTGAAATAATAAGGGAAGTTGAGGTCAATTAATTCATTCTGAGATAAATCATAAGTGGGTTTTTTAAAATAGCAGCTCTTTTGGAAATTTCATATTATCGTCCTACTTCATTAATTCCCAGGAAAATTGGAAGCTGTCTGTTGGGGAAGTAACACCAAACACTGAAAAGATACTTCTGAATCCTACAACCCTAGTAATTCACATTTCTGAAAAGGCAAAAGAGGAAGGAGTAAGGTGGACAGGAGCTCAGCCTTGCAAAAAACAGTCTTGCACCTAGCATAGTCTTGCACTCAAATATTTATTTATTCAATAAATGGATGAGTAGAATTCCAGAAGGAATATGATAAGGCAGAGAGCAAAGTTGATTTCCTGTTTCTCCAAATACAGAGAGTTCCTGGAATCCCTTGTTTTCCTATTGAAATTTCTAAATGGAGCCGAAGAGAATGGGATACCCCTTGCGCAGTAGGACGGGTACTTGCATTTTTTTTCTCTTCCCAGTGACAGATGACTTCAGAGATTGGAACTTCTGAAATTGTGCCTGGTGACCTACATTCTAGGAGAAACACAGTTGATTTGAACGAAGAAAATCCTTCTGGAGAACTGGAAGATTCTGATTATAATATTTATTGATTATAGTAAACAATGTGATACTTGGATTGAAGCAAGTAATAGGCTTGCCATGTGTTTATATTGTATTTCCCTCTCTTGAATGAAAGCACGAAAAGCAAAATAAGTGAGTGGTTCAAGATAAAGTGACAGAGGAAACCAAGAATTCTGACTTAGTAAGAAATGTTCCCATCTGATCTTTGGCTAACAATGTTGGCAAAGCTTTTCTGTCACTCCAAGAGTTAACTGTCTATAACTTTCACATAGTGTTTAAGAACACTATTGTGCCTGAATTTACCTCTTAGCTCCACCTTTTTTCCTTACCTATAGAAAGGGGATATTTGGGCAGCCCTGGTGGCGCAGCGGTATAGCGCTGCCTGCAACCCAGGGTGTGATCCTGGAGACCCGGGACCAGTCAGAGTCCCGCATCGGGCTCCCTGCGTGGAGCCTGCTTCTCCCTCTGCCTGTGTTTCTGCCTTCTCTCATGAATAAATAAATAAAATTTAAAAAAAAAGAAAGGGGATAGTTAAATACCTAAATCACAGAATTGTTGATAACTCATTAAATGAATTAATGTATTTACCCACTCTGGTTAGTTATGGCCGCTGCTTCCAAGCCTCATAATAGTCCTGGAAGGTGTACACAGAGTGTAGCAGAGTCCTGGTAAGTGTAACCACTCTTTGTTCTGGACACAGGTAATATCTCTGCCCCCAGAGTCCACCCCAGTGCAGTGTCCTTAAAGCAAGGATATGAAACAATATGTCCCTAACTTGGATATGAACTGGAAATCCTCAGGAGGCCCTGTGTGTCAGCTCTCTTCCCCTCCGGAGCAGTTTTCACCTCCTTTGAAGCTAAGACCACCCAAATGCAGGTAATTTCCAAGCTCACAAGTGATCCTTTATTTCTGTGCTGCCCAACTTTCTTCTGCTAGCTGTTCTTTCTCACCCATCCTTCCATTCATCCCTGCTGCTGAGGACAAAGGCCTTTTCCTTTACCTTTATTCTGCCTGCCTCAGACTCCTTATTTCTAAAGGTGTGTTTAGGAAGAGCTATCGGCTCATCTGGCTCAGCCAGAAAAGAAGCCCATGTATCCTGCTGTTCAAGCTCAGTCTAGAATTAATCTCTTGCCTCTTCTTGCTTCCCTTTCACCCCAGCTGGCTCAATCATGCAATAATCCTAAAAGGGAATTTCAGGCTATTTGTGACATGCCCCTTTTCCCACTGCCCTCCCCCTGCCCTGGCCCCATGCCACATTCGAGGAGGAGAGGGCAAAGCCCCTGGATAAGAGTAATCTGTTTCTAACCCACTTCCATTCTCAGGGATTACCTCCACAGGAGGAGGGAGACAGAAATAACTCAAACACCTTAGCATCGGACACCTGGGGAAGACACTCCAGGAGGGCTGCCCTAAGAGAGCTGCAAGCATGGGGTTCTGGAGCTTGGGAGCCTATTCTAGGCTGGGGCACCCTAGAAAAGGTCCATGAACTTGAAAAACAGTGCCTAAAGTAGTGCTTGGCAATAACAGGCACTCTGAATGTGTTGGACAAAAGAATGCAAAGTGTACAGATTGTGGGCTAGAAATAAATTGTGGGCAAAAACAATTCCCTGATGATATGTGCAACCTCATATTCTTACATGCACACAAACTTATAGCAAAAATCAATCAACCCACAAAGAGGGGATGTAGTAGAAAGAGCTCTGGGTTGGGGAGGCAGGAGACAAGGATGTAGTCCCATCACTGCTGACCTTGATTTCCCTCGTGACCTCAGGCAAGTCACTTTGTGTCTTTGATCACGAATTTTCCCTGTAAAAAAGAGTCACTCTCCAGAGCCCTAAAAGACAAAGTCCCATGTGATGTGCCCTGAGCTCTTATTAATAATAAAAAGGCCCAAGTTTATCTACATACCAGCAAGGATTCCCTTTTAGAGCCCCCTGTGAACCGAGTGCTCTGGACGCCTCCCCTCCAGCCTATATTCTTTCCTCTGCCCCCCATGGACTCTGCCATAGAAATGTATATCTTCCAGCTGACCATTCTGGGACGCTCTCCAGTGACTGAATGAGGGCTTCCCTGCCAGCAGTTCAGAGTTGAAGCCAGGGAAGCCATGCGAATGCAGGAAACTTCCACTAGAGGGTACCAAGGCTGCGTTGGGATCTCAGGCTGCAGGGAGGCCTAGCAATCCTAATAATTCCAGGATTTTAAAATACCTACGTCCAGATTGTTAGAGATCTCTGTTCATTGTTCCTTACCTGGTCTGCTCCTGACTGCTTCTTCGAAGGCTTAAGAAGCCTTTGATATGTTACTACTTTGATATCATTTTGATTTGATTTACCTTCAAATTAAAGGCAGCTTGGAATCACAGAATCCATGAGGGCTCTGGCAATCGACATAGACTGGACCCACTACTTCTAAACTTAATGTACCCATTTGTGAAATGGGGATCATAAAAACTGAGCTCGTCGGGCTGCTGTGAGTACTGAGTGACCTCATATAGGGAAACATGTGGCTGGTAGACAGTAGGTGACTAAAACTGTTCTTGCGCCAGAGGAGAGTTCTAAGAATTGCCACAAACTGGAAATGGCTCTGAGGAAAGAGAGATGGATTTGTAAGCGCTGGGTATCTCCAAACAAGAAATGTCACCATTTGCCATTTTGCTCTGACACCTCTGCAGTTCTCCAGGCAGGTGCTGCTGGGTACTGCTCAGGCTTAACCCTCAGTCCTATTCTACCTATCCCCTCCCACCCTGTGTCCACCCTGTCCACCCAGCCACAGGTACTCTTCTGCCCTTGCCTTATCCTGCTTTCCCTGGGAAGTGAGTTTAGTTTCTATTTCCTATTCACCTCCCAGACAAAAGTCTCTTGTATTTTGCCCTGTGTTTTCTGAAGCATCATGTCTCCACCTGGTTCTGCTCTTCCCTTTCCCTCTCTTCTCTCCCATAGTCACTTCTAGTAGGGTGGAACGTGCCATTTGTTTCTGGGACAGAGCAGAAGTCTGGGAAAGGGGGGAGGGAAGTCCTGTCAGGGCTTGCGTGTCAGCAGACACGTTACAGCTGCAGGGCAAACCAGGGTGAAACCGCAAGCCAGAGGCCTCAGGGCAGGCAGCCGTGTGAGGCCCGCCCCTCAGCGACTCTCTCATCTCTGTCTCACCCCAGAGCTTTCCTGGCAGGAGTGGGAGAGGTTGGTATTGAGTCCTTGAGCCCTGACTCATTCCCTGACCTAGTTGGGTGTTACCCAGTCATCTCCCAAATCTCTCTCCAGAAGCCTTCCTTAGCAACAGGATCATGTCATCCCAGAAGACAGAAGAGACTGAAGAGGAGAGCAGACCACCGACTTATTTCATCCCCATCTGAGGATCCTAAGTTTAGGATCTTCATGGCTTTCTGTACCACCCAGGAGGGTGGTTATAAAATGAACAAAATCATCTTACACTGCTACACTAAGGGGTTGGTTATTTTCCAGATTGCTTTTATAGAAACAATCATGCTTCACTTTCCCAAGAAAGAAGAAAATAATTCTTTTATTTTATTTGGACAACGACAGGGGCTGGGGAGAAGGGAGAAGGGAGACTGGAATGCTAAGCCAGGAAGTGACTGGTCATTATCACATAGTGAGTCAGGGACCTATCTAGGGGCTGAAGTCAGGTTTCCTAACCCCACCCCAAATTCTGTTCTCTTTCTCTCATCCTAGTTACTGATGGGCTATAGCACTGGTCTGGGCTTTCTGGATTTTACGAAAGTTCTTATAACCCCCAAATTCCTGAGGGTCCAATAGGAAATCGATTGTAATGTGCTTCTGGGCTTCATATCTGTCCCTTCCAATATCTGTCTTGTGGAAATGTGAGATAGATGTTTGTTGCCTCCTCCACAGATTGTTGAAAACACTTTCAGAGTTATCTAAGATTCAGAGAAGACCAATGTAGTTGTCTGTGTGAGGTTAGATCTCAAGAACGAAGATTCCATTTTTAAATCATTTTTTGGCATTCAAGATCCTAATATCCTTGTGAATCACTGTGCCAGTGGACGCTGAAAATGGTTTTCTTACCCTCCCCTTTATTCAAAGATCCCAATCTCTCCCTAACTAGGGTCATGCTTCCTAAAGACATTAACTGGTTTCCAAGAAAGCAGATTTTAGCTTTATCCCTTGGCAGAGAGAACGGAGTCATTGCACACAGGCCAGAACATTCTGCCAGAGTCCCCCATCTGGAAGAAAAGAGAAAAAGAGTTTCAGAGTTTCCATAAGGGCTGTCTACAGGGGAGGAAAGGAGAGTGAGCCATAGGGAAGCAAGAAGAAAGCTACAGGGCTATAACCCCAACCTCCACAGTTTGAAAAGATTATCAGATCTGCAAACCTAAAATCCTGGCCCAGCAGCACCACACCTTCCCCTTCCTCCCACCCCTCGCCGGGATTTATTTTTCTCCCCATTCCTGTAGCTTTCACGTGTATCTATTTGTCCTGGCTGTCTCAACTCAGAATTTTCCTTGTATTCTTTGTTTTTTTAAGATTTTATTTATTTATTCATGAGAGACACAGGGCAGGCAGAGACCCAGGCAGAGGGAGAAGCAGGTTCCATGCAGGGAGCCCGATGTGGGACTCAATCCAGACTCCAGGATCACGCCCTGGGCTGAATGCAGGCGCTAAACCACTGAGCCACCCAGGGATTCCCTATTCTTTGTTCTTAATGTACCTCCTTTTCCAACTTTGTGCTCTCCCTATGGATAACTCAGATTGCAGGATGGCCAAGGCGCTCAGGAATCTGGTGCATTGTCCGTGTACTGTGGTGTCTAGCTGGGGAAGTTAGAGACTCAGGTTGGATCATGGAGAGTCTCCCACTAAATACAGAAAATTATAAATATCCCCAATTGACTGACACCTGGCTCTACTTGGGCTCTCTCAGCGAAAGGGAACCTAGAACTGGGTAAGGCAGCTCATTCTGCTCTTGAGGATCTGATTGTGACAAATTCCTTCCCATATTGATGTACTATTTGCTTCCCCCTTTTCACTCAATGATTCTCATTTGCCCTCTGCTGCATTACAAAATGAGGCTGCATCCTCTTCTAGTTAGGTTGAGCCACATGAAATTGCCATTTTTATAGATTAAAGTGGTTGAACATTGTCAATTTAATGTTGTTAGTCTTATACTTGACAATGTAAGCTATCTGAGGACAGCTATTATTTATCTACATATCTAATATCTCTTAAACTTCACCAATTCTTCCTCACCTGGTAAAGTTACTGGATCCTTTTTCAATATGGGGCACTCAGTACTAGCCAGTTCAAAATGCAACGAGGCTGTTACCTCTCTTGATTTGACATTATGTTTTTTCATGAGACTGTGACCATATTGGGTTTGGTGAATCTTAAACTTTTTTCACATAAAATGTTGCCAAGCCAGTACCACTACTTCCTATACAATTGATTTTTTTTTTTTTAAACCTAAATGTAGGTCCTCACTTGATCGCTGTCAAATTTCATCCTGTTGATTTTGGCTCCTCACTCCAATCTGTCAAGATGATTTTAAATCTTGCTGCTATCATCCATTCTATTAATTGTCTTTCCCAGCTAGATCATCATGCAAGTTATTGATTTTTAAAAATGTTTAATAGGACAGTGAGGACTCTCTTTGTTGATATCAATCTTAATCAATATCCTTTGAGTTCAGTTGAAAAGCTAGTTAAAATTTTACATAATTTATTATCTACCCACAACTCCCTTGCCTCATTTTCTTAACCCCATCTTGCTGCTCCTTTACTATCTTTCTCTGATCTGCACCTGGCCCATTAAGCAAACCAAACCTACCCAGGCATCACATAACTACAGATTTTTATACAGAAGCCACAAGCACCAGCTGTTTTTTAAAGGAATCATCAGGGGCGCCTGGGTGGCTCAGCTGGTTAAGCATCTGCCTTTGGCTTCAGGCCCCAGGTCCAGCTCTCTGCTCAGTGGGGAGTCTGCTTCTCCTTCTCCCTCTGCCCCTCCTGCTGCTTGTGCCCTCTCTTGAGTGCTCACTCTCTGTGTCTCAAGTAAATAAATACAATCTAAAAAAATAAAAATAAAAATAAAGGAATCACTCTCCCTCTCGTTAATTCCCCAACTGCTGTCACAACGATCTTTCCTCCACACAGCTTTTGTGGGAGGCTTTGTGATTCCCAACCCTCATTACCCCACCAGCCATTCCAGACATGATACCTCTATATTCCTCTAGAATATAGATTCTAGCTTGGACTTTGGCATGGCTCCTCCCACTGGCTCTTGGTGCTCCCCGTCAGCCTACAATAGAACTGCCTTTTTTAGCTTGGATATTATTCCATGAATAGTATTATAAATTTGCCTCAATCTTTGTGGTGGTTACATAGTGTTCCATTGTGTAGATATACTATGTTGACGGGCACTTAGGTGGTTCTCAAGCTTTTGGTATTACAAATAAAGAGGCCATGAATCTGTTTATGAGAACTAAGGTAGGATAAATTCCTGGAAGTAGAACTGAAGGATCAAAAGATGTGTAAATTTTTTTTAAAGATTTTATTTATTTGAAAGAGCACAAGCAGGGGAGAAGGAGGAGCAGGCTCCCTGCTGAGCAGGGAGTCTGACTCTGGGCTCAATCCCAGGACCCTGGGATCATGACCTGAGCCAAGGCAGAGGCTTAACCGACTGAGTCACCAAGGTACCCCAAGATACATACATTTTAATTTTGATAGCACCAATTTGCTCTCTGAGGAGTTGTACCATTTTACTTTAGTGGTAGTTTAGATCTCAGCAACATCAGGAGTTTCAAATTAAATATGTCCATCCTTTTTTTTTCTAAAGATTTTATTTATTAATTCATGAGAGACACAGAGAGAAAGAGAGAGGCAGAGACACAGGCAGAGGGAGAAGCAGGCTCCATGCAGGGAACTTGATGTGGGACTTGATCCTGGGACTCCAGGATCATGCCCTGGGCCGAAGGCAGGCACTAAGCCACCCAGGCAGGCATCCCTATGAAAATTTGTACTAGTGAAAATTTGTAAATGCTTTTAATTTTTCCTGTCTCCCTCATTTCTCCTCCTTATCCTTCTCTTCTGATTGCTGCTCTACCCCGAATTCCAGATTCTTCTCATCCGTTTATGCAAAGTAATTCTGCTATCTCTAGACTCCATTACTTAGCTCTGCCCCAGCCCTGCATGTATACACACAAACCTGAACAGGGTAAACTTGTTACTATTCAAAGCCATCCTCCTTAGTCATAATAATATTGAGCACTAACATGTAGTAACTTATTTAATCCTTTCAACAACCTTATGATGCAGGTACCATTCTGATCCCTACTTCATGGGTGAGAAAATTGAGGATTAGAGAAGTTAAGTAGCTTTTCCCAGGTCACACAGTTTAAAAAGTGCAAAAACTGTTTGAACCTCGACAGTAGGTCTCTAGAGATCATGCTCTTAACCCCTACAGGCAGATACCTCTCTTGGGAGATTAGTTCTATATAGGTCCTCATCAAATTCTAACCTTTCTTAGCAATGCCTGTGATACAATTCAGGCTCCGGTATTTACCCTGATCCCTATCTAGCCCATAGCCTGTTCTATTAGCAGCTCTGCCTGACAGGAGTGCCTGGAAAAAACAAGTTTCAGGACTGCTTTACTTTGCCTGCAGCAAAAGAAAAAAGTATGGAGTGGGATCACAGGCAGAAGGAGACATCAGACAGGCCCTTTCCCTTTGCAGAGGTGTGGCTGCCCCTGTTCTGGTCTCTGGGTGGGTCTCCCCAGACAGGAAGGGAGCAGTTGGCTGAGTGAGTCTCATTTTGAGTGAGTCTCATTTTCCCTGGAATTCAGCACACTGAGAAATTCAGGAGATGCCTACGTCCAATTTAGGCAAGTTCCATTCAACAAACATTCACTGAGTCCCAACAATGGGCCAGGCACTGTGCTGTGTTTGGGTACAACAGAAATGAGTCACCTGCTTTAGAGGTGAAGATAAGCACTTCCATTGTCAGTTACTACAGTGTGATAAGTGCCCCAATGCTGGAGACCTGAGTGTATTGTCTGGAGTGAAAGAGGACAAGAAAAGACAGGGAAAGTATGAACAAGGAGCTTATCCTTGGGAGTTTTGATTTTAAGAAAACAATCCTAGATTAGGGAAAGAAATAATAACTCCATTTCGGTAAGGATTTCTGGCAGGAGGGAGGCACGTGAGTACTGAGTTCTTCAAACGCAAGTGAGGTCAAATACCTTGCCTGTTTATCTGGAATGGTGGGTGGGTGGGGGGATGAAGGCAAGAGGCCAAAGGGCAGTCAGGAAAAGTTCCAAGGTCCATAATAGCGAGGGGGGGAGGGGGGGCCCCATGAAATGTGAATTCCTGTTTTTTGTTGGCAGTTTTTCTGGAAATTGTGATGACAGCTGGTGGTGGGAAGAATCACTGAAATCACTAGTGACTGCAGCCATTTCCCTGCCTCTAGGTGGCTGGCTATCACCTCAGCCATTCCGGATGGCAGGCCGCTATAGATTCTTTATTTTTTTTCTTTTGCTTATTTAATAAAGTGAGGGCATAATTAGCTGCTTCTTCTTCTTCTTCTTCTTCTTCTTCTTCTTCTTCTTCTTCTTTTTCTTCTTCTTCTTCTTTGGTAAGAGGCAAAAGATTCATTTTCCAAGATCAATGAATAAGCAAGCCACATCTTCTACATCAACCAGACAGCTTCTTGTAGGAGGATAAAAAGCCCTGGACAAGAAACTCTGGCCAGAAGAGAGACCCAGTTTCTGGTTTCAGATCTGGCCCAACTTAATGAAAGCTTTGGAAATTCAAAACCTATCTGTACATACAGCTTCTCTTTTGTGCTGTGGGAATAATAAATTCTTGTCTCTCAGTGATATTGAGGAAAAGGAAAGAAAGGAATACCAGATAAACATGTGAAGGCCTCAGGAAATAGTACTCTGTAGAGATGTATTTTATTGTTTTTAATAAATTCTCAGGCTGTTTCAGAAAAGTAAAAAGGCCATGGCTGATATTATATTTTTTAAATGGATATTGAGTGTTGCTAAGGGGCCTCTCTTGAGTAACTTCCTCCTCTTAATTGGGACAGAAATTCTGGCCGTTGAGAGACACGTAGAAGGGCCAAAACAGACCCGAACTGTTCTACAACTTCTGGTTCTCAATAGATTCCACTTAAGCATTTGGTTCTGTCTTCAAAGTTAAATCATTAAAACAAGGTCTAGTTTTAATGAGGAACAAATATGGATAACTCAGAGAGAAAAGACAAGGCAAAAAAAATACATTGATGAACTACAAGTGGCCATAAAATCTAGAAACATAAGCGAGTATACATAATAAAAGGCTTATGGATATCACAATACATGATATGTTCAATAACATTGCATCATATGGTCAATAGAATGCCCCTCATTAGGAATGCTTAGTTCAATATGACATGCCAGTCCACAGTGCACACAAAGCTAATGGAGCTTCTATCAGTGAGTCTGTGATGCCTTGTCTCATGTAATTTAACTTTGATTTTCATTTTCACTGAATAAATCTATGCCCCAAAAGAAGTAACCGAAGGGGTTCAATCTGTTAAAAAAATAAGCTTTGGCTATATTTCCGGGCTTTATGGCTATCTTGTAGCTTGCACAGAGAGGAACATAGAGAATAGTGAAGAAGAGTAAAGCAAAGAGAACGAACGAAAAAAAAAGAACGTTTAAAAAAAAAGGCAAAGAGAACGGTAAAGAGTCCAGAGAATGATAGAGGGTAAAAGTAGAAACACAGAATGTGTCTATGGAAACAAAAACTGGGATGGAGAAGAGCGGATATCCAAATCCAGGGAACAGAGGAACAAAGGGAGAGAGAAACATCCTCTGAAAAATAAAGCAACGTATCAAGAGGAAAAGACAGTGAGACAGTGAGAAGGACAGAAAGGCAGGTCAGAAAGGAAAAAAATTCATTTTTCTTTAGTAACTTAGGGTTTACTTTTATAAAAGCAAGCTGACAAATATTAAAATGTTATACTTGCATTTTGAACATTATAATAAAAATATAAAACACAAAGCATCCAATATTAAATACTGATCTCCCATATCTGACTTGGCTTTAGATACTGAGTATATCATATTTCACAGAAAGAAACTTCCAAAGTTTTTGTCAATGCTTATAGTATATACTATTGTTAAGGGGAATTTCCTAGACTTCACAAACTGTTAGATGCAGCCCTCATTAGCCAAAGCTGATACATTGAAGCATACTAACTTTTTTCTATGGAAAATTAATAGAAAAATATAATTTAAGAACTAGAAAGAACATGGGGCACCTGCCTGGCTCAGTCAATGGAGCAGGTGACTCTTGATCTCAGGGTTTTGAGTTCGAGCCCCATGTTGGAAATAGAGATGACTTAAAAATAAAATCTTGGAAACAAAGAGAACTAGAGAGAACTTTATTTTTAAAGATTTTATTTATTTATTCATGAGAGACACACAGAGAGAGGCAGAGACACAGGCAGAGGAAGAAGCAGGCTCCCAATGGGGATCCCGATGCAGGACTTGATCCCAGGACCCCGGGATCATGACCAGAGCCGAAGGCAGACGCTGAACCACTGAGCCAGCCAGGCACCCTGAGAACTAGAAAGAACTTTAAAGATGATCTAGTCCAACACCTAATTTTACTGATGAAGAAACTAAGGCATTGAGAGACCCTAGAGACAGATAAAGGATTTGGGTGGCAGTGCTGGAAATCCAGAAAATTCTGATGACCATCAGGAGAAAATAATGTCTATTAATAAGTTTTCAATATTTAAATGAGATAGGTGATGACAACTCATCTGCTCTTCAGTGGGCCAAGTTATGCAGCATGTGTTAGGGAAAAGTGAAATGGAAACTTGAGCTCTCGTCTTATGTTATGCCAGCCATTCTTTGGATTGAATTCTATCAGTCTTGGAGTTTACAGAAAAAGATCATGAGAAGATGAAGAGAAAAGAGTGCTGGGTCAAAGTCAAGCCGACTTCGGTTCTTGCCCTGGTACTGCCAGTTACCAGCCCCTGAGATCCCAGGCAAGCCAGTTAATCCACATATTTCTCAGTTTTCCAGAATGAGAATTATAACATCTGCTTCGTGGGACACTTGGGGGTGTAAGTGAAAGAATACAGAGCATAAAGTGCACAGCAATTTACCAAAGCAATAAAAATGGCCAACAGGAAAAAAAAATTCTTCCTGGATTGCATTTCAAAGAAATGCAAAATAAAGAGTGATGAGGTATTGCTTTCACCTACCAAACTGGCACAGATGAAAAGAAAACAGAGCTAATAACACTGGAGAGTGTGGAAGTAGATATTCTCATATATTGCTGTAAAGAGTATAAATTGGTACATTTCTGGATGTCAGGTGGGCAAATGTGTATTAAGAACCTTAAAAATGGGTGCCTGGGGTGGCTTAGTAGGTTAAGTGTCTGCCTTCAGCTCCAGTCATGATCGCAGGGTCCTGGGATGGGGCCCACATTGGGCTCCCTGCTTCTCTTCTTCTGCCTCTCCCCCTCTGCTCACGCTCTGTCTCTCGGCTTCTCTCTTTCTCTCTCTCTCATGAATAAATAAATAAATAAAATCTTAAGAAAAAGAGCCTTAAAAATGTTCATGCTCTGGGGGCGCTGGGCTGGCTCAGGTGAAGAGCATGTGACTCTTGATTTCTGGGTCATGAATCAAGTCCCACCTTGGGTGTAGAGATTACTACAAAAAATAAACTTAAAATAAAATAAAACCAAATAAAATATATATTTTTTAAGATTTTATTTATTTTTTCATGAGAGAGAGGGAGAGAGAGAGAGAAGCAGAGACACAGGCAGAGGGAGAAGCAGGCTCCATGCAGGGAGCCTGACGTGGCACTCAATCCCGGGTCTCTAGGATCAGGCCCTGGGCTGAAGGCAGCGCTAAACTGCTGAGCCACCCAGGCTGCCCCAAATAAAACATTTTAAAGGAATGTTCACTCTCTTTGATTCAGGACTTGACTCTAGATATTTAGCTTAAGGAAACAATCACATATAGGGGGGAAGATACATCTATCTATAAGTTTGCTCATATGGATGCTTTATATGCAAGGAAAAAATACAATAAGGATGAATTTTCACAACTTTTCTCTCTCCCACATGGCAAGAAGAATGTTTTGCTGCTAGATGAGTAAAATGAGGGTCCTGGATAAAATTAGATACAGCTTTAATTTAATTGACATTGAAAAAGGTAGATATTTACAGAAATGTGACAGGAATCATAGTAGAACATTTTGGGAGGGAGGGAGAGATGATGGGAGAAGGAAAGAGGGCAAAGTGGGAAAAAAGAGGGTGATTGAGAAAAGCTTCATCCTCTGCATGAAGTATTAAGAGAAAGGAAAGAGAAGAGAGGATTTTGAGAAGTGCTCTTATTATTGCAATCTGGTTTGGTTTTGTCTTTTTTTTTTTTTTTTTTTAATTTATTTATGATAGTCACAGAGAGAGAGAGGCAGAGACACAGGCAGAGGGAGAAGCAGGCTCCATGCACCGGGAGCCTGACGTGGGATTCGATCCCGGGTCTCTAGGATCGCGCCCTGGGCCAAAGGCAGGCGCTAAACCGCTGCGCCACCCAGGGATCCCTCTTTTTTTTTTTTTTTTTAAGATTTATTTATTTTCAGGGTGCCTGGGTGGCTCAGTTGGTTAAGTGTCCGACTCTTGGTTTCAGTTCAAGTTGTGATCTCCGTGTCCAGCTTTGTGCTCAGCGCTGGGTCGGCTTGGGATTCTCTCTAGCCCTCTCTGTGTCTTCCCCCTGCTCGCATACTCTCTCTCTCAAATAAAGTAAATAAAATATTTTGAAAAGATTTACTTATTTTTTTAAGATTTTATTTATTTATGCATGAGAGACAGAGAGAGAGGCAGAGACACAGGTAGAGGGAAAAGCAGGCTCCCTGTGGGGAGCCTGATGCAGGACTCGATCCTAGGACCCCAGGATCATGACCTGAGCCAAAGGCAGATGCTCAATCACTGAGCCACCCAGGTGTCCAGATTTACTTATTTTAGAAAGAGAACACACATAAGTGGGGGATAGGAAGGGGCAGAGAGAGAATCTCAAGCAGACCCTGCACTGAGCACGGGGCCCCACGTAGGGTTCAGTCTCATAACTCTGAGATCATGACCTGAGCCAAAATCAAGACTCAGATGCTTAACTATCTGAGTCAGTGAGGTGCCCCTGCCTTTGGTTTTGTCTTGAGAGACTGCAGATTTATTTTTCCTTTTTCTTTATTATTGTTCTCTCTCTCCCTCTTCTCTTTCTCTCTTTTTAAAGATTTTATTAATTTATTCATGAGAGACACAGAGAGAGGCAGAGACATAGGCAAAGGGAGAAGCAAGCTTCCCACAGGGATCCTGATGCCGGGCTAGATCACAGGACTCCAGGATCATGACCTGAGCCAAAGGCAGATGCTCAACTACTGAGCCACCCAGGTACTCCCCTCTCTCTTCTCTTCTTCCTTTTCATCCTCTTCCTCTTTCTCTTTGATTATTCTTTTTCTTTTTAAATGCTGTAATGAGGGGATCCCTGAGTGGCTCAGCGGTTTAGTGCCTGCCTTCTGCCCAGGGTGTGATGCTGGAGTCCCGGGATCGAGTCCCACGTCGGGCTCCCTGCATGGAGCCTGCTTCTCCCTCTGCCTGTGTCTCTACCTCTGTGTGTGTGTGTGTGTGTGTGTGTGTGTGTGTGTGTGTATCATGAATAAATAAATAAAATCTTTAAAAAATAAATAAATACTGTAATGAGGGGCACCTGGGTGGCTCAGTCCGTTAAGCATCTGCCTTTGGCTCAGGTCATGATCTTGGGGTCCTGGGCTCAAACTCCACATTAGGCTCCCTGCTTGGTGTGGAGCCTGCTTCTCCCTCTTCCTCTGCCTGCTGCTCCCCACTGCTTTTGCACTTGCTCTCACTCTCTCACTCTGTCAAATAAATAAATAAAATGTTTTTTTTTAATGCTAGAATTGGGGTGCCTGGGTGGTTGAGTTGGTTAAGGGTCTGCCTTTGGTCATGACCTCAGGGTCCTGGGATGGAACCTTGCATTGGGCTCCCTGCTCAGTAGGGGGTCTGCTTCTCCCTCTGCCTCTCCCCCTGCTCATGCTCTCTTTCTCTCCCACTCTTTCAAATACACAAATAAGGACCCCTGGGTGCCTCAGTGGTTGAACATCTGCCTTTGGCTCAGGGCGTGATCCTGGTTCAGGGATCAAGTCCCACATCAGGCTTCCTGTGAGGAGTCTGCTTCTCCCTCTGTCTATGTCTCTGCCACTTTCTCTGTCTTTCATGAATAAATAAATAAAGTCTTAAAAAAAACCTTTCTTAAAAAAACCCAAATACATAAATAAATTTTTTAAATGCTAGAATGATGTTTCTATGAAGTCTTAGCTCGAGGGATGTCCACTATAACCACTGTTGTTCAACATAGTACTAGAAGTCCTAGCCTCAGTGATCAGACAACAAAAAGAAATAAAAGGCATCTGAATTGGCAAAGAAGTCAAACACTCATTCTTCATAAATGACATGATACTCTACATGGAAAACCCAAAAGACTCCACCCTAAAATTGCTAGAACTCATATAGGAATTCAGCAAAGTGGCAGGATATAAAATCAATGCACAGGAATCAGCTGCATTTTTATATACTAACAATGAGACAGAAGAAAGAGAAATTAAGGAGTTGATCCCATTTACAATTGCACTAAAAACCTAGGAATAAACCCAACCAAAGAGGCAAAGGATCTGTACTCAGAAAACTATAGAACAGTCATGAAAGAAATTGAGGGAGACACAAGGAAATGGAAAAATGTTCCATGCTCATGGATTAGAAGAATATTGTTAAAATGCCTGTGTCATCTAGAGCAATCTATACATTCAATGCAATATCTGTCAAAATACCATCAACTTTTTTTCACTGAGCTGGAACAAATAATCCTAAATTTGTATGGAACCATAAAAGACTCCAAAAAGCCAAAGTAATGTTGAAAAAGAAAACCAAAACTGGTGGTATCACAATCCTGGACTTTAAGCTCTATTACAAAGCTGTAATCATCAAGGAAGTAGTATTCACACAAAAACAGACACATAGATCAATGGAACTGAATACAGAACCCAGAAATGGACCCTTCACTCTATGGTCAACTAATCTTCGACAAAGCAGGAAAGAATATCCAATGGAAAAAAAGATGGTCTCTTCAACAAATGGTGTTGGACAGCCAGGACAGCCACATGCAGAAGACTGAAACTGGACCATTTCCTTACACTATACATAAAAATAGACTGAAAATGGATGAAATACCTAAATGTGAGACAGGAATCCATCAAAATCCTAGAGAAGAACACATTATGACCTTGGCTGCAGCAAATTCTTTCTAGACATGTCTCTAATGGCAAGGGAAACAAAGGCAAAAATGAACTATTGGAACTTCATCAAGAAAAAAAGCTTTTGCACAGCAAACAGTTGATGAAAACAAAAGACAACTGACAGAATGGGAGAAAATATTTGCACATGTCTTATCAGATTAAGTGCCAGTATCTGAAATCTATAAAGAACTTATGTTGAACTTGTTCAACGCCCAAAGAACAAATAATCCAATCAAAAAAATGGGCAGAACACATGAATGGACATTTCTTCAAAGAAGACATACACATGGCTAATAGACACATGAAAAAATGTTCAACATCACTCTGCATCAGGGAAATACAAATCAAAACCGCAATGAGATAGCATCTCACACCACTAGAATGGCTAAAATTAACAAATCAGGAAAAAACAGATGCTGGTAAGGATGTAGAGAAAGGGGAATCCTCTTATACTGTTGGTGGGAATGCAAGCTGGTGCAGCCACCCTGGAAAATAGTATGGAAGTACCTGAAAAAGTTGAAAATAGAGCTACCCTATGACACAGTAATTGCACTACTAGGTATTACCTTGAAGATACAAATGTGGTGATCTGAAAGGGCACCTGCACCCCAATGTTTATAGCAGCAATAGCCAAATTATGGCAAGAGCCCAAATGTCCACTGATAGATAAATGGATAAAGAAGATGTGGTATATACAAACACACACACACACACACACACACACACACACACACATGCTGGAGTACTATTCAGCCATCAAAAATGAAATTTTGCTATTTGCAATGATGCAGATGGAACTAGAGGGCATTATGCTAAGCAAAGTAAGTCAATCAGAGAAAGACAATTATTGTATCATCTCACTCATATGTGAAATTTAAGAAACAAAACAGAGGATCATAGAGAGGAAAAAAATAAAACAAGGTGAAATCAGAGAGGGAGACAAACCATAAAAGACTCTTAATCATAGGAAACAAACTGAGGGTTGCTGGAAGGGAGGGGTTGAGGGGATGGGGTAACTGGGTGATGGGCATTAAGGAGGGCATGTGATGTAAGGAGCATTGGATATTATATAAGACATGAATCACTGACCTCTACCTCTGAAACTAATAATATAGTAGATGTTGTTAATTAATTGAATTAAAACAATTAAAAATAATTTAAAGATAATTTAAAATTTAAAAACTCAGGTTGGTTTTATATGGATTTTTTTAAATTTAAAATTAAAAAACTCAGCTTGATTTTATATGGATTTTATATGGATTTTTTGTTGTTGTTTATTTACCTTTATTTCAATCACACAGAGTCTAGGACCCTTTATCATTCCCCCCTCCTCATTCTCCGTCCCCAGGGGTTAAATAATTTTATTTTATTTTATTTTTTAAATTTTTATTTGTTTATTATAGTCACACACACACACACACACACACAGAGAGAGAGAGAGAGAGAGAGAGAGAGAGAGAGAGACAGGCAGAGACATAGGCAGAGGGAGAAGCAGGCTCCATGCACCGGGAGCCCGACGTGGGATTCGATCCCGGGTCTCCAGGATCGCGCCCTGGGCCAAAGGCAGGCGCCAAACCACTGTGCCACCCAGGGATCCCCCCAGGGGTTAAATAATTTTAGAGAATATTTTAAAAGCTGTAACAAAATAACATCAAAGGAAATAGGAAGAGGGATTGAGGAAGGGTCAGGATTTGGGAAGGGAGTAGAGAAGAGAGAGCCTCTTCCCCAGACCCCTCACCTGGATTCCAGCCTGGGCAGTAGGGAGAACTATCCCTCCTACCTCGCCAGGTACATCCCAGTTATAGGTGAGGTCAGTAAAAACAGTAAAAATAGTTAGAAAAATTATAAATATCCAGGAATAGGAAATTCATTAAATAAGTTAACAAATCCATAAATTAATCCATAAATAAGTACATCTATAGTCAAGTCATACTGAAGAATATTTAATAGCATGAGTACTTGAATGATATATTAATATAGTATGGTCCCAATAAAAAAATGTAAAAAAAATATAGTATGATCCCAATGTGACATGTAGTGTATAATGTATGTGTAATGTATATGTGCAAAGAAAAAAGACAAGACAGTATACCAAATGTTAACATATTTATGGAATTACTGATTATTTTTGTTTTGGGTTTTTTTCCCCAAGATTTTATTTATTTGAGAGGGAGAGAGAGACCATGCATGAGTGGGGAGAAGGGGAGAGGGGGAGGGCAAGAAACAGGCTCACTGCTCAGCAGGGAGCCATACGTGAGGCTGGATCCCAGGACTCTGGGACCCTGACCTGAGGCAAAGGTAGATGCCCAACTGACAGAGCCACCTAGGCATCCCTATTTCTCTTTCTTCTTTCTTCCCTCCCTCCCTTCCTTCCTTCCTTCCTTCCTAAGATTTTATTTGAGAGAGAGACAAAGATAGCCAGAGAGAGCAGGAGCAGGGAGGAGAGGGAGAAGCAGGCTCCTTACTGAGCAGAGAGCCTGATGCAGGGCTTGATCCCAAGACCTCGGGATCACGACCTGAGCCAAAAGTAGACACTTAAATGACTGAGCCACCAGGTGCCCTATCTCTCTCTCTCTTTTTTAAGATTATTTTTTTGAGGGACACCTGGGTGACTCAGTTGATTAGGCATCTGACTCTTGGTTTTGGCTCAGGTGATGGTCTCAGGGTTGAGATCGAGCCCTGCATCAGACTCCACATTCTGTTTGGAGTCTGCTTGGGATTCTTTCCCTCTTCCTTTCCCTCTTCCTTTCCCTGTCCCCCTTGTGCTCTCTCTCATAAATATATATATATTATACATATATATAAAAATAAAATCTTTAAGAAAAAAGATTTATTTTTAAGTAATCTCTACTTAACTTGAAGCTCAAACTTAAGAACTTGAGATCAAGAGTCATGTGCTCAACCAACTGAGCCAGCCAGGTACCCCATTTTAGTTTTGTTAATGCTCATCTAAGTTTTCTAAATTCACTATGTTGATCAAGTAATACTTTTATAAGCAGAAAATCCCTGACAATAAACTTTGTTTTTGAAAATGAGTAGCACAAAAACACACAGTTTCTAGAAAAAAATACAGAAAAATATCTTTGCAACCTTGAGAGAGGCAAAGATTTCTTGGCAGAACACTGAAAGCACTAACCATAAAAGAAAAATTGGAAAAATTAGACTTCATCAAAATTAAAAATGTCTTCTCATCAAAAGACACCATTAAGAAAATGAATAGATAAATGAGAGACTGAGAAAAAAACATTCGTAGTTTATATACTTGACCAAGGATTCATATCCAGATAATATAAGGAATGCCTATAAATCAACAACAAAAAGATAAACTACCCAATTTAAAAAATGGGCAAAAGACTTAAGCAGACACCTCGCAAAAAAAACAAATAAGCCATGAAAGGGTGCTTGTGGTAAATGTTATATCACACTGATTTTCCTTTTGGAATGAAGGACTTATTCCTTTGCTGTTGAAAAGGCTGCCAATAGACAGCCCTCAACTCTCAGTCCACCTCAGAGATGGATTTGTCTCAGTTGAAGAGCCCTGATTTGCCTAAGGTCACTCCTTTGTTACACAGTGGCATGCATCCAGTGACTAATCATCCTGGCCACTTGCGCAAACTCAAAACATCTTTGAAGGGTCATCCCAGTTTCAGTGCTCTCTGTAGGGTTAGCTGAAGCTTCTGAGACTATATCACAGCTCAGCTCTTCCTCTGCCCAATCATGCTTCTGTCTTCTATGCCACAGGTGTTGAGCGCAAGTGCACTCCTGAAAAAAATCTACTGCCGAAGCTCCCTCTCAGAGTCTACTTCCAAGGGAACCCAAAGTGTGACAACACTCACCATCAGTAATCATGGGAAAAATGCAAATGAAAACCTTAAGGAGATGCCATTTCACCTCACCTAGAAGAGCTTTGAAGAAAAACTGATGACACCAAATGTTGGTGAAGATGTAGGAAAACTGGAGCTCTTGTCCATTAATGGTGGGAATGTAAAATGCTACAGTCATGTCGGAGAGTTGTTTGGTAGCTTCTTAGAATGTCAAATACAGGGACACCTGGGTAACTCAGTGGTTGAGTGTCTGTCTTTGGTTCATGTGATCCCAGGGTCCTGGATCAAGTCCCACATAAGGATTCCTGCAGTGAGCCAACTTCTCCCTTTGCCTATGTCTCTGCCTCTGTCTCTGTGTCTCTCCTTAATAAATAAATAAAATCTTAAAAAAAACGAAGCTCAAATATACATTTAACTTATGACCCAGTAATTACATTCTTAAGTGTATACCCAAGAGAAATGAAGATATCTAGCCAAAAAATTATACAAGAATGCTCAAAGTAGCCATAGTTCTAATAGCCCCAAATTGGAAATAACCCAAATATCTATCAATAAGAGAATGAATAAAAAAATTATATTTCTATTATACTCCTCAGAAACATAAAGGAATGAACCATTGATCCATGTACCACGTGTTGATCAAAAACATGATGTACAAAAGAAACCATAAGCACGTATCCCCCCAAAAAACATACTGACTAGTTGCATTGATATAAAGTATAATAATAGGCAAAACAAAACTATGGTGATAGAAAATAGAAAGTAGTTGCCTGGGTAAGGTGGGGGTGGGGTGGCGTTTGACTGGAAAAGGTCATGAGGAAACTTTCTGGGGTGATGAAAAGATTCTGTATCTTATCTTACATATTGGTTACAATTGTCAACAGGCACAGACCTGCAGGTGTAAGACTTGCCTATTTTATTGTACGTCAATTATACTTCAACCAAAGCTTCTATACACCAAGAGTAGCACAGACACTCAATAAAAAAAATTTTTTTTTTAAGATTTTATTTACTTATTCATGAGAGACACAGAAAGAGAGGCAGAGACACAGGCAGAGGGAGAAGCAGGCTCCCTGCAAGGACCCGGATGCGGGACTCATCCCTGGAATCCGGGATCACGCCCTGAGCCAAAGGCAGATACTCAACCGCTGAGCCACCCAAGGCGTCCCTCAGTAAATGTTTAATAAGCAAGTGGAGATGATTTTTCTAAGAAACCAAATTATTAATAATTATAGAAAAGATTTCCTTTTCCTCAGTTACGGCAAAATGTGAGTGTCTCTTGGGATACTCCTTGATTAAAATCTTGTGAATATTTATTCTTCACAGCAGGTTTTTTCCCCTCCCCCATTAAAATGGTTCAGCTTTGATAGCTGCAGGAGTGGCAGAATCAGGTCTATAACGTCTGCCTGCATCATTTGCAGGTGAGTGGAAGCACTAAAAATATGTCAGGATAGTAACAGCGGTGAAGGAAAGAAGTAAAAAACCATCACCCGATTCCCAGTGCGGTAGATCAGCATTTGGCTGCTATTCCACACAATCCTGCCAACATCAGTCTCAAAGCAATTTCCCTTATAAAATATGGCACAATCACCACCCTATTTTGAACATGGGTATTTAATCTCAGAAAAAGTATTTAAAGTATTTGAAATGTTTGAAGAGACAAATTGATTTTTATGGAGCCAGCTGGTATTAACCTATGCTGTTTTCCACAAAGGTTAATACCCTAGGGTACAGGAAAATTAGAAGGGAGACAGAGAATCCTTTTGGGGGTTTCATAGCCTAAGAAACAAAACATGACGGAATGCCAGTCGACTCTCAAGAAAAAGATTTTTTGCAAACACACAAAGCTATTTTAAAATTCCCTTTTATAAAACCAAACAGTTCAAAAGCCATTGGCTGCCATCTTCAAAATCTGAAAGTAGACTACTTGGTCGGGTTGCCAGATTTAGCAAAGAAAAATACAGGATGTTCAATTAAATTTGACTTTCAGATGAAACAATGAATAGTTTTTAGTATAAGCATTCCCTCCAAATATTGCATATTTTTAGTATGAGCATGTCTCATGAAATATTTGAGACATGTTTATACTAAAAAACTATTATCTGAATATCAAATTTAAAAAAAAGATTTTATTTATTTGACAGAGAGAGAGCACAAGCAAGGGAGCAGCAGGCAGAGGGAGAGGGAGAGGGAGAAGAAGACTCCTCACTGAGCAGGGAGCCTGATGCAGGGCTCCATCCCAGAACCCTGGGATCATGATCTGAGCTGAAGGCAGCTGCTTAACTGACTGAGCCACCCAGGTGCCCCTGAAAATCAAGTTTAACTAGGAATCCTACACTTTATCTGGCACCCCTAGTCCTGGAAAGCATTACTACTCTGCAGAACAAGAGGCTCAACCGGGCTGAGGCAAATGTGCCTTTCATGTTACCACATGGAATTACAAGGTCCACAATAGTTATGGTAAAAGGAGAAGAACTGAACCTCTCCTATGCTCCTGGATTTCTACTCTCTCTGTCACGCTGAAAAATATTATGAAAAGTGTTTAAATGTATTTCTTTTTTAAAAAGATTTTTAAATTTATTTGTTAATGAGAGACACAAGAGAGGCAGAGACACAGGCAGAGGGAGAAGCAGGCTCCATGCAGGGAGCCTGATGTGGGACTCTATCCCGGGACTCCAGGATCACGACCCGAGCCAAAGGCAGACACTCAACCACTGAACCACCCAGGCGTCCCTTAAATGTATTTCTAATTGTTTAAAGTGGTAATGAATTAGTTGAACTAAATAAAGTGTATACTTGATATTGGGACTCTACAGTTTGTTTGTGTAGGGGCCTAGGATTAACCATATGGATTTATTTTATTTTATTTTATTTTATTTTTTTAACCATATGGATTTATAAACCCAGAGAACTCATTTCCCTTGTTAGGTTTGCTTTGCCTAGTGAGGAATGAATAGGCCTGGCTTTGCAAAGCAATTTGAAGACTTCAAAACTGCTCCATGGAAATATATATATGTTTTTAAGATTTTATTTATTTATTTATTTAAGAGAGAGAGAGCACGAGTGGGGAGGAGGGGTAGAGGGAGAAGTAGACTCCCCACTGAGCAGGGAGCCCAAAACAGGGCTTGATCTCAGGACCCTGGGATTATAACCTGAGCCAAAGTCAGACGCTTGAGCGACTAAGCCACCCAGGCACCCCGCAAATATTTTTATTTCTAATGAAGTTATTCCTCCACCCCTTCTGCTAAAGAGTGTCCCACACTGTTTTACTTTATAAGACTTATGTCAGAAATGTCTCACATATTATGTTTCCAAGGTGGAAGCCTGCTTCTAATGGAGGCTGGAATACTAGTACTCCAGAGGTAGGTTGAAAACAGCAACATGGCTGAGTCCATGGAGAGAGCATTCTTTTCAGCATCAGCTGATGCTCTGCCACACAGGATTCTGTTACCCTCATCTGAGCTGCCTGGTTATTCTAGCAATCAGATCCTTCTGTCTCCTTTCTGTTAGCTGGCCTTGACACCCACTATCATGTGCCCTCTTCGCCTTGACTCCCAGACACACAATTCTTTCATTTTCTTTAAACTCAAATGCCAGAATATTGGAATTTCTAGGACAGTTACATGGCTATAACAACAGCAGAGAATATATGAAATCAGGACTGTCCCATAAAATCTAGGACATGTGATCTCCCTGATATGTCAACACTTGTGCTCTGACCATTACCCATAATGGTGAGGATATTTGGAAAGGAGACAGGGCTGACAGTCAGGATTTCTTCTCATCTTGGTTTTAATCACTGCTTTGCAGTTAACCTTGGGCATATACTTCTGCACCTGTCTCTGTCCCATGCCAGTTTCGGATCCCCTTTTATTTGAAGCCCCCTATGCCAAAAAAAAAAAAAAAAAAATAGAATGGAACAAAAGGAACTCATCTCCAGCTATTTTGCATATCCTTGAAATTTAAGTTTGAATCCTAGCGTTTGTAACCTGGTTCACTGGGTTTCTCTGTCCCTTTACTGTAGAGGGGGAGAAGTTATGGAAAATAAACGTCTTAAAGATTTTACCATTTTATTTCCTTGTTTAGGAGAATGAAACTTATGCCTGCTTTTAGGACTGCAATTTGTAAACTTCAAGTCTGGATCTAACTTAGATAGAACCATAGTATTCTAATTCCTGGAAAAAATTAAAAGAAGCTTATAAATTAGAGAAAGTGATTTACCCTCTCAGTAAGAATAGTACTTTCTGTGAGACAGTGACTTGTTTCTCTCCCTTGCACCTCATTTCCTTTGATCCTGTTCCCACCCCTTCATATATCGATGTCCTCTTCAATTGACATAAGACAGTTATGAGTCACATTAGCAAAAGTACATAGAGCTAAACAAATATGTCATATTTTAGCATCTCTTGTCACTGAGACACATCAGAAGAGGGCACAGCAGGAGTTCAGCGTTTCCTAATGCAGAGTTCCTAAAATTGTGGTCTCGACTTCAAAGTTAATGTATGTTTGGGGCAGGAAAAATATAAATCTCTGTTGAATGTTTGAATTGTGCCTTGTTGCCTAAAGAGTTTTGTCTTTTTTTTTTTTTTTTTTTTTTGGCCTGTCCTAATTCCTGATGTCAGGTCCCTAGGGTATCTGTGCTACGTTTCGTTCTCAGTGAATGTATATTTTATACAGTGTGATCGCACTTTGAGCTAAAATAGATCATATCTAGAAATCTGCTGGTATGGCTTCCCAGGATGAAAGAATATGAGCAGTTTGAATTGCTTTTTGTCTCTTTGGCTTCTTCCTGAGTCAATTCACAATATAGAGATGTTACCATATAGATTTTATTTGGAAAGAAAAAGGCACCATATCCCAAAGTCTGGTCTCCATACTGAGATTGTTTTCTCAGAAAATACAGAATATCTAAAAATGAAAGGGGCTTAGATGCATACCTTACATTCTCTCTCCAGCTCTGGCATTACTTATTTATTGGGGACAAGAGGACTTTCGGTTCAGTCCTGTGCATAAGCAGGACACAAGCCAATTTCTAGCTCTCCCTACACTTTTTAAGTGTTTATTAATCTTGGTTCCTTTGCAAGTTCTGTAGGGAGGCTGGCAGCAGAAGATTTTTTTCATCCTCACTTATTTAAGATACATGGCTAAAACCCCAAGGCAAATCGCTCTTATAAAATCTCACTCCATAAGATGTGATTGCACTGGGTTGGCAGGCCTTAATGTCTTGGGTCTCTTTTCTTCACTCCACCCTTAATTTAGGCTTGGACAGAGGTTGAGGTTATTATTCTCTTTGGTAGGCATGGCATCAGGTATTGAGTGAGGACCAATCCTGATGTACATTCTTTCTGTCAGGGATTTGAAAAGCAAACAGATATAGAGCCAAGGGTGGAGAAACTGAGGCTGACAATTGCCAAGCTGCTGAGGCTTTTAATCCTCTTGGCTACTCCACCAATCTAGTTCAAGCTGAGTCCTCACTTACTTTTCTAGAGGTGAAGTCAAAGCAAGAGCATTGTTAAGTCAATTTCAGCAAGCCAGCTCTGAAACACGGAAACACCAGTAACCTTTACAGACCTGGGATTCCATGAGAAATACTGTAGCAACATTCCAGAGACCCACACATCAGACACAGACATATGCATTCTTGCCTGCTCAGAGGTTTTACTCCCTAAGTCATATTCTTGTGGGACTGGTGGCTAACCCTTCATAAGAGTACACCGCCAAAAGGGCTCATCACAATATGAAGATCACTAACAAAGGGCTTGGGCTTAGTCATGTAGCTGTCAGTCACTCAGGATTGGTAATTAATCCTGGAATAGTGGCTGGGGAAAAGGAAGTAGAAGTACTGGGGAAAAAAAAAAAACAGGAGGAGCTAGGAAAGAAGTAAGGTGGAAATGTATGACTTTTTCAACTTCCTGATGGAAAGATACCAAGAGACACAAAATTCTTTCTGACTCTGAGATCTTTTTGGGGCCATATTTGGATGTGCATCATGTCCCATTGCCACCTTCAAATATATATACAGTTTACCTTTGAACAATACAGGTTTGAACTGTGTGGATCTACTCCTACATGGATTTTTTTCCCCTACTGTAAATATGTTTTCTCTTATGATTTTTTTTAACATTTTCTTTTCTCCATCTTTACTGTAAGACTACAATATGTAACACACACAACATACAAAATACATGTTAGTTGACTGATCTCAGTAAGGCTTCCAGGCAACAGTAGGCTATTACTGCTTAAGTTTGGGGGGAGTTGGGATGCCTGGGTGACTCAGCGGTTGAATGTCTGCCTTCAGCCCAGGGTGTGATCCTGGGATGGGATCCCTGGATGGAGTCTCACATGGGGCTCCCTGCCATGGGGCCTGCTTCTCTCTCTGCCTATGTCTCTGCCTCTCTCTCTCTCTGTGTCTCTCATGAGTAAATAAATGGAATCTTTGAGGGGAAAAAAAAAGTTTGTGGGGAGTCAAAAGTTACACGCAGACTTTCAACTTACAGGGGTCTGTGTCCCAATCCCCGGCATTCATTGTTCAAGGGTCAGCTGTATTTATATACATATGCAGACATGCACATCATCTGTTATATATAGTATCCATATGTATATATATGTATAAATATTATAATATAAATATATATTTATATATACTTACAAATATTTATATATATAATTTTTTTAGTATAATATACATTTTAAAGCATATGGAATTAATCTGCTCTCCTTTCATGAAAAATACAGGATGGGTAGCAACATTCCATCTATTCCCTACTTTTTCAACAGTCATTCCAACAGCCATTTTAAGATACAAAGAATCAAAGCTGGGATCTCATGGCTTCAGCCTCCTATGGATTGCTTTCTAGCTTTTTGTATCCCTGGTTTTTTGAACCCCCTCACTATCTTCTGCAGGTAAGACTTATATTAGTGAAATTACAGTTATAATTTCCATGCTTGAAATTGACACTGAAGTCCATAATTTCTAAGTCAGGGATGCTATATATTAACAGTTATGCTTAGTTTTGATCTAATATGGTGGGTTTTATAATGGTCTCCCAAATTCTTCCGCGTCTTTCTCTTCCCTTTTCAATGTGCCACAGCCAGGATGCTTTTCCCTTCTCTCTGAATTTTTTGGTTTCCTGTCCCAATTCCTTTATATTCTCTTTGATTTAAAACATCTCTTTCAATGATTTACATTTGTTCTACATATCCTTTACTCCAACTCTTTATCTAACACTCCCGCTATGAAGCCCATTCTGACACTAAGAACATGATAGACTTCTTTTAGAAATTCCTAAACTACAGGAAACATAATTTTTTTTTTCTTTGAGAAAAGCATGCATCATGCACTTAACTGCTTTACCAATGGGGAAACTGAGGCAGGGAAATGATAAGACTTGTTCTAGGCCATAGAACATACATAAAGTGAGAAGTAGCAAAATTGGGACTCTCAGATTAGTTACTACCTAAAAACTAAAGAGAAAAGTGCCTAAGATTAGAATAGCATCATTTTTTAAAGATTTATTTATAGAAGTAATCTCTACACCCAACGTGGGGCTCCAGCTCACAACCCTAGGATCAAGAGTCTCATGCACTACTGACTGAGCCAGGGAGGTGCCCCTAGAATGACTTTCATTAATTTTTTCTTTCTTTCTATTGAAGTATGCAATTTGCGTAGGAATTTTAATTTAGATTTTCAAGGGCTTTGTTAAACAGAGAAACCTAGAAATCTGTTAGAAGTAAGGCTAATGACCTTCAGACAGTACTCAATCCCTGCACTGTTTCTTTTTTTTTTATTTTAAAAACATTTATTTGAGAGAGATAGAGCAGGAGGAAGGGCAGAGGGAGAGAATCTCAAGCAGAGTTGGAGCTGATTTGGGGCTCAATCTCATGGCCCTGAGATCATGAGTGGGTCCTTAATTAACTGAGCCACCCAGGTATGTACCCTTCCTCTAGCTCCTTTTGAAGCGTCTTGGAGGAACACGAGTTTCCAAGAGCCCTTCATTCTTCATTTCAGTTATTCCAGAGAACCCTGCCTGGAGCATATTAGATTGTTAGCCAGTCAGTCTTCTTTATGAGAACTGTATGTACAACCAACCTTCCATTACCCAATTTCAAAGTATAGGTAGTAGATCTGGGTTCCTTCCAGACCTGTTGCAATGGAACCTCCTGGGTCATGGGACTACAAATAGGGCCAAGTAAGTTTCTCCCTTTTTTTCCTCAACAGGGTGACAACTACTGCTGTTATGAAGTCTGTGGCCTTGGTGATTATTTTTGTTTTTGTTTTTTAGGTAGGTTGTATACCCAACACAGGGCTTGAACTCACAATCCTGAGACTGAGAGTCACATGCTGTGCCGACTATCCCTGGGTTTTCTTCTTTCTTTCTTTCTTTCTTTCTTTCTTTCTTTCTTTCTTTCTTTCTTTCTTTCTTTCTTTTTCTTTCTTTCCTTTTTTTTTTTAAGATTTTATTTATTTATTTATTTGAGAGATAGCAAAAGAGCTAGAGAAAGCACAGGTAGGATGGAGGAACAGGATTGGGGCTCAATCCCAGGAGCCTAGGATCATGACCTGAGCCAAAGGCAGACATTTAACTAACTGAGCCACCCAGGGGCCTGCCTCTAGGTTTTCTTTCTGTTTTAAAAATCATTTCTGTGATTTTATATATATTTTAAAAATGTTACCTCTAGTCTCAGGTTCACAATTTCTCTGTGGGACACACATCTTGTACATAAAGGCTACAGACTAAAATATTCTCTCTTGATCAATGGGTTAGTTGAGTCAGTAGCAATTGAGATATACTTTGTTCAGGGCTTAATTCTGACAGTTATAAAGGAATTACAATTACTTCTTGAAAAGATGTCCATATAAAAAAATTAAAGGTAAGGTTACAGAACAAGTACAAATAAATCATCAAAAGCCAGTACTTGGGAGCTGATAGGAAAGGGGTTAGAGTTGAGTGGAGTTAGTCAATGAGGGCTTTTTGAGTTTTGAAGGCAGGGGTATGGGTTTGGCAAAGAGGATAAGAGGGTCTTTCTAGCAATAATGCATGACAATGGTAGAGAAGAGAGAATGAACAAACTGTAATGGCCAAATGGTAAACAGGTTAGCTTACTAAAACTGGAGAATCCATGTTAAAAGCTAAGAAAAACAAGTCTAAGGACAGTTCACAGAAAGCCTTAAATGGTTATAAATCAAATTTGCCTTAACAGACAAAAGGGAGCCTTATGGGTGCTTGCATAATGAGAATAACTTTTTAAGAAGCTGAGATACAGATGGACTGGAATAAAACAAAACTGGAGAGTTAGAAAAATAGGGAAGCTGGTACCAAATTTTTCAGGAGAGAGAGAGAGAAAAAAAGGGGTGGGTCCTGATGCCAGTCCTGCCATTTATTCGCTGCATGATCTTGGGGAAGTCACTGAATCTATGTGTGCCTGTTTTCTCATCTGTAAAATGGGAATAATGGCACCCACCTAAATGAGCTGTTGAAAGGATTAAATGAATTAAAGTATGAAAAAAGTTTAGTAAACACTCAATATATTCAATTATTAATTCAATTATTAACATATTATTAAAATTATTATTATAATTTCTATGACCTATAAATAAATGGTCATAGGGACGCCTGCATGTAACAAAAGGCTCCATCTCACATCTTAGTTTGAAAGGACTGCAGTCGTTCAGTTTGTCCTAAAAGGTATGCAGGATTCAGAGGACTAGAAGGGAGGCCCAGTGTCCAAGACAACAGCCACTGGTCTCACAGGGCAACTGAGCACCAGAAATGTGGCTACTCAGAATTGAGATGTGCTATGAATGTAAATTACACCCTGGATTTCAGAGCTTCAGTGTGGGGGGAAAAATCTCAATATTTTTTATTTGATTACATGTTGCAATGATATTTTAGATATGTTGTCTTAAATAAGATGCATCAATTTCACTTGTTTCCTTCCTTTTTTTTGATGTGTTACTAGAAAATTTAAAGTTACTTAGTTGGCTTGATTATGTTTCTTTGTACAGTGCTCATCCAGTGTATCATTCAGCATTGAGTTTTGGAAATTCAAGGGTTCTACATGTGAAGGTCTTATAAAGGAATATGGGGATAATGGATAAATCTCTTTGCCCTTGACACTTTAAAAATATATAGGTATATACATGTGTATATACAATATATTTATATTAAAATATATCTAACCCCAACTTGTGAGGTATCTACAGAACTGACAGAACCAGAGTTAAAGTTTAACTTTATTTTTAATTTTTAAATTTTTTAAAAAGATTTTACTTATTTTTTCATGAGAGAGAGAGAGAGAGAGAGAGGCAGAGGCATAGGCAGAGGGAGAAGCAGGCTCCCTGCGGGGAGCTCTCCATCCCAGGACCCGGGGAACATGCCCTGACCAGAAGGCAGATGCTCAACCACTGAGCCACCCAGGCGTCCCTAATTTTAACTTTAAAGAGGCCACAATCGGTAAAGGGTCTTTTAGCTTAAAAAAGCAGAAACAAAGATGAAAACGGGAAAAGGGTGAAACATACCTTATTTTGAACATTAAATCATGGAAACAAAAATATGCCTAACTTTTGAAATCACTCCCTTAGATGTCCAGATCGCATTGGTTAAGTAACCTGGATTATTAAAGGTTTTCTGCCAAATTTTGTCATAATCACCTCCTGAAGTTGCTTCTTAAAATAACAGGAAAAATGACTGCCAAAGAGCCTCTAGTCAGGGGCTTTCTGCTGATCTGGAGGTAAAAATCCAGTTAGGGGTTTTGCTCCGAATTGATGGTTTAACGTTTTTACCCTGACCGTACCAGCCAATGTATAGGCTTCAACTTCCCCATAGAGCAAGGGGTGGAGGAGGGGTGTCCTCACACGCCGTCCCTCCGCTTCCCAAGCCCTTCTGGGCTCCTTCCGGCTGGCCACTAGTGGGCTCTCCCCAGGGGCGCCGACAGGTGCAGCGCCCGGAGCCGCCTCCCGCCCCCAGCTCGCGCCCGCGACCCCGCGCTCTGGCGTCCAGCCGGCCGCGCCCTCGCGGCTCCGCCCCCTCGCGGCCCCGCCCCCTGCCCCGGCGCGCGCGCACCCCGCGGGGGCGCGCCCGGCCGCCGGGGCCGCGCACGCAGCCGCCGCCGCCGCCGCCGCCTCCGCCTCCTTCCCTCCCTGCGGGCCCTCCTCCCCTGCCCTCCCCTCCGCCCCCTTCCCCGTAGGCAGCCCGCCCGCCCGCCCGCCCGCACTGCCTCCCTCCCGGCCCCGAGCGCTCCGGCTGGGTCTCTCCCCCGCCCCCCCCAGGCTCCCCGGTCGCTCTCCGCAGGCGGTCGCCCGCGCCCGGTGGATGTGGCTGGCCGCCGCCGCCCCCTCCCTCGCTCGCCGCCTGCTCTTCCTCGGCCCTCCGCCTCCTCCCCTCCTCCTTCTCCTCCTCAGCCGCTCCTCTCGCCGCCGCCGCCGCCTCCACAGCCTGGGCCTCGCCGCGATGCCGGAGAAGAGGCCCTTCGAGCGGCTGCCTGCCGACGTCTCCCCCATCAACTACAGCCTCTGCCTCAAGCCCGACTTGCTGGACTTCACCTTCGAGGGCAAGCTGGAGGCCGCCGCCCAGGTACGGCGACCCTCGGGGCCAGCAGTTAGGCCGCGGGCTGGGCTGGGGGCCCGGCGGGGAGGGCGGGCGGGCCGGCGGGCTGGCGCTGCGGGCCCGGGGCTGGGCGGCCGGCTCGGGGGCCGGCGCGCCCCTGGGGGGGTGGCCGCGGGGCGCCGGGGCCGCGCTGCGCTGCCCTGCTGCTCTGCCCGGCTGCGCTGGGGCCCGGGCCGCGCTGCGCGGAGCCGGGGAGCTGGCGGGCCTGCCCGAGAGCGCCTCCACCACCGCCCCCCGGGCGAGCACACCTGTGCGGCCCCCTCCCCGGGCCCCGGCCCCCGGCCCCCGGCCCCCGGCCCTCCCGGGCTTGCTGGTGTTCTGGGGGAGGCCAGAGGGGTCGTCGGCGTCCACGCTCTGTCTCCACCTCCTGACTCAGTGCTTTTCTCCGGGTCCCCCTACGCCCCACGGAGGACACACTGGAAGGGGGCGGTCATCTGGGACTCCGGCCCCGCGGCGCGTTAGCGAGGAGGGGAGATCCGACCAGGGGGGAGAGGGTGACAAGGAGAATGCTAATCCCAGGCAGCCTGGCCGAGTTCTCCCCGCCAGCTCCGGCCCGAGGGCTGGGTTTCCACGATGATCCGCCCCCTCCCCCTTCCCCTTCCCCTTCCCCTCAAGTGACAGTGCAGCAGTGACTTTGTTCTCTCCTAACCTCTAGAGAAGCTGAAGGAGGACCCCCCATCTCCGCTTTTCCCTCCCATCTTCCTGGCTTTTGCAGCCTGTGAAGCAGGTGGATTTATTGTTACAGCAGTGGTTGCTTAGCAGTACTCTCCTCTGAAAGAAGCTGCTAGTTTTAGCATACCACTGTTGAAAATATTCCATTACTCTTCATTGCAGTTTTTGGTGAATCATGCTTCCCACCCCCCCCACCCCCCGCACCCCCAAACATTATCTGAAGTACTGTTTGATTTTGGAGACTCTTTGTACCGATGCCCTACAAAGGTCCTGAACAATAGACATCGTGACATACCCTGTTATATGATGTATTATGTGAAGTCTGTGATGAAAAATGGTAATTATTTAGTAGTTATTTTCTAAAAGAATGGTGGTCAATCTGTTCTGTTTTCATTTCTTTCTCACTGCAGTCAGAGAGGAAAAACCAGTAGGCCTCAACCGTAAAGAACAGGGTATATATAGCAGCGAAATGAAAGAACTGTACAGTGTTGGAATGAATTGAAAGTTTGAAGTTGTCTTTGAAAGCTGAGTACTCAGATTGAAAATATGTCTGAAAGTGTAGAATTACAAAGTACGCTGTCATATATATATGGAGTGCTTGTGTGAAAGCATGAGGGCCCTAGGTTCTGGCTGCATCAAAAGGCAAAACTTCTCCCTTGGAAAGTCAAGTGATTTAAAAAAAATTCCATTAAGAATATGAATCAGAATGAGTGTATCTTTGGTCTAAATTAGGATTTGAGAGTGTTATTTGGGAGACTGTTTGTTTAAGCCAAGTGACTAGAATGTTTGATATATATTGGCAGGGGGCAGATGGGAGGGATTGTAAACAGTAGTGTGTCTTGTGACTTGGCAAACCTGCGGGAAGAAGGACCTCTGATGAATGAGTTCGCATTATATGAGAAGACTTAAATGTAAAAAAAAAATCTTTTTTTTTTTTTTTACCTCGTTAGTTGGGGTCATGGGTTCATACTTTTGAGAGCTGTATATATTTGGGAAAATTTTTCAGGAAAATACTATCCATGCAGGTTTTTAAGTGATTATTAGGAAGTGACGGTTTTACTTAAGTATTAGGACAGAACGAGATGCAGTGACATGCTGCTTCTCCTTACCCCTTTTCTACTTGTTTTTCCAAAGTGATGAGAAATATGTGAACGGCTGCTTTGGGTCATTGAGGGAGTACATAGTAATGTACTAGGTATTAACAGGGAATTGTTAATTTGATAACAAGGAAATCTTTTTTAGTAATAGGAGCTTTTTAAAGCAATTCTTTTCAGAAATTCTTTTCAGGCTATGGCAACACAAATGAAAGATGGTACGATAGTGAATTCTAACAGATTTTATTAATAATTGGACTTTTTAATTGTACACATTGCCGCCTTTGAAAGAGTAAAGGAGCAAATGTTGGTAAAAGTTAACATTAGTAGTAAAAAGCATATATTTGTGTTTTTGAGATCCATGGACTGGAGCAATAAGTTCAAATTGTGGCATTAGATGGTATCTTATTGTGGAAATCTAAAAATGTGGACAGGACTATATCTCTAGAAATCTAGATTTATAACTGTTACTGGATCAGTTTCCTAACAGTTGGGAGTCATATTACACAAAGTATGCAAGTCTCTTGGTTGCTTTAGTTGCAAAATTTTATGATAAGCCCAGAGTATTTGTACAGGTTACATATTAGAAACTTAGTGGATTTTTAACCTGGTCTGGGGTGTGCACTCCTGGGGAAGGTGAAGAAATTAGTCAGTGTGCACTGACTTTAAAAGTAGTTGCCTTTTACATAAGTGAGTGTGGTCTAGGTCAGCAGGTTTTGCAGAAGTGTTATCATAGGTCTAGAGAAAAGGGACATTCTCACCCCTCCCCCTGCAGCCCCTTTACATTAGGACATTTGAGAGCAATGGATTTTTGTAGCTGTTTTGAATTGTGACTCTCTTGCTTTGTGGATAATTAATTAAAAAATAGGTAAGATGTTTATGTGAGTGGCTACAGTGCCTTGTTATGAGTGCATTGTGGTTTATACGGTAATTGGGCTTTCTCTTATGGAAATATTTAATCTGTGCCAAAGAAATTAAATTCATCCTTCAAGGCCAGAAGTCAGGATATAGTAGACAATCCCGGGCCTTTGCCAACAAAATATTCATGTTGGTGATGACTAAATTGGCACTTAGAGGAGAGTTACAGATATAGTAGTTTGTTTGGCAGGCTAAAACTTGGCACCTAAATGGATGTTATTGTCAACCCGATGTTATGGAATTTTCTGCCCAAATTTTGCATATTTTCTTCTTTTTTTAATCTTTTTTTAATGGTTTATTTATTTAATGGAGAGAGAGGGAGAGTGTGAGTATGTGGGGTGGAGGAGGATCAGAGGGAGAAGGAGAGAGAAACTTGAGCAGACTCTACACTGAGCATGGAGCCCCATGTGGGGCTTGATCACATGATCATGACCTGAGCCAAAACCCAAGAGTCGATGCTTAACAGACTGAGCTACTGAGGTGCCCCTTGCATATTTTCTATGCAGTCATTTTGGTTGTTTTTTCATTATTGAAATAAGTGGTAAAATTAATAATTTGGGTAGCATTGTGCTAGATCACAAAATGGTCTTATGAAATTAAATTTGAAAGGTTGGTGATAAGAAATTGAACTTGTTCAGATCTTCTAATGTTTCTTGAAATGTATATATGAAGAAACACCTCAATATAAGAAACTTTTAGGGACACCTGGGTGGCTCAGTGGTTGAGCGTCTGGGCGTGATCCTGGGATTCCAGGATCAAGTTCTGCATCGGGCTCCCTAAAGGGAGCCTACTTCTCCCTCTGCCTAGGTCTCTGCCTCTTTCTGTCTTTCCGAATATATAACTGAAATCTTAAAAAAAAGAAATAAATGTTTATATGTTAAGCTTTATCTACTATCATCTGGCAATGAATTTTGCAGTGAATTTTCCAGATAAATGAAGCTTACTTACCCTTTGAGGCACTTAGACTTTAAAAAATATTTACTGATTTGGTTGGAAATATTCCAAAAATGTATTTTTTTAAACTTTAGCTCCTCATAATCTAGGTTTGTTTCTTTTCTTCTTTTTTAAAATACTGAACATCATTCTGAACATCTGTCATTGATACTTGACTTGTAACCACAGATTACCCAAAACTATGCACTATAATTTATTAGTTTCATATCTGTTCTTTATTGTTGTTGTTTTTTTTTTTTTTACTGTTCGCTTTTTACTTCTTGCAGCTTATTGTGCCTTGTTGCTGCCTATTGTGCCATTTATTCCTTCTTCTAGCTTATTGAACTTGACCTGAGGAGGTATAAGTAACCAGATAAAAAGCTTGTCTGACCTTAAAAAGAAATTTCTAAGTGAAGGTTTGATGGACTTTCTTCTGAATGAAGGGAATGAGCTTTATTGTATGGACTTTGTATCATCTATTCTGGCTTTTATATAGTCTTTTTTTTTTTTTTTTTAACTTCCGGGTTCTAGGTAATTGATATTGTCCAATACAACCTGGACAAATACGATCTTGAGTAGTAAATTATCTATGAAACTTCTCTGAACTTTGCTACATAAATGAGCCTATTCTTATTGTGAGGTAGATCTTATTGTAATCTGTATGTGAATCAGTGGCAAAAGATTGAGTCTTCCAGTGGCTGTTTTGTTGTTAACTGAAATTACTTCCCCAAATCTTGGCAATTCAGTTTTGAACATCATTTAAGTATGTAGTTCTCAGTTTATTTAGCCACTTGTAACTACTTTAAGATTTTAATTTAAATTAGGAAGTATTTTAGAAATGCAGAAAAGTAACCCACCACACAGGTTTAACAGATATTAATGTTTTCCTTCATTTGTTTCAGACTGTGCTTATTGTTTTTTGGGCAGTAAAATGTCATAGATACCACTAAAATCCATTTCAATCTCTTCTCACGCCCATCCCAAAGGTAGCTTCTCTTTTTAGGTATAGGTATTATTCCTATATATAGTTTTAAAGTGTTTTTTTTTTTTTTTAAGATTTTATTTACTTATTCATGAGAGAGTCACAGAGAGAGGCAGAGACATAGGCAGAGGGAGAAGCAGGCTTCCTGTGGGGAGCCTGATGTGGGATTCGATCCCAGCACCCCGGGATGCTGGGTGACCTGAGCCAAAGCCAGATGCTCAACTGCTGAGCCACCAAGGTGCCCCTATATTTTTAAAGTTTTATTGCATATGTAAGTAGCCACAAACAATAAATAGCAATGTTCTGTATGTTTAAAATTTTGATGTTAGTACTACATTTGACTTTCTGCAACTTGCTCTTTTCAATGTCTCTTTTGTTAGAAAACTTGGCTCAATTTGTGTCTGCTAATTATTTGCTCCTATTGTCTTTAGAAATTATAGCCCTGTTCCACAAAGGCAATGATTATTACCAAATTTTAACGATGAAATAGCTTGTAAGGCAAAGTGACTCAGGCTTCAGGCTGACTTGTATTTGGAGTTGTCACACTGGAGATTTTCTTTTACTAAAATCTGAGGGCCTTGGAAATCAGAGAAAAGCCTCTTGGGTCTGATAGTACTTGTAGATGTATTTCTGAGTGATTGTAATAAAGATTCATTCAGGAAAAAAAGTTCTCTCATATTCTTGCCTTCCTAGCTCAAAGGAAACTTCCATTGTAAAATTGTTACCAATAGTCAAATTGCCTCTTCAGTAGAGCCATTACTTAGTGTTTGGTTCAGTTGAAGTACAGTCTTTTTGGGGCTCCAAAAAGACTTAATCCTGGGTTTGAAACAAGGAAACACTGTTATTTTATTCCATTCCATATGTTGTATCAGTTGATACAAAATATATGTCAACTCTAACATTTTGCTTCTACTTTAAGTTTGCATACTGTGAAGATCTTAATGCTGAAATTCCTTTGAATTGTTACCTGTATATATTTTTTTAAAGATTTAATTTATTTATTTATGAGAGACACAGAGAGAGAGGCAGAGACATGAGGGAGAAACAGACTCTGCAGGAAGCCCGATGTGGGACTCAATCCTAGGACCCCAGGATCACCACCTGAGCCAAAGGCAGATGCTCAACTACTGAGCCACCCAGGGATCCCTGGGTGGCGCAGCGGTTTGGCGCCTGCCTTTGGCCCAGGGCGCGATCCTGGAGACCCGGGATCGAATCCCACGTCGGGCTCCCGGTGCATGGAGCCTGCTTCTCCCTCTGCCTGTGTCTCTGCCTCTCTCTATCTCTCTGTGACTATCATAAATAAATAAAAATTTAAAAAAATTAAAAAAAAAATACTGAGCCACCCAGGTGCCCCTATTACTTTTGATAGTGGAACACATCACTAACATGATGATGTTAATATGTGAGAAATCATGTACTGAATCATCAGGTCAGTGCTATTGTTGGGAAAACAAAAGAGCAATGTTATAGTGTGGTAGTCAGGCACTTAAGTCCATGTAGGTATCTTAAGTCTGTACATGTATAGCTGACATCCAAAGTACTATGTAATATGGCACATAGTTTTAAAATTTTATATCATTCTGATAAGCACTTTATAAATTGTTAGATAAATGCTGTTAGATGATATTCAGAGCAACATCTTTATGATTACAACATGTTTAATCTTAGTTTCTGTGTATGTCTTTTTTTTTTTTAAGTCTATGCCCAACGTGGGGATTGAACTCACAACCCTGAGATCGATAGTTGCATGTTCTATCAGCTGAGCCAGTTACATGCTCTTCTGTGTGTGTGTCTTAATAACAACATCTATTAACTGATTACTGTGAATCAGGCACTAAGGGCTAAAGCAAGCACGTTTATCCTGTTTAAAATACATGTCTAATATAAGGCAGAGTATACTGTCAGATTTTAAAAAATTGAGTAGCGTTGTACTATTAAGGTAAGTATTTTTATTCCTTTGGTTCTTCCCTCCCACCCTTCCAGAAATGGCAGTATCTTGAAAAAAAAAATTAGTAGCTATTCAACAAGCAGCTTAATTCAGTAGTATAAACAGGTGGGTTTTCCCTAAACACAGGAGGAATTAGAATGTACTTATAAGTGGATGTTGTAGACTGTGCCTTTCCAAAGTATACAAACACTTTCCCTCAGAATGCTACAGTAGTAGTGAGGTAAATGTCATTTGGCGTATGTAGTAGTGCTGTACAGGTATCTTGACATTGACTGATTAATAACTGCTTGGCTATCATTAACTTCACTGTAGATGTTGATGGATAAAAATATGGTTGCTTAGATAAAGATGAAAATGTGTAAGTAAACTGCTATTATCCTGTTGGCATAAACTTCAAACTCTGGAAGGTTTTTACTCATTTTACTTTTTGGAGACACCTCCCTCCACCCCACCCCAGGGTCATTAAGTGCTTCATTTCTCTGTTGTTGAATTTTCTAAAAGTGAATTTATAAATAGACAAAGGGATCTTTTTTGTTTGTTCAAATGTAATGCTATAAACATCCAATTGGGACAGAAAAGTTTTAGTGCTGTTTAGGAATATTCCTGGTGAAATAAACAGTGTGAAGGATTATTACCACTTAACAAATTTATTTATTTATTTTAAGATTTTATTTTATTTATTTATTTATTTATTTATTTATTTATTTATTTTTAAAAATTTTTTAAAATTTTATTTATTTATGATAGGCACACAGTGAGAGAGAGAGAGAAGCAGAGACATAGGCAGAGGGAGAAGCGGGCTCCATGCACCGGGAGCCCGACGTGGGATTCGATCCCGGGTCTCCAGGATCGCGCCCCGGGCCAAAGGCAGGCGCCAAACCGCTGCGCCACCCAGGGATCCCTTAAGATTTTATTTTAAAGTAATCTTTACACTTACCTTGGGGCTGGAATTCAGCAATCCCAAGATCAGGAGTTGCATACTCTACTAAGGCAGCCAGGTGTGCTTACCACTTAAAAAAAAATTTTTTTTTAAAGTTCATTAAATGACATTTTTGTTTAGAAATAGAAGGATTTATGAAAACTTTTTTTTTAATTTTTAAAAAAGATTTTATTTATTCATGAGAGACACAGAGGCAGAGACACAGGCAGAAGGAGAAGGAGGTTCCATGCAGGGAGCCTGATGCGGGACTCGATCCCAGGATTCCAGGATAACACCCTGGGCCAAAGGCAGGCACTAAACCACTGAGCCACCCAGGGATCCCCCAAAGGGTTTTATTTTTTATTTTTATTTTTTTAAAGATTTTATTTATTTATTCATGAGAGACAGAGAGAGGCAGAGACACAGGCAAAGGGAGCAGCAGGCTCCCCATAGGGAGCCCGATGTGAGACTCGATCCCGGGACCTTGGGATTAGGCCCTGGGCCGAAGGCAGGTGCTCAACTGCTGAGCCACCCAGGCATCCTGGGTTTTATTTTTTAAAGCTAAGCACTACACTCAGTGTGGGGCTTGTCCCCAAAATCAAGAGTCTCATGCTTTACCAACTGAAATAGCCAAGTTCCTGAAAAGGATTTTTTTAATGGAGCCAAATGTATGTGTTAGTGATTTTGACAGTTACAGGTTTACTAACATACTGTCTATAATTTAGGTCGGGTAATTTTAGTTTGAGATTAATCATGTTTATTGATTATTAATAAAATGATTACTCTTTAGTATAGCTTTTTCATATAGATATTAAATTAAATTAGTCCTATCTCCTTACCTAGTTCTCTGTTCTCTGAGTGATCTTGAGGTACTCTTGACCTACATGTGGGTTTTATTCGGACTGCAGTGATATTGCAAATTTTGTATTAGTTACCATCAATTACAGTTTGGAAAATTGCAAATGAAATAAGAAATTTGTGACTTTTTTAAAAAAAGCAATCTCTCTGTCCGATGTAGGGTTTGAACTCAGACCCTGAGATCCAGAGTTGCATGCTCTACCAACTGAGCCAGCCAGGAGCCCCTGTGACTTTTTTAAATTGGAAGACTGTCAATACTAAGTCAGCTTTTAAGTATAGCAATAATGGGTTGGCTCCACGCAGTGGTTACCGCCTCCTTCCATTATGCGTAGCCTTCACCTGGCCTACTCTACTCACCCGCTTGGCTATCTTCTGTAGATATTTGTTTGTGATTTAGGACATCTGTACTTATTTCATTTTTAGATTTTGTTTATTTATTTATTTTAGAGAGGGGGGAGAGAGAGCTCTCGAGTGAGCAGGGAGGGGCACAGGGAGAGGGAAGGGGGAGGGAGAGGAAGAAAGAGCTGAAGCAAACTGCATCTTGAACAGTGAGCCTGATGCAGCGCTCCATCTCACAACTGTGAGATCATGACCTGAGCCAAAACCAGGAGTTGGATGCTTAACTGACTGAGCCACCCAGGAGCTCCAGTATTTTTATTTTAAATTTAGGCCATTCAAATGAATGATCTGAAAATGAATTTGAGGTTCTGTTTAATGCAACAAGTATATAAAATCAAGTTTACAACCAAATTGAAAAATAGGCAAGGGTTATGAATGAACAATTTGCAGAGGAAAAGCAATGACCAAAAAAAAAAAAAAAAAAAAAGGAAAGAAAAATGAAGAAGAAGAGAAAGATGCTTAACTAGTGTTACTAGTAATCAGGGAAATTCTAATTAAAGCAACAGTGGGGGATGCCTGGGTGGCTCAGCAGTTGAGCGCCACCGGCTTTCAGCCCAGGTTGTGATCCTGGAATCCCGGGATCGAGTCCCACATTGCACGTCCTGCATGGAGCTTGCTTCTTCCTCTGCCTGTGTCTCTGCTTCTCTGTGTGTGTGTGTGTCTCTCATGAAGAAATAAATAAAATCTTCAAAAAAAAAAAATTTAAAAAAAGCAACAGTGAAATACTATTTAATGCTTATACTGTCAAAAATCTTCAAGTCTTTGGGCAGCCTGGGTGACTTAGTAGTTTAGCGCTGCCTTCAGCCCAGGGCATGATCCTGGAGACCCAGGATCAAGTCCCATGTTGGGCTCCCTGCATGGAGCCTGCTTCTCCCTCTGCCTCTCTCTCTCTCTCTCTCTCTCTCTCTCTCTCTCTTTCTCATGAATAAATAAATAAAATCTTAATTTTTTTCAAGTCTTTTTGAGGATGATGAAAGTGAGATTTCTTTATTCTTTGCTCATGGGAGTGTTAGTTGAAACTAGAGTATAATTGGGATATTCTTGGTAAAGAAAAATGTGCACAAAAAATCATGGACCAAGATATTTATTATAATGCTATTTTAAATAACAAAAGAGTGGAAATAATCTAACTTCCTTTAGGAAGGAAATGGATAAATGCAGTTCACTTATAGAATGGAATTCTATATAGGAGTTAAAATAATGAATTAGATCTATATCTGTCTGCATTTATCCATTTCAGAAATACGGTAAAAAAAAAAAAAAGCAGGTTGCAAAGGCTATATATACTTGATACTATTGTATAAAATTAAAAACATTGTTTGCTGATATATATATATATATATATACACACACATACATATATATATATAGCAGAAGTACTATACCTACATGAGAAAAAGCTACATTAGCCTTCCGAGAGTGGTTATCTTTATGAATGAGGAAGAGAGGATGGAGCTTTCATTACATCTGTTTTGTTTTTTGGGTGGGGGGGGGATCTGAAACAAGACAAAATCTTAAAAAGTTTATTTAATCTTGGTAGTGAGTCATTAGTGTCTGTTACATCCAAAATGTTACTTTGGTAAGAGAAAACATTTGAAGAATGTTTTATGAAGTTTTGACATGGTTTATAATATCACTTTTCTTCCTCTGTTCTTACAGAAGGTCTTATGATGGGTTTTGATGTATAGGTTGAAATACATAATTAGTTACAACATATGAAAAATGCTCCTAATTAATTTGTAATTTTTTAAATAAAAGTTTAAGTAGAAAAAATTGCTTTTATTTAGCTCATTGGCCAGATTTTTAAATTTTTAAAATGCTTAAGTGTTTATTGTTGCTTTTAATATAATTTGGAAAATGTGAATCACCTTGGAATACTTAAAACTACTTATTTATTTTTGCCATTGATCTATAAATACTCAGTCTAGGTTTTAGTGATGTCTGGGTCTAAAAAAATTCCCTGTGACATACATTAGGCCAAGATGAAGATGCACATGTTATTAACCTAGGCTATTTCTGACACTGCTGGTTTTTCTTTTCCCCTTAGGTGAGGCAGGCAACCAATCAGATTGTGATGAATTGTGCTGATATTGACATTATTACAGCTTCATATGCACCAGAGGGAGATGAAGGTAAGAGTTGTTTTCCATTTAATTTGCTGTCTGTGTGTGTATGATGTGTGTGTGGTGATATATACATTTTCAGATTAAGATATCAGTTTTTGTTGCTTTAGAAATAGGAAGCATTTTTAGATGTTCATGGGAAATATTTTAATAATCTGTTCTATGAGATAAAAGAAATGCCACAGTCTAATTCTGCTTCAAACATTAACATATTTTGTGATGCTAGGCAGATTACATTTTCATAAATGTAAAATGAATAGAATACCATGCATATAAAGCTGGAGGGTTATTTTTTTAAAAGACTTATTTATTTGAGAGAGAGAGAGCATGAGCAGGAGGGGCAGAGGGAATCCCAAGCAGACTCCACGTTGATTGTGGAGCCCAACACAGGGCTTGATCCCACGACCCTGAGATCACAACCCGAGCTGAAACCAAGGGTTGGTCACCCAGTCTACTGTGCCACCCAGGTGCCCTAAGCTGAAGAATTATTTTAAAAATAAGTGTTTTGAACATGAAAGGTTGGTTCATCAAATGGCTTAGTTCATATGAGGTTTTCTTTCTTCTTTCTTTCTTTCTTTCTTTCTTTCTTTCTTTCTTTCTTTCTCTTTCTTTTTTTTTAAAGATTTTATTTATTTTTTCATGAGAGACAGAGAGAGAAGCAGAGGCATAGGCAGAGAGAGAAGCAGGCTTTCCACAGAGAGCCCAATGCAGGGACCCCGTGATCATGACCTGAGCCAAAGGCAGACACGCAACCACTGAGCTACCCAGGCACCCCAAATGTGGTTTTCTTAAAGTGTTTTTTCCTTCTTGAATAATAGATTAAATTTGGGAGAATGAATCTTACTTATAATCGAGAAAAAATATTTGCCTTATGGAATGTGGAGGTTAGAAATTAGATGACCAAGTTAGTTACAGAGTAAGAATATGTTAAAAAGAAACATTACATAGAGTGTGTGGGAACTCAGCATCTTTAAAATGAGAACTATTTTAGACCTTGTAATTACAATAAGGATTAAATTGAGTAGTCAGTTTTGGCCTGATATCTTATTCCCACATAAGCTACATTTTAAAAAGTTGTCAAGTTTGGCATGAACTTACAAGTAAATTGGAACTGAAGTGCTTTATATTTTTGACAAAATGATTTTTTTGGTTAGTCTCCACTACTCTGAGACTTTCTCTTAGAAATCTTTTCATTTGATGTCAGGGTGCCTGGCTGGCTTAGCTAGTACAGCATGCAACACTTGATCTCAGGGTCGTGAGTTCAAGCTCCACATTTTACTTAAAAAAAAAAGAGAGAGAGAAAGAAAAAAAGAAAGAAAAGAAAGAAAAATTCTTTTTGATATCAAATAAGTTAGAAATTTGACCTTTTAGTTCACATTTTGTATTTGCTCTTTCCCCTCTCTTTTACACTGAAAGGAAGCATATAAGTAACTGGAAAATATTTATTTCATGAATTTTTCGTAAATTATCTTGTCTGTAGAAAGACCAAAAAACAGTAGCAGTTGAGCAGATTATTGCCAAGAAGTACTTATGTTTGATTGTTTGTGAGATCAAACTGCTGTGATTTTTAAGTTAGAGGAACAGATCCTTCAAATGGACTTTGAGTGAGTGCCAACATTAAAAAAGTTGTGTGGTAATAAAAGAGGGATTATTTAATTTCTTTACCTGTGAAGAAAAATATAAGCACCTTAGCCAGCATATCAAGACAAGCTTGCTTTGTTGTAGGTAGAGAATAAATTTGGTATAGAGTTTTAAAATGGTGCCCAGTATGGATAGGAAGATAGTAAATACATGTGCGTCCCTCCATTTGGCATGGTTTCAGCTCAGGTTTGTTTTTATCTTCCTCTGCTAAAATGCCAGGAAAGAATTCAGAGAACTCAAATGCTTTGAGTGTGCATAACTGAATGGTGCCAAGCCCATAATAGTCTGAATATCAAGGAAGCAGTGTTTGTGTTTTCACTAAGAGGGTCAGAAGAGAAATGAAAGCTTATAGAAGTGAAGGGGGACTTAGAGAGATTCAAATAAAACATTACTGTTTTTTAGGTACATAAAATATTTTCTTCAAAACTAGCTAAGGTGTATTTTTCAACTCATTTCTCCTGTAGCAACAGAAAAACCTAGATTCATGTGTAAGCTCATCTAATTTTAGAATATAAGAGAATGGGAAATTATATTAATGTGGAATTTTAAGGTTTCAGTCAGAAACAGATTTGGCCTTCAGACACATACACAGTGTAATTTTACCCTTGGGCAAAGTAGCATTTCTTGATTTTTACCTTATGGAAGAGTACAATGTGTTGTTTCTTTAGAAATTAGTAGTTGCAAATTTGACTGCCAGCTCCTTCCAGGGCTGTATGGTTTGGCAGAGGAATAATTGAGTCAATAGGAAAAGTACCATTTTTTAACCCAGCTAATCTCATCTAGTACAGTACCTATTCATACTTATGATTGCCTTCTGCAAGACTGAGTTACACATCTGTAGCCACTAAATCGTACTTTCAGGTAAAATCAGAAAATCATTCGAAAGCACCAAATTGCTGCTGCTTTGTGTAAGTTTTTAATTAATGGAAAAAGCGCCATCTTGTGATTTGTGCAGTGACCCAGAAAGACCTATTGGCATATGTCTCTTTAAACAAAGGCACTGCCTTTTCAACAGAAACAATTTATTTTAAAACCTAATTGAGATATTTGTAATTTTTAAAAAATGAGAACTCAGTAAGAAAAACGGCTGAAAACTGTTTTTTTACTGTTCTGCACTTCAAGGGTTGGTGAAATCACTAGCACTTAAGCCCCAGTGCAAGGAGTGCACCTCCCTACACAGTGCAGGGGTTAGTATTGTCACCAGCTTCTGCAAGAGTGCCTGAACTCAGGTCCTGACAGGTAAAGAGACTTTTAATTTATCATTAATAGATGGCTTGGGCATAACCATGTAGAGAATGATCACTTGAAAAGTTTTGTACCAATTTTTCCCTTAGTATTCTCTGTCAGGTGTGTTTGTAGCATTAGCTGTGAAGGAAAAAATTTTCCCTATTTCATACAAAGTTCTAATTCATAGCTTCAGATCCACCAGCATCTCCTTGGCTTATCCATATAAGGCATGTAAATTTTAATAAGGTTATTCTTGAAGTGGTTATATTTTTCAGCTTGTGCAGATGAGCACATGTATGTGTTTAATGAAAGGATAAAACCACTTAGTCAGAAATACTGCCAAATATTAATAATTTTGAGGAAAACTATTAATTTGAGAAAAATGAATGGTTCCTCGTACTTGATCATAAGTCTTTATCATAAGCTTCAGTAGGGCTTTATAAACCTATCAGTGATATATATTTTGTCATGCAGTTAAGTGTGGGTAGGAATAACATTAATAAACCACCATCTCTTTGCAATAGAGTTGTTTTTGTCATCATGCATGACTAATTAAGTGCTGGCCCTTAAATCTGGAAAATTGAAGAGGAGAGAAAATAATCTTTTTTTTTAAGATTTTATTTATTTATTCATGAGAGACACAGAGAGCGAGAGAGAGGCAGAGACACAGGCAGAGGGAGAAGCCGGCTCTCTGCAGGGAGCCCGATGTGGGACTTGATCCCGGGACTCCAGGATCATGCCCTGGGCCAAAGGCGGCACTAAACCACTGAGCCACCCAGGCTGCCCGAAAATAATCTTTTCTAATATAAATGTATTGAAATATGGTACAGAATTTCTTAAGGAGATTTTAAGTGAAAGGAATCAAAGTATAAGTTTAGCTATACAAATAACAATATAGAGTAGGGGGCCTCAAACCAAAGTTACTATTGGAATTAAGCAAATAACAAACATGAATGAATTGAACTGGATGTAGGAAAACAAGAAGGTTGGGACAGAGACCAGACGGAATAGTGTATGTCTCACATAAATGTATTCAAATTTTAAAGAACTTCTCTAGCCAACGGAACAATTTTTTGAGCTGTATTGATTTCAGTTGAATTTGCAACCTTTCAGGGAACTGTGGTGTATGATGCATATTCATTATCACTTGGAAATGAAGATAAGACTTGAGCCTGGATGTTTTGTTAAAAAGAGTAAAACCCTTATGAGATTTTTCTAGATTCTTAATTGAAATTGATGTATAATATGCCATATTACTATTAAATATATTCAGCAAATTATTTTAACTTGCTGTATATATTCCAGTGGTATATCCTTTTTAAAGATTCAGAATACCTCTTTTTAGGTAGCTTTTAGAGTTTTTCAAGCACTACAGTGACTCTGTGCTCTTATTTTTATTTTATCTCTGCTTTATTTACAATTCCTGAGTATATTGAGTTTTGGGGAATTTGAACATAAAGTTTATTATGTGCTATTATTCTTCTGAAAAATGGGTATATTAATACATAAGTTAACCATTATTCCAGGCTATATTGAGGAACCAAATATTTTCCCAGGTCTCTGGTAACTTTCAGGGCATTCTGTTTTTTGAATTAAATGGTGATTTTATTTTTTATACTAAAAACTTCATTTTTCAGAGCAGCTCAGAGTAAAAAGTACAGAGATTTCCTGTCCCCTCTCCCTTTCCCTCATTATCAATATTCTGAACCAGAGTACATTTGTTACAGTCAATGAACCTATATCAGCACCTCATTAGCACTCAAAGTCCATAATTCACGTTAGGGTTCACTCTTGGTCTTATACAATCTATGGGATTCAACAAATGTAAAATGAGATGTATTCACCATTACAGTATCATACACAGTTGTTTCACTGCTCTAAAGATCCTTTGTTTATCCAACCCTCCTTCCTAACCCCTGGCAACCACTAGTCTTTTTACTGTCTCCATGGTGTTGCCTTTTCTAGAATGTCCTATAGTTGATGTTATACTGTAATATGTTGCCTTTCATTTGGCTTCTTTCACTTACTAATAATGCATTTAAGTTTCTTCCATGTCTTTTCATCATTGCTTGAGAGCTTATTTCTTTTTAGCTCTGAATAATATTTCATTGTCTGTATATACCAGTTTATCCATTGACCTATTGAAGGACTTCTTGGTTATGTCAGGTTTTGGCAGTTATGAGTAAAGGTGTAAATATCCATGTGCAGGTTTTTGTGAGCATGTATTTTCAGTTCCTTTTGGTACATACCAAGGAGCATGGTTGCTGGATGCAATGATAGGAGTGTGTTTAGAGTTGCCTAGCTGACTCAGTCAATAGAGCATCTACCTCTTGATCTTGGGGTTGTAAGTTCAAGCCCCATGTTGGGTGTAGAGATTACTTTAAAAAAAAGTTCATTTAGTTTTGTAAGAAACTGCCAAACTGTCTTCTAAAATAATGGTATCGGGCAGCCCTGGTGGCTCAGCAGTTTAGCGCCGCCTTCAGCCCGGGGTGTGATCCTGGAGTCTCCGGATCAAGTCCTTCGTCGGGCTCCCTGCATGGAGCCTGCTTCTCCCTCTGCCTGTGTCTCTGTCTCTCATGAATAAATAAATAAAATCTTTAAAAAAAATAAAATAAAAAAATAAAATAACAGTATCATTTTGCATTCCCATCAGCAATGAGTGCAGTTCCTATTGCTCTGCATGCTCCCAAGACTTTTTTTTTTAAGTTCACATCATCTGTGAACAAAGACAGTTTTATTTCTACCATTCCAATATGTATAACTTTTATTTCCTTTGCTTGTCTTACTGTGTTAGCTAGGACTTTTCAGTGCAATATTGTAAACCAATGGTGAGACATCTTTGCTACATTCCTCATCTCAGCTAGAAAGCTTAGAATTTCTCACCATTAAGTATGTTAGCTGTAGGGTTTTTGTAGATGTTCTTTATCGAGTTGAAGAAATTCATCTTTATTCCTACTTTGCTGAGAGATTTTATAATGAATGGGTATTGGATTTTGTCAAATGCTTTTTCTGCATCTTCTGATAATTGTGTGATTTTTCTTTTTTAGACTGTTGATGTAATGGAGTACATTAATTGATTTTTGAATATTAAAACTGCCTTGCATACTAGGATACATCCCACTTGGTCATGGCATATAATTCTTTTGATATATTGCTGGATTTGATTTGCTAATATTTTGTTGAGGATTTTTGCATTTATATTCATAAGAGTTATTGGTCTGTAGTTTTCTTATATGTCTTTTGTTTTGATAATAGGGTAATGCAGGCTTCGTGAAATGAAGTAGGAAGTATTCTGTCTGCTTTATGCTGTGGAACAGAATGTAGAGAATGCATATAACTTTTTAAATGTTTGGGAGAATTCACAAGTGAACTATTTGGGCCTGTGCTTTCTATTTTGGAAGGTTATTATTGATTGAATTTCTTTTTTTTTTTTTTAAGATTTTATTTATTTATTCATGAGAGACACAGAAAGAGAGAGAGGCAAAGACACAGGCAGAGGGAGAAGCAGGCCCCACGCAGGAAGCCTGATGTGGGACTCGATTCCGGGACTCCAGGATCACACCCCGGGCTGAAGGCGGCGCTAAACCACTGAGCCACCGGGGCTGCCCTGTCTTTTCTCTTTTTCTCCTAACTTGGCTTGTTTGTTTATAATTTTTCAAAGAATCAGCTAGGTTTTGTTGATTTTTCTCTACTGATTTTCTATTTTAAATTTCATTGATTTCTGCTCTAATTTTAATTATTACTTTTCTTCTGCTTATTTTGGATTTAATTTGTTCTTCTTTTTCTACTTTCTTAAAGTGGAAGCTTAGATGATTTATTTTATTTATTTTTTTAAGTAAACTCTGTGCGGAATGTGGGGCTTCAACTCATGACCCTGAGATTAATAGTTGCATGCTGTGCTGACTGAGCCATCTGGGCACCCCTAGATTATTTATTTTAGATCTTCTTTTGTAATATATGATTTCAGTACTATAAATTTCCTTTTAAGTGCTGCTTTCACTGAATCTCACAAACTTCGTTAAATCGTATTTTCATTTTTATTTAGTTAAAAATATTTAAAGATTTCTTGAAGTTTCCTCTTTTACCGAGGTATTATCTAGAAGTATTAAATTTTTTTCATTTCCAAGTATTTGAGGATTTTTGCAGCTATTTTTTCCATTATTGATTTCTAGTCCTAATTCCTTTGTGGTGGGGATGCCTGAGTGGCTCAATGATGGGCGTCTGCCTTCGGCCCAGGGCATGATCCTGCAGTCCCAGGATCCAGTCCTGCATTGGACTCCCTGCATGGTCCCTGCTTCTCTCTCTGCCTATGTCTCTGCCTCTCTGTCTTTCTATGTCTCTCATGAATAAATAAAATCTTTTTAAAAATATTTTATTTATTTATTCATGAAAGACACACACACACACACACACACACACACACACACACACACACACACAGAGAGAGAGAGAGGCAGAGGTATAGGCAGAGGGAGAAGCAGGCTCCATGCAGGAAGCCCGACACGGGACTTGATCCCGGGTCTCCAGGATCATGCCCTCTGCCGAAGACGGTGCTAAACCGCTGAGCCACCCGGACTGCCCTAAATAAAATCTTTATTAAAAAAAATAATTCCTTTGTGGTCTCAGGGAGCAGACATTTTATGATTTCTGTTTTTAAAAATTAGTTGAAGTGTGTTTTATGACCAAGAATTTGGTCTGTCTTGGTGAATGGTCCAAATGAGCTCGAGTAAAACAATATTGTGTATTGTTAACACAATATTTGATGAAATAGTCTATAGATGTCAGTTACATCCAGTTGATTGATGGTGCTATTGAGTTCAACTATATCCTTACAGATTTTCTGCTGCTAAATCTGTTATAGATTTTCTGCTGCTAACTTCTGATAGAAGGGTGTTTAAAGTCTCCAACTCTAATAGTAGATTCATCTGTTTCTTTGTGCCATCCTATCAGTTTTTGTCTGGCGTATTTTAATGCTTTGGTGTTAGACACATACACATTAAGAATTATGTCTTGCTGAAATACTGCCCCCATTCTCATTATGTAATGTTGCTTTTTACTTTTCTCACTTTGAAGTCTGTTCTGTGAAATTAATACAGCTACTCCTACTTTCTTTTAATTAGCAGTAGTGTATCTTTTTCCATCCCTTTACTTTTAATCTGTAAAGTTTTTTTAGTGGTTGCCCTAGAGTTTGCAATATATGTTTACAACTAATCCAGTCACTTTTCAGTAATACCATAGTGATTCACAAGTAGTATGAGTACCTTATAATAACAAAATATTTCCAGTTCCTTCCTGCCATCCCTTGTATCATTGCTGTCATTAATTTCATTTATGCATAAACATACACACACATACACAGAAGCCAGCATAATCAAAAACATTGTTACTATTAATATTTTGAACAAACTGTTATCTTTTAGATTAAAAATAACAATACATATTTTTATTTTACCCTCAATTATTCATTCTCTGATGCTCTTTCTTTGTGTAGATCCAAGTTTCTGACCTATGTTATTTTCCTTTTCTCTAAAGATGTCTTTTAACATATCTCGCAAAGCCTGTCTACTTGCAACAAATTCTCTCAATTTTTGTTTGACAAAAGTTGTTTCTCCCCACTTTTTTTTTTAGATTTTATTTATTTATTTGAGAGAGAACATGTGAGCAGAGAGAGGAGCAAAGGGGGAGGGAGGGAAAGAATCTTAAGCAGATTCAACATTGAGCACAGAGTCCCATGTAGGGCTCCATCTCATGACCCTGAGATCATGGCCTAAGTGAAACCAAGAGTCTGATACTTAACCAACTGAGCAACCCAGTTACCCCTCTCTCCACCTTTTTTTAAGACTTAATTTTTTCACATCAGTTTAGGTTCACAGCAAGATTGAGAGGAATATTCTCTTTCACTTTTGAAGGATCATTTTGAAGGATACAGAATTCTAGTTAGTTTTTCTTTCTCAACACTTTAAATATTTCATTCCATTGTCTTCTTTCTAGCATGGTTTCTGAGAAGTTGAATGTGATCTTTTTATCTTGCTTTTCTATAAAGTGTTTTTTCCCTCTGGCTTCTTTAAAGATTTATGTTTGATTTTCTGAAGTTTGAATATGATATGCCTAGGTTTAGGGTTTTTTTTGGCATTTATCCTGATTGGTCTTCTCTGAGTCTCTTGGGTCTATGGTTTGGTGTCTGACATTAATTTGGGGAAATTTTCAGCCATCATTGCTCCAAATATTGCTTTTGTTCCTTTCTTTTTCTTGTGCTTCTGGTATTTCCATTATGTACAGATTAAACTTTTTGTAGTTTTCCCATGGCTCTTGGATATTTTATTCTGGGTTTTTTGTTTTTTTTTTTTTTCTTTCCGTCTTTTTTCTTTTTCTTTTTCCAGTTTTGGAGGTGTCTTTCTTTTGTCATTACTGCAAGCTCAGAGATTGTTTACTCATCCTTGACCAGTCTAACAATCACTCCATGAAAGGCATTCTTCATTTCTGTTACTATACTTTTAATTTCTGTCATTTTTTTTATTTCTGTCATTTTTAATTCTTTTCTAGAATATCTGTCTCTCTACTTACATTATACATCCATTCTTGATGTGTCTACTTTTTTCACTAAAACTCTTAGTATATTAATCATAGTTTTATTTATTTATTTAAAGATTTTATTTATTCATGAGAGACACAGAGAGAGAGGCAGAGACACAGGCAGAGGGAGAAGCAGGTTCCCTGCAGGGAGTCAGATGCAGGACTAGATCCCAGGACCCCGGGATCACTACTTGAGTCAAAGGCAGCTGCTCAACCAGTGAACCAACCAGGTGCCCCTTAAACATAGTTTAAAAAATCTAGTCTGAGAATTCTACCATTCCCACCATAACTGACTCTGATTTTGATGCTTGTTTAGTGTCTTCAGATTGCATTTTCTGCCTTTTAGTATGCTTTCCAGTATTTTTTGAGAGGCAGATATGATGTACTGGGTTAAAGGAACCACAATAAAGTAGGCCTTTAATAACACAATGGTAAGGTGAAGGGGTAGGGAAAATATTGTATAATTCTATGACTAGGTCTCAATCTTTCAGTGTCCCTGGTCTGAACTTCACTAGCACTTTCAGGTTTTCTCCTCCATTGGTGGGACAGATTACCTAGAGGGGCTGGTGTTTGTTCTTTCGCTTACCCCAACTAGTTTAGGTTCTGATAAAACCCAGCAGGTTAAACTCTGGTAAAATAGTTTCTCTTAGAGGGCTGGTTTTGTTAAGAACAGAATGCTCTAGCATATTTCAAGATAGCTCCTTTTCTTCTCCCCCTGCCAGAAGCATGAGGGGATATTTCTTTGATATTCACTGTTAGGACCTGGTAACTCCCAGAGGTAAAACTCACAAGACCCCTATGATTGAGTTCTCCTGAAATTTTTAGCTCTCAGTCTTGTCCACACTGAACCTCCTGCACTTTACCAGTTATAGCACAAGTTTTTCTACCCCAGCACTGGTTGCTAGAGATGGTGTCTGATTGTGGGGTTTTGCCCAAGTAAGTTTTGATTCTTTGTATCTGCCAGTCTCCAATCCTTTATCCTGTGACCTCACCTCTCTAATATATCTAAGGAGAGTTGTTGATTTCTCAGTTTCTTTAGCTTTTACTTGTTAGGATGGAATGGCAGCTTCTGGGCTTATTATATGGTAGGCCAGAAATTCTCCTAGTGATTTTATTTTTATTTCCAATATAAAAGGTTATGTTTTAAAGATATGGAAGCAATCTGTGCCTTTTTGTGGGCATATGCTTTCATTTCTCTTGGGTAGATACCTGAAAATACAATGGCTGCATCATATGGTGGTAAATGGAGAATTTTTGAAGAAACTGCCAGTTTTCCAAAATGTTTCTACCATTTTATATTCTAATTAACTATGTACAAGAGTTCCAGTTGCTCCATATCTTTGTTATCTTTAAGTGATAACACTTTTTAATTTTAGCTATTCAATTAGTTGTGTGGTGGTATCTTGTTATGGTTTTTTTTTTCTTGTTATGGTTTTAATTTACATTTCTTTAATAGCTAAGTGATGTCAAACATCTTTTCATGCGCTTATTTACCATCCTTATATTTTCCTTGGTGAACTATCTATTCAGACCTTTGCCATTTGTCCTGGGGGGTGGGGGTGGAGGGGGCTTTGTTTATCTTCTTATTGAATTTTGAGAGTTCTATATATATTCCAAGTACAAGCCTTTGTTGGACAATGTTTTGCAAATACTCTCTCCCAGTCTAGTGTTTTGCTTTTCATTTTTGTTACAGTGTTTTTTGATGATCATAATTTTTTAATTTCAATGAAGCCTAATTTATGTATGTATGTATGCAAACTCTACTCTGATTGTGGGGCTCAGACTCACGACCCTGAAATCAAAAGTCACATGTTCTATTTGACTGAGCCAGCCAGGCACCCTGATGAATTCTATTTGATTGAAATTTTCTTTTATAGTCATACTTTTTTGTGAAATGTTTAAGGTACTGTAAAATTTAACAACATTAACGTTATTTTCTGTGTTCTTCTAGAAGTTTTGTGATTTACATTTTTACAATTAGGCCTTTGATCCATTTTGAGTTAAATTTTGTATACAATATGAGATATAAAGGTAGAAGTTCTGTTTCTTAATAATTTATTTACTGGTATATAGCTGTTCACTTTTTCTAGCACCATGTATTAAAAAGATTACTCTTTCCTTATTGAATTTCTGCACTTCCTATTCTGTTTCATTTTAAGACTTCAAATCAGGTAATATAAGTCCTCTGTCTTTGTTCTTTTTAAAAATGATTTTGGCTATTCTGTAGGTCCCTTTAATTTTCATATGAATTTTAGAATCAGCTTGTCAAGTCCCAAAAAGCCTATGTATATTGTTAGGGAGTTGTATCAACTCCATTGGGGAGAGCAACATTGAATCATCTCATTCATCAAGAATATATATTTTTCTACTTAAATCTTTCTTCATTTCTCTCAGTCAGTAGGAGTTTCTACTTAACTCTAGCACATTCTAGAGAATAAATAATTTTCTGCTTTTTTGGGGGGAGTGGACAGACTAATTTTTTTTTTAAATTGTGGTAAGATGCACATAACATAAAATTTACCACCTTAACCATTTGTAATTGTACAGTTCATTGGTACACATTCACATTATTGAGCAAGCATCACTACTATCCGTATCTAGAACTCTTTTTATCATATAAAACCAAAACTTTGTGTCCATTAAAAATACCTAATTCTCCCCATCCCTCTGTGCCTGGTTTTCCACCATTCTGATTTTTGTTTCTATGAATTTGACTATTTTAGGTATCTCATTTAAGTGGAATCATACAATACTTGCCATTTTATAGTTGACTTGTTTCATTTAGCATTATGGTCTCAAGATTCATCCAGGTTGTAGCATGTTTCAGAATTTCTTTCTCTTTTAAGGCTAAATAATATTCCATTGTATGTATATACCACATTTCATTTATCCATTTGTATGTCAGGGAACACTTGGGTTGCTTCTACCTTTTTTCTTTTTTTAAGATTTATTTATTTATGTTAGAGAGAGCACAGTGGTGAGGGGCAAAAGGAGAGGGAAAGAAAAAAAAAAAAAAGGAGAGGGAAAGAGTCTCAAGCAGGCGCTGCTGAGCACAACCCTGAGATCATGACCCAACTGAAACTAAGCGTCAGACACTTAACTGGCTGCACCACCCAGGCACTGCTGGTTGCTTCCACTTTTAATTGTTGTGATTAATGCTGCTATCAACATTGGTGTACAAATATCTCCTTGAGATTATTTCAGTTCATTTGGCTATATACCCAAAGCAGAATGGCTGGATCATATGATAATTTTATTTTTAATTTTTTAAAGATACTGTTTTGTGGGGCAGCTGTACCATTTTTATGTTCCCACCAATTGTACAGAAGGGTTCCAGTTTCTCCACATCTTTACTATAATTTGTTATTTTCTTTTTTTGGTAGTAGCCATTCTAATGGGTATGAAGTGGTGTCTCATTGTAGTTTTGATTTGTATTTTTCTAATGACTAGTGATATTAAACATTTTTTCATGGGCTTATTGGCCATTTCTTTATCTTAGGAGAAATGTCTAAGCCCTTTGCCTACTTTAAAAAAAAAAAAGATTTATTTATTTATTTGAGAGAGAGAGAGCGTGCTCAGGAGCAGGGGGAGGGGCAGAGAGAAAGCAGCAGACTCCCTGCTGACTGTAGAGCCCAGTACAGGGCTGGATAACAGTTCCCTGAGATCATTAACCTGAGCCGAAATCAAGAGTTGGACACTTAACCGACTGAGCCACCCAGATGCCCCATTGCCCGTATTTTATTTATTTATTTATTTTTGCTTTTTTATTGTTGAATGTAGGCATTCTTAACATATTCTGGGTATTAACCCCTTATCAGATATATTATGCAGATATTTTCTTCCATTTTGTAGGTTACCTTTTCACTGTTGATTGTGTCTTGATGTGCATAATTTTGATGAAGTTCAGTTTGTCCATTTTTTTCTTTTGTTGCCTGTGCTTTTGCTATAATATCCAAGGGATAATTGCCAAGTCCAATTGTCATAAAACTTTTGCATTTTCTTTTAAGAGTTTTGTAGTGTTAGTTTCCATATTTAGGTCTTTGATCCATTTTGAGTTCATTTTTTTAATGTAAGAATTCTGTTTTTTAAAAGATTTTATTTATTTATTCATTCATGAGAGACAGAGAGAGAGGGAGAAGTAGTAGGTTCCTTGTAGAGCAGGAGCCTGACATGGGACTCAGTCCTAGGACTAGGAGGTTATGACCTGAGCTGAAGGCAGATGCTTAACTGACTGAGCCACCCAGATGGCCCTGCGTTCATTTTTTAAAATTTTAATTTCAGGATAGTTACCATACAGTGATAGGGATGCCTGGCTGGCTCAGTCCAAAGAACATGTGACTCTTGATCTCAGGGCTTTAAGTTTGAACCCCATGTCAGGTGTAGAGATTCCAAAGAAGAAAAAAAGCAGGGGAGGGGGATATAAGTTTCATGTGTACAAGATAGTAATTCAACAAATCCAACTTTATTCTCTTGCATGTGGATATCCAATTTTCCCAGCATTCTTTTTAAAGATTGCGTTTTCCTTATTGAATGATTTTAGCATTCATTTTGAAAATCATTTGACAGTATATGTAAGAGTTTATTTCTGGGCTCTCCATTTTATTCTGTTGGTCTGTATGTCTGTCTTTCTGCCAGTACTACACTTTTTAAAAAAAATTACTGTACTTTTTTTTTTTCTTAAAGATTTTATTTACTTATTCATGAGAGACACAGAGAGAGGCAGAGACACAGGCAGGAGAAGCAGGCTCCCTGGGGGAAGCCCGATGTGGGACTCAATTCCAGGACCCCAGGATCACGACCTGAGCCTAAGGCAGATGCTCATGCTCAGCCGCTGAGCCACCCAGGCATCCCTGAACATCTTTTTTTTTTTTTTTTAAGATTTTATTTATTCATAAGAGACACAGAGAGAGAGAAAGAGGCAGAGACAGAAGCAGGCTCCCCACGAGGAACCTGATGCGGGACTCAATCCAGGATCCCGGGATCAGGGCCCGAGCCGAAGGCAGATGCTCAGCCCGCTGAACCATCCAGGCGTCCCCCTGAACATCTTAATATTAACTTCTAATCCATAAACAAGGGATGTCTTTTTATTTGTTTGTATCGTCTTTAACTTGATCTTTCAGCAACATTTTTTTTTGTTTTCATTGTATGAGTCTTTCACTTCCTTGGTTAAATTTGTTCCTAAGTATGTTTTATTATTTTTTTGATGCTATTGCAAATGGAATAGTTTCATTAATTTCCTTTTGAAATTGTTCATCGTTAGTGTACAGAAATTCAACTGATTTCTCTATGCTGATTTTATATCCTACCATTTATTTTGCTCCAGGAATGTGGGGATCAAGTCCCACATTGGGCTTTGCTGAATTCATTTATTTTAACAGATTTTTTTTCTTTTTGTGGAACCTTGTGGTTTTACTACACATAAAATCATTTTGTCTATGAACAGAGATAATTCTTCCTTTCCAATTTAAATGGTTTTTTCTTCTCTTTCTTGCCTACTCTGGCTAGAACCTCCAGTCCTATATTGAATAGAAGTAGCAAAAGTGAGCATCCTGTTTTATTCCTGATCTTAAGAGGAAGGAAAGCTTTCAGCCTTTTACTAAGTGAGATCCTCTTGATCCAGTTAAATTTGTTTTTTCCAAGTTGTTCTTATTCCTGGAATGTAGCTTGGTCAAGGGTGTTTTCTAAGGTCTTCCCTTCCCTTCTGGGCCCTGAAATCCAGTATTTAGTTCCCTCCCATCATAAAATTGCTGAAATCCAGGAGTCAGCCAATGTCTTGAGGGAAAATTGAATGAAGAATGTTAGACTTTATCTGTTATTCCATTTTTCTGGAGTGTTAAACATTTTAACCCTGGCAGCTTTATTAGTCCTGAATTTCAGTTTTTGTGTCTTCAGCTGCAAGACTGCTGCAAGCTATATGACTCTTCTTTCTTCATTGGCCTCTGTGTTCCTCTTAGAAGTCAGAAAATGCAACAAGGGAATAAAGATACCATGAATATGGAGTTGATCTTTTTGTGCTTTCTATTCAAAAACTTACATTTTTAAAAAAATCTGGTTTTTATAACTATTTTGATACCACCTAAGCTGTCATAACCAAAAGCAGAAGTCTAGATGCATCATTTAAAAATGTGAAACATAATTGGGGCATGGCTGGCTCAGTCCATAGAGCATGTAACTCTTGATCTTGGGGTTGTGAATTCAAGCCCCATGTTGGGCTTAGAGCCTATTTAAAAAGAAAAAAAAGATGAAACATAATTCATTATGAGATCTGTAATAGAACATGTTATTTCATTCAGCTGTTGGTACATTTGGAGGCTACTGGCCTTAACCAGATACACATTATCATTAGTAAGTATTCAGATAATGGTTTAATGATCTGAAGATTGTTATTAAAGCTTAAGGTACTTTTGTAAACATTTCATAGGGATGATTTTTAAAATGTGAACAATTATAAAACAATTATAGATTATCTTTACTACTTGGTATTTAATATATTATTTTGCTTATTTTTTAAATTACAGAAGAAATATATATTGTCATAAAATCAAACAATATAGAATGTAAGATAAAAAGCCCTTTTTTCCCTTCCCTTCATTGTACTACCTACCCCTACAGTCCCAGAAGTAGCCCCTGTTTTTTTTGGTGTTTTTATTTTATTTTATTTATTTGTTTGTTTATTTATTTATGATAGACATAGAGAGAGAGAGAAGCAGAGACACAGGAGGAGGGAGAAGCAGGCTCCATGCTGGGAGCCTGATGTGGAACTTGATCCCAGGACTCCAGGATCACGCCCTGGTCCAAAGGCAGGCGCTAAACTGCTGAGCCACCCAGGGATCCCCTTGTGTTTTATTTTTAAAGATTTTATTTATTTATTAATGAGAGACACAGAGAGAAAAGCAGAGACATAAGCAGAGGGAGAAGCAGGCTCCCTGCTCTATCCCAGGGAGCCTGATGCGGGACTCCATCTTAGGACCTTGGGATCACGACTTGAGCCAGAGGTAGATGTTCAACCATTGAGCCACTCAGGTGCCCCATTTAAAAAAAAAAAAATTATTTATTTGCGAGAGAAAGGGAGAGAGAGCACAAGTAGGGGGAGCAGCAGAGGGAGAAGCTGGCTCCCCACTGAGCAGGGAGCCCAATGCTGGGCTCGATCCCAGGACCCTGGGATCATGACCCAGGGTGAACGCAGACACTCAACTGAGTCACTCAGGCATCCCAGAAATAGTCACTATTTATAATCTGATATGAATTCTTTCATACATGCAGATTTCCCCCTTTAATTGCAGAAGTGAAATTATGATATATAGTGTTTTGCAACTTGCTTTTTTAACCTAATGTGCTATTCATTTTTTTAGAGAGTACACATAGATTTGTCTCATAAAGACCTAGTAAAAATGTGTCATTTTACAAAGCCATTTGTATTTTTTTTAAGTAGGCTCTACTCCCAGGATGGGTCTCGAACTCATGACCCCAAGATCAAGAGTCGAATGCTGTCCTGATTGAGCCAGTCAGGCACTCCTAAAGCCCCACCATCCTTCCTCCTCCCCCCCCTTCCTTCCAAATTTATTTTATTTTATTTTTTAATAATCTCTAAACCCCACTTGGGGCTTGAACACATGACCTGAAATCAAGAGTTGCAGCAGGTTCTTCCTGCTGAGCCAGCCAGGCACTTACTTTCCTTAAAGCCAGTTCTTATATATATATATATTTTTTTTTTTTTTAAAGATTTTATTTATTCATGAAAGACACAGAGAGAGAGGCAGAGACACAAGTAGAGGGAGAGGCAGGCTCCATGCAGGAGCCCAATGTGGGACTTGATCCCCACATTCCTGGATCACCCCTTAAGCTGAAGGCAGACGCTCAACTGCTGAGCCATTCAGGCATCCCTAAAGCCAGTTCTTTTTTTTTTTTTTTTTTTTTTATTCATAGAGACAGAGAGGCAGAGAACACAGGCAGAGGGAGAAGCAGGCATCATACAGAGAGGCTGACGTGGGACTCGATCCAGGGTCTTCAGGACCATGCCCTGCGCTACCGGCGGTGCTAAACCGCTGCGCCACCGGGGCTGCCCTTCCCAACCTAAAGCCAGTTCCTAATGCACATTATCCCTCCCTTTTTTGACTGTTATGAACAGTAGTGCAAAGGACATCTTTTGTGCACCAATGAGAGTATAGTTATAAATTGCATCAAAAATGAGAGTACTATTTAAAATTTTTAACATATATCAAATTATCTGTTGTAGATATGATTATCAAATATCCTTCCTAAAAAGTTGTGTTATTTTACATGATCATCAAGAGTATGAGACTATTCATGGGCGCCTGAGTTGTTGAGTCTCTTAAACATCTGATTCTTGATTTTGGCTCAGGTCATGATCTCAGGGTCTCCAGATCAAGCCCCGTGTTGGGCTCTGCCCTGGGCTTAAAATCTACTTAAGATTCTGTTTCCTTCTGTCCTTTACCCCCCACATGCATGCACTCTCTCTCAAAACAAAACAAAACAAAACAAAACAAAACAAAACAAAAGAGTATATGTCTATTTATATCCTTATATTGCCAGTTATACTGGGTGTTATCAATCTATACTGCTATTACATTGTTATTATCAATCTTTCTAATCTAAGAAGTGAAAAATACATTGTTTTATTTGAAAATGTTATTGTATTACTACAATATATAAAATGTATGTTCCAAGCAATGTAACATTGGACAAAGATATTACAAACATACAATTGTTACAAAAAAAGTAAAAGGCCTGTACTATAATGAAAAGGTATTTGACACTATTAATAAAAGGTTCATAGAAAGCAGAACATAGTCTCATACTCTTGATTGGGCTTGTAAAGTGATGCAACTTTTTAGGAAGAATATTTGATGATCATATCTATAAGAGATAATTTGATGTGTGTTAAAAATTTAACAGTACTCTTTAAAAAAATTTTTTTAGATTTTATTTATTTGTTCATGAGAGACAGAGAGAGAGAGAGAAAGAGAGAGAGGCAGAAATACAGGCAAAGTGAGAAGCAGGCTCTGTGCAGGGAGCCCAATGTGGGACTTGATCCCGGGACCCTGGGATCACGCCCTGAGCTGAAGGTAGACACTCAACCACTGAGCCACCCAGGCATCCCTAACAGTACTCTTTTGATGCAATTTATAAGATTAAAATTTCAAATTTCTAATTCCTGATCTTACTGGGATTTCTAAGTTTATTTATGAAACTCTGCTGCTTTCCATGCAAAATGTATGCATTTTGTTTTCTTTTATTATTTATTTATTTTTTAAAAAAGTTTTTATTTATTCATGAGAGAGAGAGAGAAAGAGAGGCAGGCAGAGACACAGGCAAAGGGAGAAGCAGGCACCATGCAGGGAGCCTGACGTGGGACTCGAACCCGGGTCTCCAGGATCACGCCCTTGGCCGAAGGCGGTGCCAAACTGCCAAGCCAACCGGGCTGCTGGATGTATGCATTTTAAAATAAGAAATATATAAATATGATTAGCTCAAACTGGCATCAGATTGAATATATCCTTGCATTAGAAGGAACAAATGATACTGTTAGCCCTTTTATTCCTTTTTAGTACAAGTCAGAGATAAAAAAAATAACATGAAGTTTGCAGTTGTACATGCTTGCATTCTTTTACTTTCACTTTAATTGATTTTGAATGATAACAATAGATTCTGATAAGGAAGTTAAACTTCCATAAGATTATATAAAATATAAAGTATATGAGTGGATAATGGTTTTAAGAATTATCTTATTTGTATTTAGTAAGGTGTTTTTAAAAAGATTTATTTATTTTAGAGAGAGAAGAGCAGGGGGAGGGGCAGAGATACCTCAAGTGGACTCCCACTGAGTGTGGAACCTGACTTGGGGCTCAATCCCAGGACCCTGAGATCATGACCTGAGCCAAAATCAAGAGTCAGATGCTTAACTGACTGAGCCATCCAGACACCCCTGTACTTAGTAAGTTTTTAAACACTAAATAGCTTTAAGATGATATGGATTGCTTTATTGATTGTTTTTACGAATTTAGATGACTTATTATTTGATTATAGAAGATACATTGGTCTTCCAAAGTTAGGTTCCCTAACCTTCAGATGGGTTAGGGACTCAATCCTGTGTATCATTTTTCATAATAATGATAATGTTTCATAATAAAGATAAAAATAATGAAGAATTCATTGCTAGGATCTAAGTGCATTACATATTGCTTGTATAGACGACAACCTTAGGTACAGAGAGGTTATGTAACTTTACTATAAGTCATAGGAGTGGTAACTCATGCAAATCCAGGTAGTTTGACTTCTAAGGTCCACTTGCTAATCACCATAGCCTATTGCTTGTTATTGATTTTACCATACCATATTGTAATTATTTGTTTGTGTCTATACTTATTACAATCTAAGTTCCCTAAGGACCAAGAGCCATGATTCATTCTTTTTCACCTGTAGTCTTTGGTGGTATCTGATGTAGAGTAGGTGTTCAGTAAATATTTATTTAGTAAAATAAAGTAAAAATCTAAAGAGATGGGGTTAGTCTCTCCTATTTGTAAAGCCTGAATTTCTCATATGCTCATCCTGTTGACTTTTATGGATAACAAACAAAATTGTATTATGTTGGGATTATTTTGTCATTAACTTTAATTTGTATTTTATTCCCTGTGAAGGATATAATCAAGATATTTACTAATTGTAAAGATTCTGTGCAGTTTTAAGCATTAAGAAAATGAAGAGCATAAAAATTACAAATTATGTAATTTTTAGATTAAATGGAAAAGAAAAACAGATTCCATGATATAATATTGTATTGTGCCAGATTTGCCCCCTCAGTTTTAGTGAGGTATAATTAACGAATAAAAATTATGTACTTGAGATAAACAATTTGATGTTTTACCATACATATACATTGTGAAATAATCATCATAACAAGCTAATTAGCATATCTGTCACCTCACATAGTTAATTTTCTTTATTTATTTTTCTATTTTTTGTGGTGAGAACACTTAAGATTTATTTTCTTAGCAAATTTCAAATATACAATACAGTATTGTTAACTATAGTCACATTGCTATGTATTAGATCTCCAAAAGTAATCATCTTGCATAAGTGAAACTTTGTACCCTTTGACTAATGTCTCCTCATTTCCCCATCCCCCTAGCTCTTGGCATCCGCCATTCTGTGAGTGGTTATTGTACTTCGGTTATTTTAGATTCCATGTACAAGTGATAATCGTGCAGTACTTGTCTTTCTGTGTCTGGGTTATTTCACTTAGCATAATGTCTTCCAGGTTCATCCATGTTGTCACAAATGGCAGGATTTCCTTTTTTAAGGCTGCATAATATTCTGTTATGTATACACAGATTCATTCACACCCCTATATTTTCTTTATCCGTTCATCCAGTGGCAGATATTTATGGTTTCCATGTCTTAGCTATTTTAAATAATGCTGCAATGAACGTGGGAGATACTAATTTTATTTCCTTTGTGTAAATATCTGGAGATGGGATTGCTGGGTCCTAAAATAGTGCTATTTTTAATTTTTTGAAGAACCTTCATAACTGTTTTCCATAATGGCTGTACCAGTTACATTCCTACCAGCATTATACAATCCTTGCCACCCTGTTTATTATCTTCTTTTTGATAATATATATGCTCTTCTTTTTTTTTTTTATATGCTGTTCTTAAATGCAAAGTTGGTGGAGTTATTCTCCAAATCAGTACTTCTTAACTTTCTTCCCAAGACATTCATAGAAAATTATGTTTTCTTGGTACATTGGAAAGAAGAGCCTCACAGGGGAAGGTGACAGAAGTATCTCATTGTTCAAGTGCTATCTTGCTGACCCAAAGGCCAAGGAAACAGTATCTTGGCAGACCTGTAATTGATGTTTGGAGATGCCAGAGAACACTGGGAAAATTCTGCTGTAAATAGTTTTGACATATTAGTATTACAAAGGATTTTAGCTACCACATCTCTTATAACAAAATATCATTTTGCTTTTTGCTTATTTATTTTTACATATATATTTTTATATAAATAATAACTTTATAAGTTTATTACATTTATTTATATATGGCTGACCCTTGAACAATGTAGGGGTTGGAGCACAGACCTCCTGTGTAGTTAAAAGTCCATATATATAAAAAAAAGTCTGTATATAACTTGACTTCTCCAAAAGTTAACTATTAGTAGCTTACTGTTGAGTGGAAGCATTACTGATAACATAAAGAGTTAATTAACATATATTTTGTGCGTTATATGTATTACATACTATATTTCTGCAATACAGTAATCTAGAGAAAAGAAAATGTTATTAAGAAAACCATGAACTGGAATGCCTGGGTGGCTCAGTGAGTTAAGAACCTGCCTTCAGCTCTGGTCATGATCCCAGGGTCCTGGGAGCGAGCCCCACGTCAGGCTCCCTGCTCAGCGAGAAGCCTGCTTCTCCCTCCCTCTGCTTTGCTCTCTCTGTCAAATAAATAAAATAAAATCTTAAAAAAAAAAAAAAAAAAGAAGGAAAACCGTAAGGTAAGAATGCAGTCTGGCACAGCCACTATGGAAAATTGTATGGAGGTTCTGGGAACCCTGGGTGGCGCAGCAGTTTAGCGCTTGCCTTTGGCCCAGGGTGCGATCCTGGAGACCCGGGATCAAATCCCACGTCGGGCTCCCGGTGCATGGAGCCTGCTTCTCCCTCTGCCTGTGTCTCTGCCTCTCTCTCTCTCTCTCTCTCTCTCTGTGACTATCCTAAATAAATAAAAATTAAAAAAAAATAGTATGGAGGTTCCTCAAAAAATTAAAAATAGGGACACCTGTCTGGCTCAGTCAGTTAAGTGTCTGCCTTTGGCTCAGGTCATGATCCCAGGGTCCTGGGATGGAGCCCCATATCAGGCTCCTTACTCAACAGGGAACCTACTTCTCCTTCTCCCTCTGCTTGCTACTCCCCCTGCTTATGCTCCCTCCCTCTCTTTATTTATTTTATCTTTATTTTATAAATAAAATCTTAAAAAAATAAAAAATTTAAAAATAGAAATAAATCTTTCTTAAAAATTAAAAATGGAGGGATACCTGTGTGGCTCAGTCAGTTAAGCATCTAACTCTTGATTTTGGCTCAGGTCATGATCTCAGGGGGATGAAGCCCTGTGTTAGGCTCCATGGTCAGCAGAGATCCTGCTTGAGATTCTCTTCCTCTTCTCCCTCTGCTTTTCCCCCTGCTTGCATGCTCTCTCTAAAATAAATCTTTTCAGAAATTGAAAGTAGAATTACCATACGATCCAGTAATTCCACCACTAGGTATTTACCTAAACTAATTCAAAAGGATATATACATCCTTATGTTTATTGCAGCATTATTTACAATTGCCAAATTGTGGAAGCAGTGCAAGTGTCCATCAATAGATGAGTGGATAAAGAAGATGTAGTGTGTATCTATAGTGGAAAATTACTCAGGCATAAAAAAAAGAATGAAATCTTGCCTTTTGCAACATGGATGGAGCTAGAGAGTATAATGCTAAGCAAAATAAGTCAGTGAGATAAAGACAAATACCATATGATTTTATTCCTATGTAGAACTAAAGAAACAAAATGAATGAAAAAAAAGGGGGGGGGGGACAAACCAAGAAACAGAGTCTTAACTATAGAGAACAAACATGATTCCCAGAGGGGAGGTGGATGCGGGAATGGGTGAAATAGGTAGAGGGGATTAAGAATACACTTAACTTGATGAGCACTGAGAAATGTATAGAATTGCTGAATCACTATATTATACACCTGAAACTAATGAACACTCTGTGTTAACTGTAGTGGAATTAAAATAAAATTTAAAAAGTTAAAAATAAATTTAAAAAAGAAAACCATAAGAAAGAGAAAATACATTCAGAGTACTGTATTGTATTTATAAAAAAAAAAATCCATGTAGAAATCAACCTGCTCAGATCAAACCTATGTTGTTCAGGGTCAACTGCATATTTTATTTATTTGTATCTTCTCTTTTTTACTCAATTGATCCCCAGATCATTGTCAATTTTATTAGTCTTTTCAAAGAACCAACTTTTGATGTTAAATCCTCAGTTGAATGTTTATTTTCTATTTCTTTTAAAGATTTTATTTATTCATGAAAGGTACAGAGAGGGAAGCAAAGACATAGACAGAGGGAGAACCAGGCTCCTCACAAGGAGCCCAGTGTGGGACTTGATCCCTGGATTCTGGAATCATGACTTGAGCTGAAGACAGATGCTCAACCACTGAGCCACCCAGGCATCCCTATAGTTTATTTATTTAAAACTATAAAATTTTGGGACGCCTAGGTGGCTCAATGGTTAAGTGTCTGCCTTCGGCTCAGGGCATGATCCTGGAATCTCCGGATTGAGTCCCACATCGGGCTCCCTGCATGGAGCCTGCTTTTCCCTCTGCCTGTGTCTCTGCCTCTCTCTCTGTCTGTCTCATGAATAAACAAATAAAATCTTTAAAAAAAAATAAATAAGTGAAACTATAAATCTTTCTGCAGAAAACAAATCACTTTTAGCTACAGCTCACACTTTTTCTGGCTTGTTTAGGGGAAAATTATATAGGCAGCAGCTGTGACTGCTGCTACTACAGCCCCTTGCCACCTCATCTTTTTTCTTTCCTTTCATTAATACAGTTTTATGGGATTTATATAATATTTGACATGTAATAAACTGCATATATATTAAAATGTATAATTTGGTACTTTTTGACCTATGAATACAACTAAGGTAATGAACATATCCATCACCCCCACAGTGTTTCCTCATGCCCCTTTGGGATCTATTCTTCCCATTCTTCCCCTTCTCCCCCATCTCCAGGCAACTACTGATCTGTTTCCACATTTTTTGATATAAAATATCTTTATTAATCAGTCTAAAATATTTTCTGATTTCTGATCCAGGGGATATTCAGATGTATCTGGAGCTCTTCTAGTTTAAAGATTTTATTTATTTTATTTGAGAGAGAGAGAGAGAGAGAGTGCAAACAGGGGGAGGGGCAAAGGGAAAAGGGTAGAGAGGAATCTCAAGTAGACTCCATGCTGAGTGCAGAGCTTGACGTGGGTCTTGATCTCACAACCCTGAAATCATGACATGACTGGAAGTCAAGAGTTGGACACTTAACTGACTGAGCCACCCAGGCACCCCAGCTGTTGCATTTTATTAAAATAATAGAACCATGAAGTTTGCTGCATCAGTTGACTTCTTTTCATGAATACTTTTCTTTGTAGCTTGTGGTACTGTTTGATAGCATTTTACCCACAGTAGAATTTCTTTCAAAATTGGAGTCCTCTCAAATCCTGTTGCTTTATCAGTGGAGTTTTATGTAATATTCTCAATCTTTGTTGTCATTTCAACAGTCTTCAAAGTCTTCACCAGGAGTAGATTCCAACTTAAGAAACAACTTTCTTTGCTTATCCCTAAGAAGCAACTCTTCAACTGTTCACGAACAATTGCTTCATGAGACTGTAGTAGTTTATTCATATCTTAAGGCTCCACTTTTAGTTCTTTTGCTATTTCTATTACATCTGCATTCAGAACATATACAGCATGTATTAAGTTGGTAGTCTTACTTAGTCACAGTTCATGGTACCCCAAAACAATTACCCTAGTAACATCAGAGATCAGTGTAACAAATATAATGATAATGAAAAAGTTTGAAATATTTTGGGAATTATCAAAATGTGACATAGAAAACACTAAGTGAGCACATGCTTTTGGGGGAAAATGGTGCCAGTAGACTTGTTTGACACATGGTTGCCACAAACCTTCAATTTGTAAAGAAAACACATTATCTATGAAGCACAATAAAATGAGGTATGCTTGTATATGATTTCAGTCCTTTGGAATTAATTAATTAATTTTAAAATATTTTATTTATTTATTCATGAGAGACCCAGAGAGAGGCAGAGACAAAGGCAGAAGGAAGCAGACTCCCCTGGGGGGAAGCCTGATGTGGGACTCGATCCCAGGACCCAGGGATCAGGACCTGAGCCAAAGGCAGATGCTCAACTACTGAGCTGCCCAGGCATCCCATGTCCTTTGGAATTTAAGGCTTGCTTTTGCTTTATGGCCCAAGATTTGGTCATTTTAAAAATGCTTGTATGTGCTTTTATAATTTGTTGGATGTGATGTTTTATATACATCTTACTAAATCAAGTTTGTTAATTTTGTTTACATCTTCATTTTTACTAACTTTTCCCTGCTTATTTTATGAATTATTGGCTAGTGTTTACATGTCACATTTTTCTCATTCTTTACCTTTTAACCTTTTTGAATTATTATGTTTTAGGTATATCTCATATAAATAGCTCATTGTACTTTTTTTAAAGTTATAGTTCCAATCTGAAAATCGTCTTCTAAATAAAGCATCTAATCCATTTAAATTTAATGTAATTGCTGTTGCCTTTAAATCTGCCATATTTTATGTGCTTTCTCATATTCTTTTAATTAGAAAGAATTTTTGTTTTATTATTTCTTTCAGAGAGGAGGAGGGGCGGGTGGGGGGAGACAGAGAGAGAGAGAGAATCTTAAGCAGACTCAGCACCCAGTGCAGAGCCTGATGCAAGGCTTAATGTCACAACTCTAAGATCATGACCTGAACCAAAATCCAGAGTTCAGTGTGTAACCAGCTGAGCTACCCAGGCACTCCTAACTAGAAGTGTTTTAATCAATTTTTTGTTTTCTTTTTTTTAGTATGTTAGTACCTCAGGAATTATAACAGCCATCTCTGACTTAAAAAAATCCAGTGCTAATTGATCATTTTACCCTTCTTCTGGATATTATAAAGATCTTAGGAGCACTTAATTGCCATCCGACTTACATGCTCTTGTCGTGGTATAGTTTAATTTTCTTCTATATATTTTTCATTTTTATTTTTTATTTCCTTTTATTTTTACTTTTTTGATATTTTATTTATTTGAGAGAGAGATAGGGCATGAATGGGGGGAAGGGCAGAGGGTGAGCAAGAAGGAGAAGCAGACTTCCCACTGAACAAGGAGCCCAACTTGGGTCTCAATTCCAGGACCCTGGGATCATGACCTGAGCTGAAGGCAGATGCTTAACTGACTGAGCCACCCAGGCACCCCTATTTTTTTTTTTTTTTTACTTTTACATCATAAGACATTATTATTGTGTTGTATAATTTTTATTTAGCTTTACCCAGATATTTGCTATTTTTGTTCATTATTCTAGCAATCCTAGAATCATTCTCTTTTTGAAGAATACTCTGTATCCTGTTTAGTAGGTGTCTTTTGACAGCAGAGTCTCTGTTTTTGTTTCTTTGAGCTTATCTTTATTTTTTAGCCTTCATTTTAAATTTCAACTTTATTGAAGTATCATTCACATACAATGGTATGTATTAATTTTTAGTATCCATCTTGCATTTCAGTGAGTTTTGACATATGTGCATACCAGTGTTATAACATCTGTTTTTTTCATCTATTTTTTTTTTTAATTTTAAGTACAGTCTATTCCCCAATATGGGACTCAAACTCATAACCCAAAATCAAGAGTCTCACGCTGTACAAACTTAGCCAGCCAAGTGCTCCATAACATTCATTTTTGAAGATTATTTTTCCTTGCTATAAAATTCTAGACTGGTAATTATTTTCTTTCAGTAAGTTGGCAATTTTATTCCACCATCATCTTCCTTCCATTGTTACCCTTACAGAGTCAGCCCTAGGTTATTATTTCTTTAGCAACAGTCCTTCCCTCACTCTCTGAGCTCCTGGTTTCATGTTCTCCCTGTAATTCCTCCAGAATGGTGTGTTTTCTTTACCACTGCAAAACTTCTTTTTTTTTTTTTTTTTTTTGCAAAACTATTTTGATTCCAGGTAGCAGGTGACTATTGCAAACCTTTGTTGAAATTTAAGTTCTTTTTTATTGTACCATGAGCTCCTATCTAAAACTATGATAGGTAGGTTGCCATCTGAATAAATGAAACAAAACAAAATTTCATCACTTATTTCGTGTAGTATTGAACAACACAGGCATTTGTAGGTTGTCTGGAGTTATATGGGCTAGATTGCCTGTTATATACAGCAGTGGCTTAGAAGAAATGACATTCTGAGTTCCAAATAGGCCTTTTTTCTTTAAGAATTTTATTTAAATTCCGGTTAGTTAACATACAGTTTAATATTAGTTTCAAGTGTAAAATTTAGTGATTCAACGCTTACATACAACACCTGGTGCTCTTCAGAATTTCCAGCACCTATTTAACCCATATCCCCATCCAGCTGCCCTCTGGTAACCATCAGTTTGTTCTCTATAGTTATTAAGAGTCTGTTTTCCTCTCTTCCCCCCCCCCCATATTTGTTTTGTTTCTTAAATTCCACATATGAGTATTTGTCTTTCTCTGATTGACTTATATCACTTAGCATAGTACTCTCTAGCTTCATCTAGGAAATAGCAAGACTTCATTCTTTTTTATGGCTAATATTCCAATGTGAATTTATGTATGTGTGTATATATGCGTGTACATATACATATGTATACACACGCACATGTGTATATGTGTACATATACGTACATATGTGCATACATACACGTGTACACGTGTGTGTACATATACATACACTACATCTTCTTTATCCATTCATCAGTTGATGGACTTTGGGGCTCTTTCCATAATTTGACTATTGTTGATAATGCTGCTTATAAACATCAAGGTACATGTATCCCTTCAAATTAGTATTTTTATTACCTTTGGGTAAATAATGCTTAGCAGTGCAATTGCTGAGAGGTAGGGTAGTTCTATTTTTAACTTTTTGAAGAACCTCTGTACTGTTATCTAGTGGGGCTGTACCAGTTTGCATTGCCACCTACATTCTGAGTGGGTTCCCCGTTCTCCACATCCTGGTTAACACCTGTTGTTTCTTGTGCTGTTAATTTTATCTATTCTGATTGGTGTAAGGTGATGTCTCATTGTAGTTTTGATTTGTATTTCTTTGATGATGAGTGATGTTGAGCATCTTTTCATTTGTCTGTTGGCCATCTGTGTGTCTTCTTTGGAAGAATGTCTCCAAATGGACCATTTGCAAAAGAACTTTTGAAGTACAATTGAATTAGAACTTGTGTTACTAGAATTTTTAGAAGTTGTGTATTTGTATCTCAGTATAATACCAGAGCAGAATCTACTAGAAGCTTGTGTAAATGATGTAGGCTATAACAACTTAGGCTGACTTTATATATTTTTTTCCTATTTCAGTCTTTTTAAAAATGTAGACTTCTGAGTATACTTATTTTTAAAAAGTTGCCTTTCTCTGTACTTCCGTTCCTGTGACTAAATTTCATATGCTTAAACATAAAAGGCAAAAAAATTTCATGTCTCAATTAATGGTTTACCTTTCAGTGCATGATTATGATACTCAAATATTAATATAGGAAGTTTTTTTTGATGGAGAAAGAACACATAATTGCCTGGATGGCTCAGTCAGTTGTGTTGGATTCTTGATTTCTGCTCATGTCATGATCTCAGGGTCATGAGATTGAGTCTTATGTTGGGCTGTGCACTGAGTATTGAGCCTGCTTAAGAGTCTCTCTTCTTCTCTCTCTGCTCCTCCCCCCATGTTCTGTCTCTTTCTCTCCCTCAAAAAAAAGTTAAATGGAGAGAGGAAGAATGTAACATTTGATGAAAAAACTATACTTTGCTTATTTTGGAATTTGTTACAAATCAGCACATAAAGAGCTTCCTCATTTTTTATGATTAGTCAGTATTGCATGGAATTAATTTATCATAATGCATTAAACCAATCCACTACTGGTAGATATTTAAGTGGAATGCTACAGTAAATAGTACTGTATATGTCTCACATCATTTTTCATATATGAGAAGGTATATGGGATGAATTCCTGGGAGTTGAATTGTTGGGTCACAAGGTGTGTATATTTGTAATTTTGATTGATACTATCAAATTGCACTTTATAGAGCCTGTACCAATCCCCACAATATTGTTAAACACCCTATTCAGTACCATATCATCTCAAAAAAATTTTTTTAAGGATTTTATTTATTTGAAAGAACAAGAAAGAGAGCTAGTGTGAGAGAGCACAAGCAGGGGGAGCGGGAGAGTGAGAGGGAGAAGGAGGCTCCCTGTTCAGCAGGGAGCCCAGTGCAGGGCTAGATCCAAGAACAGCAGGATCATGAGCCTAAGGCAGATGGTGTACTGACTGAGCCACTCAGGTACCCCTCATCTCAAATTTTTATGTTTGCTAATTTGATAGGTTAAAAAAGGTCACAAAATTAAGAATCTGTGTGTATTTTAAAAACCATTTGGGGGTGGTGGAAGGGGAGGAGGGCAGGGGGTGGGGGTGAATGGGTGACGGGCACTGAGGGGGGCACTTGATGGGATGAGCACTGGGTGTTATTCTGTATGTTGGTAAATTGAACACCAATAAAAAATAAATTTATTTTAAAAAAATTTGTATTTGAGTTTTCTGTAATGTGCCTGGTCGTGTCATTGCCCATTTTTAATTGGATGCTGCCCTTTTTTACTGATTTTTTTTTTTTAAATCAGATCTAGTTGCAGCTGAGTGGCTCCATCAGTTAAGCATCTGACTCTTAATTTTGACTTAGGTCATGATCTCAGGGTTATGAGATTGAGCCCGGTGTCTGGCTCCTCAGTGGGCATAGAGCCTACTTAAGATTCTATCTCAAAAAAAAAAAAAAAAAAAAAAAAGATTCTATCTCTCCCTCTTTCTCTGCCCCTGCCCTACACCCAACCTCCCACCCATGCTCACGCATTCTATCTCAAAAAAAAAAAAAAAAAAAACCCAAACCCAAAAAACCCAGATAGACAAGTCTATATGTCAGGGAAAGTAGTCCTTTTTCTGTCAAATGCATTTCACCATTTCCCCCCCAATTTGTAATACATCTTTGATTTTATTTATGGCCATTTTTATATTGCTAAGGTTTTTCTGCATTAAATTTATTTCTTTTATGACTTCTAGATTTTAAGGTATGTTTAGAAAGGTTTTCCCAAGCAGAGATTACCTTTAAAAATCAGTATTTTGGGATGCCTGGGTGGCTCAGTGGTTGAGCATTTGCCTTCAGCTCAGGGCATGATCCCAGGTCTGGGGATCAAGTCCCGCTTTGGGCTCTGTGCAAGGAGTCTGCTTCTCCCTCTGCCTATGTCTCTGCCTCTCTCTGTGTGTCTCTCATTAATAAATAAATAGAATCTTTAAAAATTTTTTAAAAATAAAAATCAGTATTTATAGTTCTGGTATTAAATATGAATCTTTGTTCCACCTGCAATTTATTTTCATATTAGATAAGTGTCCAAATTAAATTTTTGCCACAACACCATTTATGGAATAATCTCTTTCCCCCCACATTCAAAATGCCAACTTTATCATATACTAAATCATATACATTTAATTCTGCTTACTTTTTGAATGTTTTATATTCCTGAGTGTAGTTCCATACTCACATTGTAACTTTGTAATATGTCTTAATATCTGTAAAGCAAGCCCTCTCATTATACTTTTTTCAGAATTCATTGAGTTTGTTACTTATTTTTACATATGAATATTAGCATCAGACTATCCAATTAAAAAAAGAAAAACTCCTGTTGGTATTTTTATTGGGATCATATGATGTGTAACTTAACAACAATTAACATTAAGATTTACCCTTAAGAGTATTATTTACCTTTAGATATTTATCTTTTGTGTTGTTGAGTACTTTTTAAAATTATCTTCATTCTTTAAAATAAAGGAGGGGCGCCTGGGTCGCTCAATCAGTTTAGCATCTGCCTTCCACTAGGGTCATGATCTCAGGGTTCTGGGATTGAGCCCCACATCAGGCTCCCTGCTCAACGGGGAGTCTGCTTCTCCTTCACCCTCTGTCCCTCTCCCTGCCTGTGCTCTCTCTCTCACTCGCTCTCTCAAATAAATAAATAAAATCTTTAAAAGAAAATAAAATTGGGATCCCTGGGTGGCGCAGCGGTTTGGCGCCTGCCTTTGGCCCAGGGCGCGATCCTGGAGACCCGGGATCGAATCCCACATCGGGCTCCCAAGCATGGAGCCTGCTTCTCCCTCTGCCTGTGTCTCTGCCTCTCTCTCTCTGTGACTATCATAAATAAATAAAAATTTAAAAAAAATAAAAAATAAAAAATAAAAGAAAATAAAATTATCTTCATAAAGATTTTACATATATCTTACAAGATGTATTTCTAGGTGTTTTATACTTGTTGCTGTTACAGGTGAGGTCTTCCATTATATCTTCTAGTTATGAGATGTGCAAGGCTCTTGGTTTCTCCATATTAATTTTTTTTTTAATGTAAACTCTGTGTCTAGTATGGGCCTTGAACTCACAACTCTGAGATCAAGAGTCACATGCTCTACTAAGTGAGTCAGCCAGGCACCCTTTTCTATGTTAATTTTGTATCTTGTTAACCTTAATGAATTTTATTATCATTTCTAGTAGTTTTTCAGTTGATTCTCTTGGATTTTCCTGAAATGCAGTCTCATTACTTGTAAGCCTTGAGCTTTTATGGATGCTAAGTTTTTATTAAGAGTGGCTGATGAACTTATACCATGTTTTCAGCATTTATGAACTATTCTCTTCTCTTAACCTGTTTTTACTGAATTGGTTTAGTTGTTTTTAAAACCACTGTAAGAGGGCAGCCCGGGTGGCTCAGCGGTTTAGCGCCGCCTTCAGCCCAGGGCCTGATCCTGGAGTCCCGTGTTGGGCTGCCTGCATGGAGCCTGCTTCTCCCTCTGCCTGTGTCTGTGTCTCTCATGAATGAATGAGTGGAGTCTTTAAAAAAATAAATAAATAAAAATAAAAAATAAATAAAATAAAACCACTGTAAGAAATGTTTTGAAGATAGATGGTACTCACTTGTTTTTATTTATTTATTTATTTACTTATTTATTTATTTATTTTAAATTTTAATTTATTTATGATAGTCACAGAGAGAGAGAGAAAGAGGCAGAGACACAGGCAGAGGGAGAAGCAGGCTCTATGCACTGGGAGCCCGACGTGGGATTCGATCCCGGGTCTCCAGGATCATGCCCTGGGCCAAAGGCAGGCGCCAAACCGCTGCGCCACCCAGGGATCCCCTATTTACTTATTTATTTATTTATTTTAGACTCACTTGTTTTTAGTATGACTTTCTTTTCTTTAATATTTTTTAACCTTTTATTGTGAAAAATACCGTGTACCTCAAAAAGTGCTGATAGCAATTGTACAGTTTAGTGTTATAATCCTAAAGACCTTATACCATGCCCTTTCTCATTTCATCCCATCTTTCCCTTTTAGGTAATGATTTATTTATTTATTTGTTTGTTTGTTTGTTTATTTATTTATTTATTTTAAAGATTTTATTTATTTATTCATAGAAATGCAGAGAGAGAGAGAGAGGCAGAGACACAGGCAGAGGGAGAAGCAGGCCCCATGCAGAGCGCCCGACATGGGACTCGATCCAGGGTCTCCAGGATCACGGCGCTAAACCGCTGCGCCAGCCACCGGGGCTGCCTTGATTTTTTTATTTTATGTTATAGTGTAACAATGTAAGTGCCCATTCGTGAGTAATATAGCTTAATTTGTGTTTTGTAGGTTATATAAATGGAATTGCACAATAAAATGCTGTTTGGCTTCTTTTCCTCGGTACTGTTTTTAGATTCACCCATGTTATTTTGTGTAGCTGGAGTTTATTCTTTTTTTGTTACTACCCTGTATTCCATTATAGAAATATGCCAAAATGTATTTATCCATTCTCCCAATGGTGGACATTGATGGACATCTGAATTGTTTCAGTTTGGTGTTATTTGTTTCTGTTTTGGGCTGTTGGGAACAGTGCTGCTACATACTTTTTTAATGTTCAGCTGGGTACATATAAGCATACTTTTCCATGAAGTATATGCCTAGGTGTATTGTGTTTTAGGGTACATAAGTATTTCAGGGTATAGCAGTTACACTACTGCCAAGCAATTCCAGCTGCTCAACATTCTAATTAAGACTTGGTGTTTTTAGACTTCTTGCTGTTAGCTAATCTGGTAGGTATGTACTGGTATCTGATTGAGGCTTTAATTTTCACTATCTGATTTTAATGAGGTTGGTTACCTTTTTATATGTATATTGCACGTGCACATTTCCTCTATTGTATCAGAATTTTTTGCTTATTTTTATTTTGGGTCCTATGTCATTTTCCTATGATTTAAAGGAATTCCTTTTATGTTCTCGTTTACAAGTTCTTTGCCACTTGTGTGTTACGGATGTCTTCTGCATCTTCTCTTCCTTAATGCTACCTCTTAATGTGCAAAAGTTCTTATTTCTCATGGAATCTAATTTATCATTTTTTTCTTCATGTTTATTGCTTTTTTTGTCTTAAAACTTTCTATTCCAACATCATGAAGATATCATCTATATTATCTTTGAAAAGCTTTGTTTGGCTTTTATAATGTACTTCTGAGGTATGGTGTAAATCCAGGTCCAGCTTGGTTTTTATCCCCTAAAGGAAATTCTGCTGTCCCAGTACCACTTATTAGAACATTATCCCTTCCCCACTGAACTGTCATTCTTTATTTGGTAGTTCATGTAATAGTAATGATACTTCTAGTATCTGTTGATTAAGATTTTAGTGAACTTTCTATGAGGTTAGTATTACATTAAAATATATTTGATTTTTTAATTAAGTCTTTAAATTTAATTCCAGCATACTTAACATACAGTGTTCTATTAGTTTCAGGTGTACAATATAGCGATTCAGCAATTCTATATATTACTCAGTGTTTATCATGAGAAGTGTACTCTTTAATCCCCATCACCCCTCACTTCCCTTCTGGTAACCATCACTTTGTTCTCTTGTTCTTGGTGTAGTTAAGAGTCAGTTTCTTGGTTTCTCTCTCTTTTTTTCCCCTTGCTCACTTGTTTTGTTTCCTAAATTCCACATATGAGTGAAATTTGGTATTTGTCTTTCTGTTATTTCTCTAGCATCATCCGTGTCATTGCAAATGGCAAGATTTCATTATTTTCTTATGGCTGAATAATACCTTCTTTAGCCATTCATCATCAATGGACACTTGGGCTGCTTCCATAATTTGGCTATTTAATAATGCTCCAACAAACATAGAGGTGTATGTATCCCTTTAAGTTCGTGTTTTTGTTTTTGTTGGGGTAAATACCCAGTAATGTGATTACTAGATCATTTGGTAATTCTATTTTTAACTTTTTGAGGAACCTCCATACTGTCTTCAGTAGTAGATGTACTACTTTGCATTCCCACCAGCAGTACACAAGGGTTCCCTTTTCTCCACACCCTCACCAACACTTGTTTCTTTTGTTTTTGATTTTAGCTATTCTGACCAGTATGGGGTGACATCTCATTGCACTTTTGATTTGCATTTCCTCATTTTGATGAGGGATGTTAAACATCTTTTCACGTATCTGTTGGCCATCTGTATGTCTTCTTTGGAGAAATGTCTATTCATGTCTTCTACCCATTATTGAATTAGATTATTTGTTTTTTTGGGTGTTGAGTTAAAATAGACTTGATTTTTTTTTACTACTAATATTTAAAATGAAGAAAAATATGAGATACTTCAGTATGTAAATAATGTTTTATGCTCACATTGTGAATGCAAAAGATCAGAGAATCAGTGAGACCTACAGGAGGCCTGTGGTTCACAGGAAGGGAAATACTGTTTTATTTATTCTTTATTTTTTATATTGCTATATGTAGCATAGTATTGATTGAATAAAAGTTTAAATTGAGATATAGGATTGTTAGCATATACAAGTATTTATCAAATTTTTATTTAGGAAAAACTGAGCTAGATTTTATTAAGGAAAGCAGGAGTTACCTTATAATTACCGATTGTGTTATTTTTTGTTTGTTTTACCGATTGTGTTATTTGCTGATAATACAGATTGGCTTTAATAATAACTGAAGTTCTCTCTTGGAGGTATGTACTTATTAAAGAACCGGTATTAGCTACATAAGATGGCAGCCACCATGGGCTCAGACAATTTATGAAAACTGAATATACAGCCTTAAAATAAAATGTAGATATAAATACCCAGAAGCACCCCCATTTGTAAAATTTGTAACAAAAATTAATATGAATGGAGTTGAGTTCTAATGGAGTGGTGGACCTAAGAGCCGTATTAGTGCTAGCAAAATATCAGCATTCACATAGCACCAGAGTTGTCTGTAAGAGCTTCGGCGCCTGATGATGTCTAAAGAAAACATGAAACTCCCTTGGCCACTGGAAGAACAGTGTTACAGCAATAGATCAGAAAGAAAAACTGCGGCCTTAAAATTCAGTTTAAGCAGTCTTCATTTTCACAATAGCAAATTTTCTAGATACATCTTGTAGACGTCAGAGTATTGAAAAGAATGCTCCTATTCAAAGGCAATTTATGTTAAGATACTGTAAATGATACTATTTTTTTCCATTAGAAATATGTAAGTTGTGCTATAACAATAACAAAAAAAAAAAGTGTTCTTCTTGAGGCCTGTCATGGCAGAAGGGAAGAACCACAATTAACATACTAAGTGACAAACTGCAAAAGGTCAGCAGAGAGGGGTATAATTACAGTAAGTAAGGCAGATGCTTGAAGGGGCAATGGAAGCTGAAACATTTGGTGCCTGTGGACCCTGGCATTCTTTGTGGAAGGGAGTGGGAATAATTTAAAAGAAATATACTGGATCGGGAACCCTGGGTGGTGCAGTGGTTTAGCGCCTGCCTTTGGCCCAGGGCGCGATCCTGGAGACCCGGGATCGAATCCCACGTCGGGCTCCCGGTGCATGGAGCCTGCTTCTCCCTCTGCCTATGTCTCTGCCTCTCTCTCTCTCTCTCTCTCTCTCTCTGTGACTATCATAAAAAAATAAAATTAAAAAAAAAAGAAATATACTGGATCAAATAGTATGGTTACATAAATGTTGAATAGAAAACAAACTATAGTCTGGAAGAATGCCTGTGAGAGAGGTTCTGAAATTTTGTGGGGCCTAAATGATTGAATGATTATGAGTGCTCGCCTTTTTGTTATAGTTAGAACATTTTGCACATCAAGGACTGTTATCCTTCTGGAAAGAGTGGCTAATTTTACAAATAAGATGAGCCACCTCACCTTCTGTGTTCTCTAAGGAAGAGTATTTTTTTAAATTATGGCTAGTCCAAATCCTAGAGACCTACACAAGTGTGCCTCTTTGTCAATAAACCGCACATGGAAAACTCAGAATTGGAATACATACTCATTTGATTTATTTGATAAATAGGTTTGCTATAAGAATTTGACCAGGATTTCAAAAGAAGTATCTTTATTTATTTTTTTAAAGATTTTATTTATTCATGAGAGACACACAGAGAGACAGAAACAGAGACAGAGGGGGAGGGAGAAGCAGGCTCCCTACAAGGAGCTGGGTGTGGGACTCGATCCTAGACCTTGGGATCATACCTGAACCAAAGGCAGATGCTAAACCGCTGAACCACTCAGGCTCCCTCAAAGTAAGTTATCCTTAGGGACGCCTCAGTGGCTCAGTGATTAAGCATGTCTGCCTTTGGCTCGGGGTGTGATCCTGGGGTACCAGGATCGAGTCTCGCATCAGGTTCCCTGCATGGAGCCTGCTTCTCCCTCTGCCTGTGTCTCTCTTTCTGTGTCTCTCATGAATACATAAATATAATCTTTTAAAAAAAAGTAATCTTTAAAAAGATTTTTTTAACATTTAAAATATTTTCCTAGGGACATCTGGGTGGCTCAGTGGTTGAGCACCTGCCCCTGGCTCAGGGCGTGATCTGCTGTCTCAGGATCAAGTCCCACATCGGGCTCCCTGCCTGGAACCTGCTTCTCCCTCTGCCTACATCTCTGCCTTTCTCTCTCTGTGTCTTTCATGAATAAATAAATAAAATCTTAAAAAATAAAATAAAATATTTTTCCTAGTGAATATGTACAGAATGTCAAATTCAAAGGGTATACAGTAAGTGTATACAGTACAAATTAAGCATCCTTTCTTTCCTCCATAAAGGAGATAAAGTTACCAGTTCTATAAGTCTCCTTCCTCAGATGTTCTCTGTGTTCACAGGCATATATATATATTTACACATGTACATGTGTATGGGTGTATGTGTGTGTGCTCACAAATGATAGCAAACTGTATACATAAGACATAGTTTTGGTTTTTTTTTTTACTTAGAGTCGAAATTTTACTTTTTTAAAATAAGGCATTTAAAAACTCAATTTATAGATCTATCTAGTTATGAAATCTGTAGGTATGTATTGTCATGAATAAATTTTTATTGTCAAAGTGAATGTTTCTAGTAGTTTTGAGTATAAAATTTTTCTTGTCACAAATTTATACATTGGTTACATTCAAGTTTTGCTTCTATTTGGTATACTGCTAACATAAACATACACACAAGCATGTGCACATGCTTATACCCAAATGTGTGTATTTATATCCATAAATTTGAAAATAGTAATTATACTTAAAAGAATTTTTTTCTGAAATGTAGCACTCCCTAAGTGATTTCAGCATGAGCCTTATGTATACATATATAATGGATTAATTGCAGTTAGATTAATAAAGGATTGTATTAGATATATTATCTAGAAAGGAGTATTTATTTTTGTAATAATTATGACCAGACACTGTGCTAAGCATTTTACATAGACAATGTTGTATAATCTTCAAATGACTAAGAAATAGGTAATAATTTTATATGTGTGAAGAGAGAGGCTCAGATTGTTGAATAGCCATATATTCTCTCCTATTTCCCACTTAAAAAATGCTTTTAAAACATAAATAAAAATTAAAATATTTTTAAAAGATTTATTTATTTATTTTACAGAGAGAGAGAGTGTGTGTGAATGGGGGGAGGGGCAGGAGAGAGAAAAAGAGAATCCTCAAGCAGACTCCCTGATGAACACAGAGCCTGATTTGGGGCTCAATCCCAGGACCATGAGATCATGACCACTCATATGTCATATGACACTCCCAAAATAAAAATAAAAATAAAAATATTTTTCAGGTTTTTGATCAGAGTGCCTGGTTGGCTCAGTTGGGAGAGCATGTGACTTTTGATCTTGGGCTTGTGGGTTTGAGCCCTACATCAGATGTAGACATTATTTAAAAAAAAAAAAAAAGTGTTTCGATCAAGGTTAAGTTTGATCAAGTTTAATTGTAACATTTATAAATGGTATAATAAAATGTCTACTTATAATGCTTAATATACATAGATGCATTCTAAATGAGGTTATGTGAAACATTTAAGAGCCAGAAACCATTGTAGCGTTGGAGGTAGAGGACAAAACCAAGAATCAACATTCCTGATTCATATATTTGATTTGGAAAGATAACAATAATAAATATGTAAAGTTGTGATAAGTGCTCAGAAATCACAATAAGAGGATGTGGAGTGAAGATTGTTCTTTAAGGTAATGAAACAGATCTCTAAAGTAGTGATTGACCTAAAATATGTAAATACGTGGGAAAAGTACCTTCTAAGCCATTGTATAGAACCCCTGAGGTTGGAGAATACTTGCAGACTTTGAGGAACAACAAAGGCACTGTCAGCAAAATATGAGTTGTAGTTATTCTGTATCCTCGATAACATTTTTGTTTTCAGTCTTTTTAGATTATCCATTCTTGTGGGTGCGTGGTAGTATGTCATTGTGCTTTTAATTTGCATTTCCCTGATGACAAATGATGTTGGGCATTTTTTGTTTGATTTTTGGCCACTGATCTATTTTCCTTTGTGAAACTGTTTGAGTCTTCTGCCCATGTTTTAATAGAATTGTCTTTTTATCATAGTGTTGCAGAAGTTTTTAGGTATATTCTCTGTAAGATATTTTCTCTTGGTCTGTGAATTGCCTATTAATTTTCTTAATGTCTTTTGTTAATCACAAGTTTTAGATATTAATGAATTCTGATCAATTTTTTTTCTTTTATATTTAGTATTTTTTTGGTCCTAAGAAATATTTACCAACCTCAAGCAGACCTAGCTTTTCATTCTGAATATTTTGGGACTCTCTTAGAGGTTTGATCTCAAAGATTACCCTGGCTGCCATGTGAAGATAGACTATAAAGCAGCAAGAGCAGAAACAGACCAGTTAAGAGGCTACTATAATGGTATGGGAGAGAAATAATGGTGCATTGGACTGGGGTTGTAGTGATGGAGGGATTGAAAAATCTGGGATTAAAGATAGAGGCTACTGAATTTGTTCATTTGGAATGTATTATGAGAGATAGTCATGAAGGGAAGCAAGATGATTTCCATATTTCTGGTTTGAGCCACTGGATAAATAGTGGTGCCATTTACAGAATATCCAAAGCTGCAGTTGACCAAGGTTATTTCAAAGCCTAATACATCTATCAAGTAGCATGTTATTCAATATAAAGTAATTAGAAAAAAAAATTTTTTTTTAAGAAATTCAAATACATGATTATGGGGTGCCTGGGTGAGCTCAGTTAAGTGTCTATAACTCTTGGTTTCAGGTCAGGTCATGATCTCCTGGTCATGGAATCAAGCCCCCAAGTTGGGTGCTGTGCTCCCTGCAGAATCTTGCTTGATCCTCTTTTTCCCTCTCTGCCCCCCTCCCTGGTCAGGTGTGCATGCGCAGACTCTCAAATAAAATATATAAAAATATATAAAAATCATATAGATGACAGCCCTCTTTTCTAAAAAAAAATCATATAGATGACAGCCCTCTTTTCTGGAGAGAATTTTATTTATTTATTTATTTAAAATATTTTATGGGGCAGCCCAGGTGGCTCAGCAGTTTAGCACCACCTTCAGTCCAGGGCCTGATCCTGGAGACCCCATCGAGTCCCGTGTCAGGCTCCCTGCATGGAGCCTGCTTCTCCCTCTGCCTATGTCTCTGCCTCTCTCTCTCTCTTTCCCTCCCTCTCTCTGTCTTGTCTCTCTCTCCCTCATGCATAAATAAAATCTTTAAAAAAAGTAAAATAAAATATTTTATGTATTTATTCATGAGAGACACAGGGGCAGAGACATAGGCAGAGGGAGAAGGCCCCTGATGTGGGACTCCATCCCAGGACCCCAGGATCACAACCCGATCTGAAGGCAGATACTCAACCACTGAGCCATCTGGGTGCCCCTCTAGAAGAGAATTTTAAAGTCAATTTTGTTCTTTTTTGTACATGTAGTTTTATTGATATGCATATTTGAAAGCATGTGCTAGAATGGAATCTAGCAATATAATACTTGACTTTTTTTCATGATAAATTTCATTTACTGTAATTTTTAAAAAAGATTTTATTTATTTATTCATGAGAAACACACACAGAGAGAGGCAGAGATGTAGGCAGAAGGAGAAGCAGGCTCCCTGCGGGGAACCTGATGCAGGACTCGAACCTGGGACTCTTAGGATCACACCCTGGGCCGAAGACAGGCACTCAACTGCTGAGCCACCCACGCGTCCCTTCATTGCCAATTTGAAGCCTTTTTTGTGCATTTATAAAAACAAGTTAGTTTTAATAATCCTTTTTGGAGATGGTTGTGGATCATAGACCATAAGGCTGTTTTATATCTTTGTCAGAAAGGTACATTCTTGAGCATTAAGGTGATTCTTGACTGCCCTATAGTTTAAGTATGATTCTATATGTGGGAATCAGAGAAAATCTCAAGTTTTTACAGGCAAAAGTCATTGTTTTAGTAGTGATTTCATCATTATTGTATATATGCCAAGTTCTGAGTTTCTTTTCAAATTTATAGGAGCTAATTTATGATAGTAGAAAAGATTTTGGCAATGGGAACTGAATTCTAGTCCAGCTATATGAATGTAGGCAAATCATTAACTTTATATATCTCATTTTCTTCATCTGTAAATGAGGAATAATTGATTAAAGTTCTTTTAAAATCAGATCGGGCATCTGGGTGGCTCAATTGGTTAAGTGTCTGCCTTAGGCTCAGGGCATGATCTCAGGGTCCTGGGATCAAACCTTACATCAGGCTCCCTTCTTAGCTGAGAAATCTGCTTGTCCCTCGCCTTCTGCCTTGCTCGTGCTCTCTTTCTCTCTCTCAGTCTCTCTCTTTCTCTCAAGTAAATAAAATCTTTTAAAAATTCTTTTAAAATCTGAAATTATAGTTTTTTATTGGTTTTGTAAAGATTTAGCCCTATAAAGACATGTTTGAACCATAATGGTATTAGAAACCTTGAAAATTTAATTTTAGGATGATTCATAAAAAGAAATTGTGGGCATCTTGCCTAGCTCATAGGATGTTATTAAATCTGAATCACTGTTATGCATATCAAATTTAAGTCCATGAGTAATAAAGCTACCTTTTTCTCTTTTAATAAGAGTTTCATTGAGATACAATTCACATACCATACAATTCATTCATTTAAAGTGTACAATTCAGGGGCACCTGGGTGGCCCAATCAGTTAAGCATCTGCCTTCGGCTCAGGTCATGATCTCAGGATCCTGGGATCAAGCCTCAAGTTGGGTTCCCTACTCAGTGGGGAGTCTCCTTCCCCTCTGCCCCTCCCTCCCACTCATGCTCTCTGTTTCTCAAATAAATAAATAAAATCATTTTTTTAAAGAGTGTAGAACTCAGGGCACATGAGTGGCTCCGTTGGTCAGCATCTGACTCTTGGTTTCAGCTCAGGTCATGATCTCAGGGTTATGAGATCAAGCCCTGAGATGGGGTCCATGCTTAGCTTTTTGGCTACTATGAATAATGCTTCTATGAACATTTGTGTGTAAGTTTCTGTGTGGACATACATTTTTATTTCTCTTGGATTTATCTATATCTCCTAGATATCTATATCTATATCTATATATCTATATCTATATCTATATCTATATCTATATCTATCTATCTATCTATCTATCTATCTATCTATCTATCTATCTATCTATCTATATAGGAGAGGGATTTCTGGGTCTTATGTTAAGTCTAATAATCATATGAGGAACTTCCGGGCTGTTTTCCTAAGTGGCTGCACCATTTTACATTCCTATTAGCCTCTGCATTCCTACCAGCCAACCATGTATGGGGGTTCCAATTTCTTTACATCCTTCCTTATACTTAGTATTATCTGGCTTTTTGATTATAGTCATTCTAGTGGGTGTTTCATTGTGGTTTGATTTGCGTTTCCCTGATGGTTAAGGATGTTGAACATCTGTTTGTGTGCTTATTACGGCTGCCTCTTTGACTGACTTCTGGGATGTGAATATGATGTGGTTGGAAGTCGATCTGCTTTAGCTCTTTCCCTAAAGTGTCAGTTGAGCATTCTGAAGTATCAAATAAGCAATGTCTTCTCACTCCTGCTAGAGAGCAAATCAAAGCCATAATTTATTTAATCCATACATCTGTTTTCACCTTCATTTCTGTAAAATGTAATAATGAAGATTTTTTTAAATTTTATATATATTTATGATAGTCACACACAGAGAGAGAAAGAGAGGCAGAGACATACGCAGAGGGAGAAGCAGGCTCCATGCCCTGGGAGCCCGACGTGGGATTCGATCCCGGGTCTCCAGGATCGCGCCCTGGGCCAAAGGCAGGCTCTAAACTGCTGCGCCACCCAGGGATCCCAATAATGAAGAATTTTATTGGAATTAAATATGACCCATATTTTAGTTGGAATTGTTACCTGTCTTTTGCTGGGGGGCAGAACTTTCATTGATATGTCTTTAACACTGAAGCCTTGGCAGTTTTCTCTTTCAAATGTTCATGAGTAAAACTGCTACAAAGAAAGTAACATCTTAGTTGCACAAAGGTGGGAATGAAGCATGTTGGGAATCTGACAGAAAACCTTTTCATATTTATAGTAGCCCTGTTTCCCTTGTATCATAAAAATTTTCTGGGGAAGAAAAGTTTTATGAATTAATACAGGTTGTATAATTGTGTTTCAGGAGCATATTTAACCTAGGATGTGGAATAAAATAGGTTAGTTTGAAATGACGCTTTTGTTAATAGGAACTTAATTTTTTTAATTAAGAATATTTAATTTTAGGGGCAGCAAGCTGGCTCGGTTGGTAGAGTGTATGACTCTTGATCTCAGGGTCATGAGCTCAAGCCCCACTTTGGGCTTGGAGCCTAATTTATTTTTTTAAAATATTTTATTTATTTATATGGCAGTGAGCTAGAGAGTACAAGTGGAGACAGTGGGAGAGGAAGAAGCAGATTCCCCACTGAACAGAGAGACCCCCGACACAGGACTCAATCCCAGGACCCTGGGATCACAACCTGAGCCGAAGGAGGATAACTGACCAAGCCACCCAGAGGCCCTTGGAGCCTACTTTAAAAAAAAAAAAATTTATTTTTAGTAGAGATTTGGGTCTTAAAAATGTTAATTGCTGCAGTCTGGATTTTGTTTTTAGTCCAGTCAGATTTGTGAAGTAATGTTTTTTAATTTCCATTCCAGAAATACATGCTACAGGATTTAACTACCAGAATGAAGATGAAAAAGTCACTTTGTCTTTTCCTAGTACTCTCCAAACAGGTAAGTCATGGCTTTTGTAAAATTCCATGATGAATATTGACATCTTATTTCTTCCAGAGAGATTTGTCGTATGCCAGTTGCTTTTTCTCGTTTTAAGCAGATTAAGTATTAAGACAAAGCTTTTGAAAGAGGTTCATTGCAGCTTTTGGGGCACCAGGAAAAAAGAAGACCAAAACTAATAATCATTCTACCCTGGAACATAATACATTGTTTTTTACTTTTTCAGTCTCAGCTTTTTAAAAATACAGTTACCCAGTAACTCCATCTTCCAGTAATTGAGTCCACATCTCTGAGATGAATGTCCCACAGATGATTTTAATGTATAAAAATTTATGCTAGTGAGGACATGGAAGGAAAGATTTGTTGATATGATACTATTATTAGGTAGGAGCACCTGGGTGGCTCAGTTGGTTAAGTGTCCAACTGTTGATCTCACCTCAGATCTTGATCTCAGGTTAGTAAGTTTTCAAAGCCAGTGTTGACTCCACGCTGGGTGTGGAGCCTACTTAATAAAATAATAATAATAATATAATAATACAGATACTATTATTAGATATAAAAGCACAAAGAAAAAAGACTTCCTGAGCTTAATGTAGTGTAAGAAATTATATACAAATCAATTAGTAAAGCACTAAGACTTTGATTAGTGATCAATTGAAAAGCAACAGGTGGAGTGCATTTGTCATGAAGAGCACCAGGTAATGTATGAAAGTGTTGAATCTCTATATTGTACACCTGAAACTAATAATAACACTTTGCATTAACTAACTGGAATTAAGAATTTTATTTATTTATTTATTTATTTTTGGAATTAAGAATTTTAAAAAAACAGCAACAGATAATTTGTATGAAAGAAAACGCAAATGACGGAAACATGTGAAAAGATACTTGGCTTCCTAGTAATGAGAAATATGAAAACAGCACTTATGGGCAGCCCCTGTGGCGCAGTGGTTTAGCACCGCCTGCAGCCCAGGGCGTGATCCTGGAGACCCTGGATCGAGTCCCATGTCAGGCCCTCTGCATAGTGCCTGCTTCTCTCTCTGCCTTTGTCTCTGCCTCTCTCTCTCTCTGTGTCTCAATAAATAAATAAAGGCTTTAAAAAAAAAATTGAAAACACCAATTACTAATATACCAGTTTTTGCCTGTTCTGTAAGCTAAAGTTAAAAAATGATTCTCAATGATGTGACTACCTTGATATTATTGTTGGGAATGTAAATCTATGCAATGTATTTGGAAGGCAATCTGGCAATATGTATCAAAAGCCTAAACATGTTCATATCTTTTGACCCAGTAATTCTGGAGATAGGAATATGTCCTAAGGAAAAATCATAAATGTAGGAAATACTTTATGCCTGGAAATGTCTATTGAGACATTACTTAAGGTAGTAAAAAATTAGAATGAATGTATTTGTCCAACACTAAGGGAGTAATTAAGCTAATTATGATATCAGTATGGTGGAAATATACATATATTAATTAAAAGTGAGCTTTATGAGTTCTTAACACTGTGAAGTATTTATTATAATGTAAACTTGAAAAGCAGAATACAAAATTATATATACAGGGTGATGAATCATACCTCTAAAATGATATGAATAATATATGTCTGGTTGTTGACATAATTGATTATTTTTGTTATTTATATCTTTTTTTAGTTTCCATAATTTTTATACTGATAATATATTGCCTTAATATAGTAGTATTTTTAGAAAAAAATTTGATTGGAGTTTTATCTTTTATTTCAGTGCTCTTTTGCCTTTTTCTGACTAGGATTTCTTATATGAAATTATTATAAAAATAAATGTTTTGCTATGAGTATGTATTAAAAGATACCAAAGAATAGATCATAAAAATTAAGATTTCTCTACCCCTGCCACTTCCATTGTCTTGTGAATCCTTCCAGAAATATTCTATGTATATAATAAATATATGTGTGCATTTTAATCCACAAATGGGATCACATATCTCAGTGGCTTACAACAAATATTTCTTGCTTACACCTGGCACTGAGGACTGCTGCAGGCATACCTTTGCCTAAGAACTCTTCTCAGCTCACAACTCTTCTCAGTCCAGGACCTGTAGTGAGCAGCTACTATCTACAGCATACTGTTCTCTCACATAGCAGAGGACAGAAGCTCAGGGATGGGTTCAGAGACAACCACAAAGATACTTTTAAGGCTTCTGCATGGATGGTGGTATACTTGATATCCATTCACATTTCACTGGCTAAAGCAAATTGTATGGCCAAACCAAAGTCACTAGGGTAACAATTACCAGATATTACCAGATATTTGATTAAACTTCTACTGTGAAAGATAGAGTAAAAAGCCAAACAGTAATAGAGATATAGGAACTTATTAGAAGTAAAGACAAATGGAAAGAAAGTGTCAAAAAATAAAAACCCACAAAACAAATTAATATCCTTAAAGATATTGTCAATATCACATTCATTAAACAAGAACAGGACAGCGGTGCCTGGGTGATTCAGTCGGTTAAGCATCTGACTCTTGACTTCAGCTTGAGTCATAATTTCAGGGTCGAGAGATAGAGCCCGGTATTGGGCTCTGTGCTCAGCACAAGTCTGCTTGGGATTCTTTCTCTCCCTCTGCACACCCTCCCCACCCCCCACCCCCAGCCCACCCCCAGCCCAGCTTGTGTGAGCACTCTCTCTCTCTCTCTCTCCTTCTAAGACAGACAAACAGGCTCTCAAAGAGTTTCTTCCCAAGGTCAGGAAGTTGGGAGGAAGGAGGGAAGACTAGCAGATTACCTTCAAAGTTGTGGGATCAGAATAGACTGTGGGGTTAGAGGTAGGCAAAATGGGTGAAAAGAAGTGGGAGAAACAGGCTTCCGGTTATGGAATGAGTAAATCGGGGATAGAGGTACAGCATAAGGAACATAGTCCATGGTATTATTATAGCTATGGTAACAGGTGGTAGCTGCACTTATGGTGAGCATAACAAAGGGTATAGACTTGCCAAATCACTATGTTGTACACCTGAAACTAATGTAACACTGTGGGGCAGCCTGGGTGCCTCAGTGGTTTAGTGCCCAGGGCATGATCCTAGAGACTTAGGATCGAGTCCCACGTCAGGCTCCCTGCGTGGAGCCTGCTTCTCCCTCTGCCTGTGTCTCTGCCTCTCTTTCTCTCTGTGTCTCTCATGAATAAATAAATTTTAAAACAATTTTTAAAAAATAATGTAACACTGTGTATCAACAATACTTGAATGAATAAAAAAAGGAACAGCAGTAGACTAACCATCAGGAACAATGGAAATTAGACTCTAATGAAATCCATTCCTTTAAAATTATGAGTGTATATGATTTTTAACCTAGAATTAATTCTATGCTTAGCCAAATTATAAATTTAAAGAGGGTAAAAGAAAGATATCTTCATATTTGCAAGGTTACAGAAAATTTAATTCTTTGTAAAAGATGTAGGAGTGGGAGATATAGTTTGACTAAAACTTCACTTTCTGTAGTAAGAAGAAAATGTGTAAAGTTGAAAAGTGAAGAAATAAGTATATGAGCAAAGTATTTAGAAATCACAGAGTTGCTGCTGGGGCAGTGTGAGGAGTAGGATAGCATTGGTCAGGGGCCTACAGCTTATATATAAACCTTTATACTACTTTATGAGTTTTAAAATACGAACTATTACTTTAATAGAAATAAGATAAAATTTTTAAAAATTTAAAATCTGTATCATTACAGACTATATTATGTGATAATGCTATGAGAAGATTAAAATCTGCAAATGAGAAACAAAAAAAAAATTCCTCCTCATATATTTGGGAAAATTATACCTCTGAAAATTAGTGTCAAGGAAGATCTTTTATGGAAATTAGAAAATATTTAGAACTGGATAATGAAATTACTATATAACATGTAATATACAAGTAAAACATAACTCAGAAGGCATATTTAGTTAAGTAGAAAGACTGAAAATTAATGAACTAAGCATTAAGATCAAAGTTAGACAAGAAAAATGGGTAACTTGAAAAAAGCAGAAGACAGAAACAAAAATTTAAGAGCAGAACTTAAATAAAAAATGGAGAGGAACAAAAAATATTTCAAAACAGGTTTTTAAAATCATCCCAAAAGATACATAAACCGTGTGTGTGTGTGTGTGTGTGTGTGTGTGTAAAGGTAGTAGATCCAATTGTTCAGCATTAGAAAATATGACAGTATTATCAAGTAAAAAATTTCAAGATACTGGATTTATCAAAAGAAGCTAGAATGTACTTGTTAGAATTCAGCATGTAAGAATTGACAGAAACTCCTAGAGGGTGCATGTGTATTATATACATACATATACATGCATATGTAAATATGCATATGTATGTATATGTGTATGCAGCATGTATCTATTGTATCACAAATACTAATTTATTTAATCCTTTTTGAAATAGTTTCTGTTATCTGCACTTTATAAATAAGCTAAGGCACAAACATGGTTTAATTAAATAACTTGTCCAAGGTCAATAGCTAGTAAGTGACAGAGCCTCGATTTCAAACCCAAGCAGTTTAATTCACAAGTCTATACTTCTAACCACCACATTATGCTTTTTATATTTTAAATTGTATTGTAAACATATAATACATGGTTTAAAATTCAAATGATATATAGTGAAAATTTGTCATCCTAATCCTTCTCTCTGCTCTTCTCAGAAACAACCAGTTTCCTGTGTAACCTTTCAAAACTGTTCCATGGGGTTTTTTTTTGTTTGTTTTTTTTTTTTTTTTTTTTTTTTATTCATGTGAGAGAGAGAGGCACAGGCAGAGGGAGAAGCAGGCTCCATGCAGGGAGCCTGACGTGGAACTCGATCCCAGGTCTCCAGGATCACACCCTGGGCTGAAGGCTGCGCTAAACCACTGAGCCACCTGGGCTGCCCTGTTCCATGGTTTTATAAGCATTTCTACATATACTTTTTAAGAACACAGAAATTAGCATGCCATGCATTATATTCTGCACCCTTCTTTTCCCCTTACATGTGTGTATAAATAAAAGAGGTCAGGGTACCTGGATGGCTCCATTGGTTCAGCATTTGACTCATGGTTTCAGCACAGGTCATGATCTCAGGGTTGTGGGATCCAGCCCCGAGTCAGGCTCCATGCTCAGCAGGGAGTCTGCTTCTCTCTTTCCCTCCCCTCCTGCTCTCTCAAATCTTTTTAAAAAATAAGTCAGTTATCAGTATATAAGAACTGCATCATCCTTGATGAGGACTGTTTACAGCAGATGTGGTAAATTGTGAAGTCATTTCTAATAAAAGCAGGAGCAAATCAGAGAAGGTTATGACCTTTTGTGTACTATAACTTGACAAAGTTTGGGGGTTTTTAAATGATTACAACAGTATAAATAAGTAACTGATATAAATATTGGAATTAAGAAATTATCTTATTTGAGTGGCACGTGAGTGGCTTAGGCATCTAACTCTTGATTATAACTCGTGTCACGATCTTGGAGTTGTGAGATGGAGCCCCACTTGGACTCTATGTTCAGCGCAGAGTCTGCTTGTCCCTCTCCCTCTGCTCATGCTCGTGCACTCTCTCTCTCTCAAATAAATAAGTAAATAAAATATTTTTAGGAACAGAAATTCTTATTTATGAGGCTACATTGATTATTAAACATCTGTAAATATGTTTGAAAATCATTGGCTTTCACATTTTCCCAAGATTCTCTGGAGCACAGTTACCCAGTCATTCTTTGCTTTAAAAATGATGTCCTTGGGGCACCTGAGTGACTCAGTGGTTGAGCGTCTGTCTGGCTCAGGGCATGATCCCGAGGTCCTGGGATCAAGTCCCGCTTTGGGCTCCCCTGGGGAGCCTGCTTCTCCCTCTGCCTATGTCTCTGCCTTTCTCTCTGTGTCTCTCATGAATAAATGAATTATTTTTAATGACATCCTTATTTTTTTCAAGTTTTAATAGGTTGTCATTCTGTCTTCTGGTAATGGAATAAATATGGAGCATATATTTAAAGAACATTGGTAACCTTTGTGTTTAGCTTCCCCAGACTTTACAGTCATGCCAACTATTTGATAGCTAAGCAAAACATTTTCTTTTCTGAAGTTGGCACCATTCTAGAATAGTGGTTAAATTACCATGATCATTGTAAGCTGACAGAAACTTCAGAGTCATTTGTTAAGGATCCTACAGAGTGGTGTTTATTTGGAGGAACACTAGGTGATACTGACATTTCAAAGACTGAAAAAACAGGATCACAGGACCTGGTGACACAAAGGCAGAGACCTTTATTCCCTTTATATACAGATTAATCTGTCTTTAATTTTTTTAGCATTTAGTATGCTCATTAAATTTTTATTGAAGTATTTCAAGATCTACTTCAGGTTTTACAACAATTATACTCTCCTAAGCTTTAAACAAATAAGGTTTTAGGCAGAAGTTGCAATTTTCTGGTTGTTTAATTTATAAAGAGCTTATTGTATGTTTTAAAAGGTTTACCATCCCAAGCCGATAAATATTGGATATTGAAATAAAGTGTCTAATGGGAGGAGGCAATGTAAATTATGTAGGCAAACGTATAAAATTAGACAATCTGGCAATCAATTCTTCAGTATGGTATAAATTTGATAAATTGACATTTATTTAACAAGTCTTTTTTCTGCTGTTTTTACCCTAAAATTCTATATTAATAGTAAATATTTCATAATTCATATCATATAACACTAGTTAAATTTATTAATGATTTTTTAAAACTTTAACATGTGTTTTGTTTGAATTTCAAGTAATAACCTTTCCCAATACTTTGTATTTTGTTTAGTATGTCACTTTTTGGAAGTGGTCACTATCAATATCTTATTATGTTTTGATGGCCTTGGAGATTTAAAACCGAGTAAAAGTGTAAGCAGCCTTTCTTATTTAGTTACAAGTTTTAAATCATTTTATTCCAAATAGGAAAAGGCAAAAGTAGATTCCTCATGGAATATGAATTATATAAAAGATATCTTAACAGTTGACTTACTGAAAACAGACTGGTCCTTTCCATTTGTGGAATTTTCAATATAAAATTCAATCAAACACTTTAAAGGTGGTGGGTTTCTATAATTAGATATTCCTTGTAAACTTTATTTTTTTTTTAATTTTATTTTATTATTTATTTATGATAGGCACACAGTGAGAGAGAGAGAGAGAGAGAGAGAGAGAGAGAGAGAGAGGCAGAGACACAGGCAGAAGGAGAAGCAGGCTCCATGCACCGGGAGCCCGACGTGGGATTCGATCCCGGGTCTCCAGGATCGCGCCCTGGGCCAAAGGCAGGCGCTAAACCGCTGCGCCACCCAGGGATCCCCCTTGTAAACTTTATTAATGTGAATATATATTTTCTTTTTTTTAAGGATTAGTGAATTCCTAAAGAAAATAGGGAGAAATTTTATATTATAGTTAAATTCTTTAGTATCAATTCAGAAATCTTTCACATTCTTTTACCATATTATTTACTGTTCCAGTGATCTATCATTCTCTTTAAGAAAGTATTCATTGTCCCCCTCAGACAGACTGTCTAATTTTTTAAAAGTAAGAGTCACAAACATTTATTCAAGTGAGCTTCAATTTTTTTCTCCCAGCATGATTACATTAAGAATCTGGCACTTTCAGGTGCCTGGCTGGCTCAGTCCATTAGAGCATGTGACTCTTGATCTTGGCGTTGAGTTCAGGTCCTACACTGGGCGCAGAGCTTACTTTAAAGAAAAAGAAATGGCACTTTCTTTAGTGATGATGACTTTGCTGCAAAGGTCTGAAATTTTCACTTGAAATTACTTTTCAGAATTAGTTTGAGGCACATATGAAAATCAGTTTAATTACTTAATTAACATACTTAGTAGACCACAATGTTTTATCTAGAAACAGTTTGCAGTTTGTCATTCACTTACTCTGTAGGCTTGGACTGTTCAAGACTTTTGGACCTTTTCGAAAAAGTCAATTCAGTTTTGAAAGGTGAAGATTTTACTTTGAGAACATCCAAAAGGATATATCAGAGAGAGTCAAGAACATTTTGAACAGTGTCAGTGTCATTGCTTTATGGCATTCCAAAATGACAGTTTAAAATATTGGGATATAAAAGTTTTGGAATGATTGCCTACTTACTTTATAGTCATACTATGTCTTTGATTAGTTAAATTCTCATGCTCTAGATCCTGGTTATAAATAGGCACTTTAAAAGGATCAGTTAAAAGCCAACATTTTTCTGGTTGTTTTTGGAGGGGAGGATTTAATTTGTAAAATTAGAATGGTATTATTATTTTGTCATGCATCTGAATTTAGTAGATGACAAATAGATATTATAATCTTTTTTCTGTGACGAAAGTAGGTATATATACTCATAAAACTCCTATTTTGTCTAATTTGGTTTTGCCCTTATACAACAATAGAATATATATTCAGGTTGCATTTTTATTTGCATTTAGTAATTATTGAATAAATGTATTTCTTTAATATTATCATTTCAAATGATTGAGGTGACTAAGTTTTTTATTCCCCTTTGCCAGCAAAATCATTGATCTTCCCTGTATGGTTCCTTACAAAAGTATGGAATCAGTGTTCCATTTGTATTGAACAGATAAGGTTTTATCCTAATGATAGAGTAATTGGCATGAAGTCCTCTAAATGAACCAATTTGTATGGCATCATGGCAGAGAGCATGAATTCTGGATTAAACAGGCCTGAATTTTTATGTCATTCTTGCTACTTACTAATTGTGTGACCTTAAGCAAGTTATTTAACTTTTCAGCCTCAGTTTCCTTATCTGAAAAAATGGAGACTATACCTACTTACAAGTTTCTAAATATTTTTAAAGCACCATGTACTATAGCATGCTATACATTTAATAATAAATGTTAATTTCCTTTCCTGTTTTTATTTTTATGTATTGGTGATTAGAGATTAAGTTCATAAAGTTAAAGAACTTTCTAAGCAGTCACCCTAAATATGATGTTAAGGTTTACTTTAGGCTTAGTTTGCCATTTACTTTAGTAAATACTGTATTCTCTTCATTGCTTGGAGAAGTGTTTGAGAAAGGAAAGAATGATTTGCATGTTCTAAGTAGTCAACTAAGTGTTTTAAGGACATATTTTTTGATAACTTCTACTTAAAATCTATATTAAAGTGGTTTTCATTCATCTTCAATCACAGGTACAGGAACCTTAAAGATAGATTTTGTTGGAGAGCTGAATGACAAAATGAAAGGTTTCTATAGAAGTAAATATACTACCCCTTCTGGAGAGGTGCGCTATGCTGCTGTCACACAGTTTGAGGTATAGTATTTTTCTCTAAAATGTTATGATCTTAAAAAAATAAAAAGGAAAAAAATAATAAAATGTTATGATCTTAAAGTAGATATTCTGACAGTGTGTTCCATTATTTGCATGACTATTTCAGGCTAGGTGCCTTTGGCCATAATTATATTCATGATTTTGGAATTTTTATTTTATATTCAGCCAGTTATCTCCTTAATAGAGGGAGAGAATTAGGGAAGTGGACTGGAGGATGAATACGTACATCACAAACACACAAAATAGCATTACTATTAATTTGGTAGGAGGGACACCTGAGTGGCTCAGTGGTTGAGCCTCTGCCTTTGGCTCAGGTCGTGATCCCAGGGTCCTGGGATTGAGTCCCACATGGGGCTCCCCATGGAGAGCCTGCTTCTCCCTCTGCCTGTATATCTCCCTCCCTGTCTCTCTCTCTCTCTTTCTCTCTGACTCTCGTGAATAAATAAACAAATAATCTTAAAAAAAAAATTGGTAGGAAAAGCCACAGATGTCAAATACTAAGAGTATAATTTTATTTTATTTTTTAAGATTTTATTTATTTATTCATGAAAGACACAGAGAGAAAGAGAAAGGCAGAGACACAGAGGGAGAAGCAGGCTCCATGCAGGGAGCCCGATGTGGGACTCGATCCCGGGACTCCAGGATCATGCCCTGGGCGAAAGGCAGGCACTAAACCGCTGAGCCACCCAGGGATCCCCTAAGGGTATAATTTTAAGTAAGAAAGATACATAATATAAAAGCAATTCAGGTATTGAAATTCTGTGACATGTATGTATGACAGATACATGTACACACACACACACACACACACACACGCATATATAATTTTGTTACATACATGCTTTGTTACATAACATACATATTTATACATACAAATATAGGAGACAAGCAGACTCCCACTGAGCAGAGAGCTCTATGCAGTGCTCAATCCCAGGACTCTGGGATCATGACCGGGGCCAAAGGCAGATGCTTAATCGACTGAGCCATCCAGGTGTCCCTGGCTTCCGACTCTTGATTTCAGCTCAGGTCATGATCTCAGGGTCATGGGATCGAGCCGTGCATTGCACTCCACACTTAATATTGAGTCTGCTTGTCCCTCTCCCTCTGCTCCTCCCCTTGTGTGCTCCCTCTCAAATAAATAAATACATAAAGTCTTTAAAAAAAATAAAACAAGTATTGCCACAGCTGTTTAGGCTTAAATCTGTGTTTCAGTTATTTCATTGCTTATCTTTAGCCCTTTGAGCACTTCTGCATCCTGGAATGGTTGGCTGGAGTATGTCTCCAAATAATTTTCTTTAAAGGGAGGATATGTGGGTGATATATACTACCAGAGCCTTTGCACATCTGAAATCTTTCATTTGCTTTAATACATGGCCAGTTTTACTGAATGTATAATAGATTTGGTGGGGGGAGAAGGAACAGCAGCCCCTGACATCCAAAAGTTGTCCTAGCACTCCCAGCTAGTCTCTTGTTTGACATAAATAGCATCATAGAACACCAGCCTTAGACAAGTTTACTGAGACGATGATAAAGTGAAACAAAACAAGGGTACTTCATAATTTCATCTAAGGTCACATAAAATCAAGGTCACTGTGCTACCCATGAAATAATGAACACACCCTCCTCTCTTAGTTAAAATGAATGACTACTAACTACTTTACCAATTACAGTTTAGTCTTGCTAAACAGCCCTCCTCTCTATAGGTAAGATTTGCTGAGATGCCATCCCACAGAATTGCCTCCATTTTATGACAGCACCCAATTTAGAGTGAATCCCCTCAATTCATCCTGCCAACTCCCAAATTATACATAATAGGTTCTTTCTCACACATCCCATGGTTCTCCTTAGTGTGGGTTTTCTTTTGCTACAATGAGTAATAAACCCAACTTTTCAGCCATAAGAGTAGTACATACAGTTGGCTAACAGTTTTTCTCTTTTAAAGGTATATGAATGTTGTTCCACAGTCATTCCTACCTCATTTTGTCAAGGGAAAGAATCAGACTGGAATATCTTTTTGCCCCTTTTAGGGTCACATATTGTTTTGTTTTGCTGTGTTTTCTTCCTGATTGCTTGTTATATTATTTCTTTGTACTTAAAAATTAAAAATTTTTACAAGGGGTTCACTTTTCATTAACTTTTCATTAGCTTCTGCATAGTAATTGGTGAACCCTGTTGATGTTGAGATTCAGATCTTCAGTATAGCCAAGTTTTTTCTCCTCCTACATTTTCACTGTGGTTCGTGCTCTGCTCTCTCATAATAGGTGTATATCTAATGTCTGTTGCTCAGATGAAGTTTTGATGGCTTTCATCACTCTGTTCTTCTTATATCTTAGAAACTTTTTTTTAGATACTTTTAAATCTTGTTATCCATGTTACTCATTTAATTTCCTTTAGTATAAATTCATTTCTTTACTGCTGCTGCTCCTAATTTCAATTTTTCTGTGCTATCATTTCTTTCCTTACACTCTACTTTTCAGATGTTTTATGTATTCTCTGAATGAATTCATTATTCATTCAACTTCTTTGAGATTGCAGGCAGCCATCTAACATTTTCCTAGGAGAAACTTTTTTCCAGAAGTATGTGCTTCCTCTACCTCTATATAATTTACTCCTGCTTTTCATGGTACAGAATCTTGAATTGGTTCTTTTTTTTTTCCTTTGTTCTATTTTGTTTAAGTTTCTTTCTGGGGCACCTGGGTGGCTCAGTCAGTTAAGCATCTGTCTTTGGCTCAAGTCATCATCCCAGGATCCTGGGATTGAGCCCTGCAGGGGCTCCCTGCTCAGTCTCTCTCTTTCCCCTTTGCCCATCCCCCATTGCATGCACACATGCTCTCCCTCTAACGAATGAAATCTTTAAAAAAATAAAATTTCTTTCTTTTATAACTGGTATTCTACTGAACCACTAAACTTTATTTTGCTTTAATGAGTTTGCTCTTTCTTTACTTTTAAAGAAAAAAAAAAAAGAGGTCTCTTTAAGTAGGTCAAGTGGTGATAGTTTTATGTGTAGTATATATGGAAATGCCATTAAACAAATGACGTGTTTAGAATTGAAAGAGCATCTGTCTTTATTCCTCTGCTATCATTTCAGATGAAGAACAAAGTACATCAGAGATTCTGGAAATATTTTTGATTTTGAAATAAAAGCCAGAGAGGCAACCTATTTTCTCAGCTATCCTTCTCACTAAGGATAGGAGGCAACCTATCCTTACAGTGTACTCGTTGACCTTCCTATGCTCTGTATTTTGTAACATTACTGCTGAAGCCATTTACATTGAATTTTTGAAATGTTGGAATGTTTTGTTAAAAGTAAAAATGTAATTCTGAGTTCTTCTAATACTATATATTGTTAAGATCTACAGCAGACCTAGTTCTTGGATTATTGTTTGTTTTTGTTTGTTTTTGCATTGTTGATGTGGCAAGGATTGTAAGCCTCAGGTTTTCCCTGTAGTCACTGCCTAGTGTGTTGCCTGGCATGGAGTAAGAAGTAAACAAGTGAAGGAATGGATGATAGAAATAAGACGATGACAGTTACTTCATGAAATAGTCGGTTAATTCGGTAGGATTTATTTTTATATTTTTATATTCTTCTCTTAAGGCTACTGATGCCCGGAGGGCTTTTCCTTGCTGGGATGAGCCTGCTATCAAAGCAACTTTTGATATCTCATTGGTCGTTCCTAAAGACAGAGTAGCTTTATCAAACATGGTATGTATGTGTTTGTAAGTATATTTAAATTTTGAATAAGTGTTTAGAATATTTAGTTTGCTGGGGATCCCTGGGTGGCGCAGCGGTTTAGCGCCTGCCTTTGGCCCAGGGCGCGATCCTGGAGACCCGGGATCGAATCCCACGTCGGGCTCCCGGTGCATGGAGCCTGCTTCTCCCTCTGCCTGTGTCTCTGCTTCTCTCTCTCTCACTGTGTGCCTATCATAAATAAATAAAATTAAAAAAAAAATATTTAGTTTGCTGGTTAGATGTAATAGGATGAAACCACTTAGCACAATTCTTATTTTCAGTAAGCCCTCTTTTTTTAAATTGCCTTATCTGGAGTTTCCTTCCTCGTGGAAGAAATTTCATACAAACTTTAATTTGGAAAACTAAGTGACAAGTTTAATAAATATTGTCTGAAAAAAATCTGACTTTCTCATTAAATGCCAAAAGATATAGAGATATAGCCATATAATGAATTATATCTAGGTTTTTGGTTGGTTGTATTCTTATGTATAATGTCTGCCTGAAAGATAGACATATAACATTTCCTCAAATTTTGATGTCATTATCCCTTTCATAAATAGAGGAAGCATTTACTGCTTGAACTATATTGTTTAAAACAGAGAGTACTCTATATAACCTCTAATATGAATCTGGAGAACTTGGAAAAGCCTAATGTAACCTGAAAATAACTGCCTTTTGCCTCCTTTATTGGTGGAGAAAATTTCTTTTTTTTTTAATAAATTAATTTTTATTGGTGTTCAATTTACCAACATACAGAAAAACACCCAGTGCTCATCCCGTCAAGTGTCCCCCTCAGTGCCCGTCACCCATTCCCTCCCACCCCCCGCCCTCCTCCCCTTCCACCATCCCTAGTTCGTTTCCCAGAGTTAGGAGTCTTCATGTTCTGTCTCCCTTCCTGATATTTCCCACACATTTCTTCTCCCTTCCCTTATATTCCCTTTCACCATTATTCATATTCGGTGGAGAAAATTTCATAGTTAGAATGCCATTCTCTTCTCAAATATTCTTGAAAAGGAGGCTAATAAATAAACTGAAATATTATTTTACAATTTAGTATGAATGAATCTATCAGGTTTGTTTTTGAATAAGTCTTCCTCGGAAGAAAGAATACAGAGATTTTGAGGAAGTAGAGAGCCTGAGTAGGAAATGAAGGGGTAACAACAAAGAGTAATTAGGGACTCTGTAGGTAAAGTGGAGATTCCTTCACAAATTTGCCTAGAGCCAGCCTTGGTTTAGAGAGTGCTCTAAATTTAGAAATCTGTACCCTTTGACATGTAGATTTCACAATGACCCTTTATTAATAATTAGTGCCTTCTATCTTTATTTCACTTGAAAAGTATTGAGGTCTTACTTTAGACATCCCAGTGCTTGGCATGTAATAGGAATTCAAGAAAAGTTGTGTCTTTTCTCTCACAGGTGCTTGGTAGTTTTAACACTTGAGCCCTCAACTTCATGTCTCCTTCTTAAGAGGAAGGATTTTAACAGCATAAGAGCGTGAATGAATGAATTGGGGTAGATAAGTAAGCAGTGCTGGAGAGGGGGAAGGGAGAGGCAGCACAGTTTTTGGCTAGAATCTACTTTAAGGTATTTAACGTAAGTCTGTTTATATGTTCTCTTTCTCTCTCTTTTTTTAAAGAATGTAATTGATCGGAAACCATACCCTGATGATGAAAATGTAGTAGAAGTGAAGTTTGCCCGCACGCCTGTCATGTCTACATATCTGGTGGCATTTGTTGTGGGTGAATATGACTTTGTAGAAACAAGATCAAAAGATGGTGTGTGTGTCCGTGTTTACACCCCTGTTGGCAAAGCAGAGCAAGGAAAATTTGCGTTAGAGGTAAATGTACTTGAAGAGGATTGTTCCAACAGTCCATAACTCCAGGTTGGGGAATTTACATTTCTGATCAATTATTAGTACAATTATTTATAGTTTAGACTGAAATTTGTTGTGTACTTTGGTTTTATTTTTAATAGAATTTTGAAACTACCAACCTTGGTGTTATATTAATATTTTACAAGATAATGATTAAGGAATATTAGCGTGGAATTTATTTGTCCACAGAGTGGGTGGGAAAAGATGTAATATATTTTTCATACTGAGTTATAAGTGGATTAAAATTTGGTCAATATCAGGAAAAGCCAAAGACTTTTGGAGGTAGGGTTCCCCAGGGTCGATTTCTAGTAATTTGAGATGCTTTGGCTTGCAACAGGAATCCTTGTGGATTTCTATATGAATTACAATAATATATTTATCAGATGGTTCTTTTGTTTATACTTTTGTAGGTTGCTGCTAAAACCCTGCCTTTTTATAAGGACTACTTCAATGTTCCTTATCCTCTACCTAAAATTGATCTCATTGCTATTGCAGACTTTGCAGCTGGTAAAGTAAATTTCATTTTATTGCTGAATTGTAATAACTTTTGAATTTTGTGATTTTGAGGAAGGAGTATGTACATATATCAATAAATGTTTATATTTATTTTATGAAGGTGCCATGGAGAACTGGGGCCTTGTTACATATAGGTATGTTAATGATACATTACCCTGCCTTATCTTTTCAATCACTGATTTCATAAGAGCTTCACTCCTAATCACAGTTGAGTAACTTCTGCTTTGTGATCTGCTGTAAATTTTCCTACCTCCCCCACTTCTGTGCACATTTCAGGAATGCAGATGAACACCCTCTGGTGCTACTATCTGAGATTGTGAGATTTTAAAGTGAGCATCTGGCATTAGTACATTTTTAAATCTATTTTTGGCCAAGTTTCTCATTTCGGTGCCTTCTCTTCCTCCCAGGAGTTTCATAGTTATTTTTCCAGCTTGAAGAACTGACTCTGCTTTAATATTTTCTAGCCAAGTTTTTACATATCTGTCACCACAATACAAACATGTGGGTTGTATAATTTTTAAAGCAGGGTCTGTAAACAAGTTTTTGCCCCGCCTTTGATGAGTTACATTTTGGACAGCCTGCTCAGTGTTCTTTTTGGGACTATGGAATGTATCTGCCCCCCACCACTTGCCACTCCCCTTCTTTTAATGGAAGGACTGTCTGCTCTCTCTGTCTAGCACAATAATACCTAATCCCTTAGACAAAGTTTTTAAAAACTTTCAGGCAGCTGTCCTATTTACAAACTGATGATTAAACTTCTATCACACCTTTGATCTTCTCTTGTATGAATTCTGTTGGAACAGTCTTTAATCTTTCTGGAAATTTTTCTATTCTGTGTACTCTGAGGAAATGTTTTCTTGACATTTCTAAAGCCTAACTTGACCATCTTATTTACTGTTTGAATCTCCCTTCCCCATTTGTGCATGCCTGCTTTTATTGAAATACTTAACATTGCTTAACAAGTTTTTTTTTTTTTTTTTTTTAAACACAGGGAGACTGCATTGCTTATTGATCCAAAAAACTCCTGTTCTTCATCACGCCAGTGGGTTGCTCTGGTTGTGGGACATGAACTCGCCCATCAATGGTTTGGAAATCTTGTTACTATGGTATTTAATATTTTTAAGTGCTCAAATATATTTATCTTCATCCTGCTGCACATTATTTTGGCTACATAGTGTTTCAGGTTTGACTGGAACATAGTGCTAAAAAATGAATGATAGAAAATCCTTGTTTTAGAAAGTCCACTTTGAACAGTATTTATCAGAATCTGTGTCAGTCAAGAGCATGTGGACAGTCCATTCAACACAAAATACTTCCTAAATTGTAGAATTTGCCCGCAAATGGGGAAGTCTTGATACTAATTTGGGTGAGAGAGATTAGGTATAGAGATTTCAGGCTAACTATAGTTTCTTGAGCATATTTATTATGTAGTTCAGTCGCTAAAAAGAAACCTGATAAATAACAATGTGGTCTTTGATTAGCTTGAAATGTTTTTAGGAATCGGTTTCTCATTGCCTGAAATGTTAAGTTGAAATTTGTTAGAAATGAAAGCAAAGAAACCAGGAAATAACTGTAAACTATATTAAAATTTCCAGCTCTCCCATTGAAATTGTTGTTTATTATAATGGTTGAATGATCTCTGCTTAAGCCTGGACCTTTTTTTTCTTCTTACTCCAAATGAGTACTGTTTATGTCGGCTAGCTGTGTTAGAGCTTGGGAGCACAGAGTTTAATGAGTGAACTAGAAATACCTCTGCAAAGAAAGAACTGGGGCTTCTGAAGCCAGCCAAATTCCCTGATAGCATTTTAGGCTGCCAAAGAGCAAAACCTGACTTGGATGTTAGTTGAGTCCATATGTCACAGGAATAAGCAAGAAAGTAAGACATTTAGCAACTATTACATGTCTGAGACAGTTTTTAAAGAAAACCAGCCCTTGAAATTAAACCATTTCCTTTTGCTTTGGATGTTTAAAATTTTACTTAGGTGTGAAAAAAATGTTTGAAATATAATTTCATGTAGAATTAAGTATGCTAAGACCTGTATTCAAATATGTACAGAAATATTCTCTTCTCCTAATGTAGCAAGTTTGTTGCTACCAAACAATTTTTGTTAGCTCTGAGCAGTCTTCATTTTTTATGATTTTATTTTTAAACTACCAGCCATACATTTTAATAGGGGAAATGTGCATATTCTCATATAGCTTCTAAAGAACTTTTTACAAAAAAATAAAGATCTTTTTACTGGATTTGAGTAACTGTTCTATTTATTAGATGTCAATTGTTTCTTTAAAACAAACTCTGAAATTTAAGGACCATAATAGGTTGGTGAATAAACTAGCTGTGTACCAGCCTATCTTCGTGGAAGCTACTAGTTAAGTAGGTGCCCAAAGCATTTGGCATTTCATCACTTAGTATTAAAGATATTTGATCTTTTCAGAATTTTAAGTGCCTTTTTGCTTTTTACCGTTGCATTAGTCTTTTAGCATCTATCTTGGATTCTTATATTGCTTTCTTTTTGTAAGAGATTTAGTCAACTTTAATAAAACTTAGATTAAAATCTCTTCTAAAAATTTGTGGGTTTTTTTAAAGTTGGTTTTAATCTGTGGCTCATTTATATTCTTTGTCCGTTCTGCTATTCTTATTAGCAGGTGAGAATTTTGTATAGATACTTAAACACCATTCATCACTGAATCTACTTACTGCCATGATAATTCTGTTAATTTTACCTAGTCTTTATATAAGCAGTACTGCTTTTCTGTTTATTTAGAAAGTTTAACTTGTCAGTCAACAGTGATTTTTCCCAGTCATTATTGGACATCCTTTGCAGTTTTCCTTGTCTCGTCTTGGTATCTTTCTGGTTTATTAAACTAAATTTTACCTGACACTATAGGTTCTCACCTACATTTATCTGCTCTCTTCCCCTTTTCCGTATAAGGACTTTCTCCCCCACTCTCTTTTTCCTTCCATCTTTTCTAGCTTTGGTAATAAAAAGTTACTGAGCTATGTTTTGAAATGTCTCTCAGGCCTGATGCCAAAGTCACCAGTTGGCCTTTCTTAGCATCTCTTTTAAGCATCCTTTTTGTTCGGACATGTGAGTGAATTACTAAATATTTTTCACTGAATTTTGGCTTATTAAGTTGTAAGTTGAATAGTGGAAGGGACATGTGAGTTTTTCAGATTAGTGGAATGATACGTATTTTGTTTTCTTTAACATTTCTTTCTTTTGTTTTTAGGAATGGTGGACTCATCTTTGGTTAAATGAAGGCTTTGCATCATGGATTGAATATTTGTGTGTAGACCACTGCTTCCCAGAATATGATATCTGGACTCAGTTTGTATCTGCTGATTACACCCGTGCCCAGGAACTTGATGCTTTAGATAACAGCCATCCTATTGAAGTGAGCCATACTTTTCAATCATTGGCCTTTACTCTCATTTTTAATGACATAAGTAATTTGTTACACAGATACTTAGGATCCTGAAAGGAAAGAAAATTGCACAGGCAATTCACCTGTTTGTATAGCTCATATTTTCAGTCTTGAAAATGTCACAAGGCTAAATACTAATTATGTTTCTTTTTAAGGTAGGCAGTATAAAAATTTTATCTTTGTAGAGGCAAGTGCTATATACCCTAAGCATTCACTGAATACATTTTTATTGAATACTATAGGAAAACCATGCCTGTTGGGGCAGTATGCACAGGGGAACGTTATTATTCTGTTGTTTGTTTCAAAGAAAATTCTGAACATATTCTTTTATTGTTGTCATTGTCTGCTTTTATATATATTTTATTTCTCTCGAATTAACCTATCCTTATTTTGGCTAGTTTATATGAACAAATTTTGCCTTCAAAGGACTAGACTTCTAGTCTACTTGACATACTTAACTGGGGTCCTATGTAATTATAAATAGGCCATTACAGTTAATTGCAAGAAATCAAATGTTTTTCATCTCTCCATTCCTCCCTCTCCAATTCCCAAATAAAAAGATCTGTAGGGATTTGCCTCCCAGCAACGCTAAGCCAAGACCCTTAGAAATGGTGGGGATCATGTTGTATATTCTACTTTATTAGTGTTAGTCACTACAGTGTTTTTAAGAATCATCATAGTACATTTATGAGTGAGCTAAAGGCAGAAAAGTATCTTATGAGTTAGGAGGGTTTTCCTAGAAAGCTTTTTATGTAATTCAGTATTACAGGCTGTCTGCTTCCTGTCATAACCCTGAATCACACTGTCTGCCAGGTCAGTGTGGGCCATCCTTCTGAAGTTGATGAGATATTTGATGCTATATCATATAGCAAAGGTGCATCTGTCATCCGAATGCTCCATGACTACATTGGGGACAAGGTAAAAAAAGCAATTTTAAAAAATCTTTCATTCTTTTATGGTAAAATCGTAGTGTTTTGCATGAAAAAATGTGTCTGCTTTTATTTAGATTGAGTTCTTAAGTAATTTTTCTAGACTTTGGAAGGATATTAACTCCAATCTGGGTTATCTTCTTTTCTTTTTATATTGACTCTTGTCTCTTAGATGAATGATGTGAAAATGTTTGGGGGATGTGTGGGCGGCTGGCATAAAACTTGAAAGCAAAAGTAGAAGGCAAAGAGTATGCATTCTTAAATAAAAGACAGTAGATGTTAGAAGGATAGATGTTTTTCAGTAAGTCTGACACTCAACTAATTTGAGTAAATTAGCTTTCGAGTACTAATATGCAAATACACTATAAATTCCAAGGTCTTAATCTCCCGGATTTTAAAAATTGTGTTTTCTCAGGACTTTAAGAAAGGAATGAACATGTATTTAACCAAGTTCCAACAAAAGAATGCTGCCACAGGTAATCTTTAATAGCTTGAGATAGTAGAAGAGAAGATGTTGGCACTCTATCCAGAGCGGAACATTTACACTTTTTTCTAAATGCTTAATCTTCCGTGTGATAGATAGGAAGTAAAGTTGACCTATTTGGTGCCATGTGTTAAGCCATGGATCATGAATCAGAACCCATTATCTTTCTGGTCCCCCTCCAGTAGTCTGCTTTCCAAAGCTCAGTGTCCTGTCACCAGAGAGTCTGAAGAGCTCTGTTTACCTTACCAGAATTTATTCTTTTTGGTGACCCATTGGTTTTATTGCCCTAAATTGACCATTGGCCATTAAAATTCCTGCAAATTAGCCATTTTTGTAGTGAACTTGTGGAACTAGTTCAATGAGTTTCAGTGAAGGTTTAAGATTTTCAGTGTAAAGTGGTCTATAATTTATCGTATATGGGAGTCAAAAGAAAGAATAAAGGTATGAGTTGATTGAATATGAAAAAGACCCAGAGTTGGAGTTTTGAGTTTTTCAGTGAACAAAAATAATTTAAAAACAAGATTTGTGTAATATCATTAGTGTCTAATAGAATGACAGAAGTTCAGAGAGGCCTGGCTATGGGCTGTTCCTGAGATTTTGTGACCTGTGAATTAAAAATACTGTATATCTCCCTCTCTGTAGGGACATGTGTCAGGACATGATGTAACCCTGACACTCTCCCCTCAATCTCCTCACTGTAAATTTCCATCTCAGTTTATAAAAGAGAGAGGCATTCTATTCTGTTCCTTAAAGGAGAGCTACAGAAAAATGTGCTCTTGTAAGTTTTCTGAGTCTTTAGCATGCATACATATAATACATGAGGAAATAACAATATGGTTCATAAACTATAATGTACATGCAGTGACCTAGGGTCTGTGAAAATATTTCTAATTTGGTAGGTCTGGGGTGAGACCTGAAGATCTATCTAACACAGTCCCATTTGAAGCTAGTGCTACTAGTTTATAGGCTACACTTTAAATAGCAAGGCCTACCATGTACCTCTTCTTGGTTTGTATATGTGATGAAAGACAAGTGGCAGTACATCTGTGGTTTTGATACTCTGTCTCACCTCACTTCCTTTTCCTTAATTCATACCTTCACGATCTCTCTCCTGAATTCCACACTTGCCTGCCAGCTTAGTACTTCTTCCTGCCCCATTCTCTTCGGTTTTCTCTTTCACCTTGACACTAGCCAGGGTTACCTTTCTAAAGCGAATCTTTGATTACATCACCTACTAATTAAAAACACTCGAGATTCTTCACTCCCCTCCACAGTCAGGTCATACAGAGTCTTAGCAGTGTAGCCCTGGGCCTGCGGTCTCAGGCTCATTGCCTGGTGCTCCCACACCTGGGCCTCTGTCGTCAGTTTGTTGAACATTTGCCATTACTGATATTTTCTGTCTTTTCTTTCTTTCGTCTTTGTACATAGACCATTTATTCTGTCTACCTGGAATACCCTTTTCCTTTGGTCAGCCTAATGAACAACTCCTCTTCAAGGTGCAGACCAAAAGCCAACTCATATGAAGCCTTTCTTTTTCTTGGATTTTTCTTTAAGGGCTTTTCCTCTGTCCTTGTCCCCATTATAGTATAGATCACATCATATTGCTCTTTTGTTTACTTGGCCACCAGTGCCATTTGACCACATGAGTTTTACTTCAACCTCAGAATACTGAGTATTTTTTAACCTGTGTTAATTGAATAAGTATAATGGTTTTAAGTTTGTGGATGATTGTTTAGGGGTGATCTTAAATATGTTTCTATTTGTTTCTATTTCTTCTCATTTGAACTCACCTGCTTATCTTTTGTTTATTATAGTTTGTGATTTTTCTTTTAAGTAAATCTAGGCCCAGTGTGATACTTGAACTCCTGACCCCTTGATCAAGAGTCACGTGCTCCACTGACTGAGCCAGCCAGGCACCCCTATAATTTGTGATTTTTTTTTTAGTAAATTGGAACCATGAAGGAAATCTTAGCCTATAAGACCAAGTCCAGTTTTTGTAATAAAGTTTATTTAATGGGGAGGCAAGGGGACATTAGTTTGACCCCCTGTTTGTCTCCTGAACCTAAAGAACCAAAGAACTGGTTAGCAATGTAGTGTCAGGAGTTCTATAAAATTTCTGGTTTGTTTAGGAAAATAAAAATGTAAACATTTTAGATTTTCATTGTTTGTGTTTCTCTTCTAGAGGATCTCTGGGAAAGTTTAGAAAATGCTAGTGGTAAACCTATAGCAGCAGTGATGAATACCTGGACCAAACAAATGGGATTCCCTCTCATTTATGTGGAAGCAGAACAGGTAACCTTATAAAAGTCTTCCAGTTCATCTCCTACTATATAAAATGAAATTCAGCGTTACCAAATTTGTTTTTTTGTAGGTAACATTTAAACAATCCCTTGCATTTTCTCAGTGATTTATTATCTCATACTAAATGGTTTGACCCCTACATCCTTAAAATCATACATACTTACAGCAGAAAGCAAAATGTTGTCTACTCTTACTGTCCCCAAGGAAAACTCTGTAAACTTATTGATATAATGCTCATTTTTTAAAGTTTATTTATTTATTTAAGTAATCTCTATACCCAACGTGGGGCTTGAACTCATGACCCTGAGATCAAGAGTTGTGTGTTCTTCTGACTGAGCCAGCCAGGTACCTCTTGGTATAATTCTAAAATGAGCAAGTGGGGTTTATTCCAGGAATACAAAGTTGGGAGGTATGTATGTATGTATGTATGTATGAATGAATAAATATCACTATATTGATTCATAATCACTACATTAACAGAATATAAGCTGAAGAACCACATAATCACTTCTATTGATGCAGAAATAGCATTTGTTAAAATTCTACACCTATTTATAATATTCTTTAAAATTAGTTGTTATTTAAAATTTTATTTTTAAGTAATCTCTACATTCAACATGGGGCTTAAACCCACGACCCTGAGACCAAGAGTCATATGCTCTAGTGACTAAGCCAACCAGGCATCCCTAAAGTTAGTTTTAATGTTGGTTGAGTGATTTTGATTAGAATTGCACTATTATTAGTTGAATTGTTACCTGAATTCAGAGAAGTATACTTTGAAATGAGTTGTCCTTTCAATACGACTGAGAGTTTATACGTCAACCTTCAATGTGTACCAGAAAGTTTATCTTAACTTACTTTAATTATATGAAATTGTGAAATTCCTCGCTTATATTTCTTTGCCATGGTTTTTTAACCTGCATACAGAATTAATTACTGTTTATTTTTAGAGAGGAAGATTCATAGCTCTTTTTGGTATGTGTTTGCTATAGTGGTTCTGCATTGTTCATAAAACTAAGTATGTTTTACAAAGATTTTCTCAATATGGCATTCTAAGTTAAGTTAGTAAATTTGGTTTTTTGTACTGTCGGAATTCTAGGTGACATTTAAACTAGTCCTTGTATAAGGTTCCCTGTGTGGAGCCTGCTTCTCTCTTTGCCTGTGTCTTTTTTTTTTTTTTTTAAGATTTTTATTTATTTATTCATGAGAGACACAGAAAGAGAGAGAGGCAGAGACACAGGCAGAGGGAGAAGCAGGCTCCATGCAGGAAGCCCTATGTGGGACTCGATCCCAGGTCTCCAGGATCACAACCTGGGCTGAAGGCGGCGCTAAACCGCTGAGCCACCCGGGCTGCCCTTTGCCTGTGTCTTTGTGCCTGTGTGTGTGTGTGTGTGTGTGTGTGTGTGTGTGTGTGTCTCTCATGAAAAAAATAAAATCTTTTTTTTTTTTTTTGAAAAAAATAAAATCTTAAAAAAAAAAAAAAACTAACATCTGACTTCCTCCTAGTGTTACTGAGGCTAATTTAACTTCTCCATCAAACTGCTTTTGAGGTCTTACTTTTGGTTTTTTGTCCACAGACATACCCACACTTATCTTCCATTTCATACTAGAATTAAAAGCCTATCTAGGATTCTCAATCCCTTTAAAACTAGAAGAGCACTACAACATATAATATCTTGATTATGATTGATTTCTCATTTTATATTCCCTAAATGCAAACATTTTTTATTTATTTCTGAATCAACTTAAAAGTCACTTTTCAACTTTTTCAAGGAAATCTTTTTTTTTTTTTTTAAGATTTTATTTATTCATGAGAGAGACAGAGAGTTGGGGGGCAGGCAGAGACATGGGCAGAGGAAGAAGCAACTCGATCCCGGGTCTCCAGGATCATACCCTGGGCAGAAGGCAGGCGCTAAACCGCTGAGCCACCCAGGCTGCCCCTCGAGGAAATCTTTATGATACATAACTAATCAGTGATGAGGTGTTTAAGTTCATTAGCAAGTTCTTTGTGGCATCAAAATGGTTACTGCTTCTTTACTCAGATTATTGTTTTAGCTTTTCAGTTCTTTCTTGTGTAGTCAGTTTATCCATAAAGGTCATGGCCTAATTTTACATTTGATTTAGGTAATGCTAAATCTGTTATGTCTTATGTTATTTAAGATATCCTAGGACATATTAACAAAATATAAAACAAATGACTATATTGTTGAAGTATTCCTTTAAGTATGTGCTTGTCTTTGTTGCTTCTGGCTTTTTAGTGTTTTGCAGCTTTTCCCCCCTACCACTTTTTTTGTGTTTCATTGCAAAACTCAGCCTTTGAAACAAGGTGTATGCCTTTTTTATGTTTATCAGTCTTTCTCATGTTTATCAGTCACTCTGAAAATTTGAATTCCTAATATCAAGTGCACATGCTAATCTAAGGTTGCTCCTTTTTAGAAGTGAAAGAGTCTGAAGACATAACCTCTCTTTATAAAGATTAAAACAACTTGCTATAGCATTATTTATTAATTATTAATTTAATGTATCCTTGTGAAAATGCTATCACTTTAAAGTTCTTACCCACATATATATCCTTTCATTTCATAGAACATGGCCTGTTATTTAAAGTATTGTTATTTTGAGGCCTAAATGAAAAGCAGTGCCTTTTCTCCCATTCAGTAGTATCATCATCTTCATCACTGTTGCACTTGTGTTCTCATGAGACATTTGGCTGTATTGATTTCACCTTCTACTTTGTCGCAGAAGTGTTGCCCCCTCAAAAAAAAAGGTCAATACTACTATTTTAGCTTTTGTTTTCCTTCTTTAGGTAGAAGATGACAGATTATTGAGGTTGTCCCAAAGGAAGTTCTGTGCCAGCGGACCATATGTTGGTAAGCAAATGGCTATAAGTAGGAGCTGATGAATGAATTTGGATACCATAGGAGTAGTGTTTTAATAATTGTCCATTTTTTAATATATTTTTTTAAAGATTTTATTTATTTATTTGAGAGAGAGTGAGCAAAAGAGAGAGAGCACACGAGCAATAGTAGAGAGAGAGAGAGGAAGAAGGAAAAACAGACTTTGGTGCTGTGCAGGGAGCCTGACATGGGGCTCCATCCCAGGACCCCGGGATCATGACCTGAGCCAAAGGCAGACACTTAATTGATTGAGCCACCCAGGCACCCCCATTTTTAAATATTTTTAATAGAATTAAATAAAAACAAGGAAATGGTAATAAACTATAAATGAAATCTAGGAAATCAAAAAAGGAGATTCATGAGGTATTTGCAGTGTTTTGACATTCTTTGATTTTTGAAATTCCTTGTCTCTGTGTGATATTAGAAGCTATAAGGAATGAATTAGGATAGGAACACCCAAGAAGTAATGTCTTTGGCCTTAATCCCGAAAAGAAGCCTTGGTGCACATTTGTGTTGGGCTAATTTTTCTTATTATTTTTTTAATTCTTGGGTGTGCTAAGTAAGTAAACAAGTAAATAAATAAAGCCCAGTGATTGTTTAGCATTATTATGTACTAACTAGTGTACTAAGCAGTATAACTAATCCTTATTACAGTCTGAGCAACCCCATTAGGTAGATAGTATTATTTCCTTTTTACAAATGAGGAAGTTGAGGCATAGCTAGGGTCACCCATCTAATGAGCTGAAGGGTGGGAATTCACACAAAATGGTTGGATTCCATGAGTTTATACCTTTAGCTGCCACTCAACTCTGGTTTTTCAAATATTTCTACAGGCCATTGCTCAGGAAATTAAAACTATTTCTCTACACTTTCTCACCTCCTTTAAAACAATAATTCTTAATAAAGGGAATTGTGTATCAGAATCACCAGTATCTTTTCATGCTCTGCCGTCCAAAATATGATACTCTGTCCTAGGGTTAAGAGGTACAGCCTTCTATCCTTAACCTTCCTTAGCATTTAGAATTACTCTTTACATATGTCTGACAATCAGATGACAGGCTTATTATCCAAAAATAAATCCCCCCAGGTATCACAGTTTCTGTTTGCTGCCTCATACCAGTCTGCATGGTAGGACTGACAAGTTTGTAGTTTTTTCAAATACTTTGTGACCAGTATAGGCAGTATTAAAACCTGAAATATCCCACCGCTAGGAGGAAATTTTAATTTGTGGTTTAGCCTAATAGCATAAAGTTATATAACTTATTAAAATTGTTACATAAATGCATTGGGCAATGACTCTCTTCTGTTTGACATCTTAATTAAAAGTCTGTTTTGCTGTCTTATACCTTAAAGACAGTATGCTTCCTGCCTTACAAAAGCTTTAACTTTTAGCTATAACTTTTTAGTGATGGAATCCATCAGCTCCAGGGAATATCATGTCTATCACAGAAATAAAATCAACCCTTTAGTGTTTCAGCAGTATGTATATCTGTTAAGGGCTGCACCTTAGAATGTTTTTGAATGCTATGTGAGAGCTTTCGCCTACTTAAAAATTCTTTTAACAGTAAAATCATTACGGCCTCTATTGCTCTGTAAAGGGAAAACAGCAGTTACATTAAAATCACTATATTTGTGATACTACAACTGAATAAACTGTTCTGTTTTTTCAAGCTATTGTGGTTTTGTTAATAAATTCTCTATTCCTTTGCACTAATATTATTCAGATGACAGAAGAATTTATGTACCATTGAAAATTAGCTCTATACTTAATAGTTAGACTCAAGCTCAAGCTCATAGGTGGGACACCAGTCCTCTCTCTCCACCTTACCTTTTGTTTCTTCTAGTAACAAATTATTTTTCAAGTTTTTTCTTCGTTTCTTCTCTTGCTTAAGGAGAAGACTGTCCCCAGTGGATGGTTCCTATCACAATCTCTACTAGCGAAGATCCTAACCATGCCAAACTGAAAATTCTGATGGACAAGCCAGAGATGAATGTGGTTTTGAAAAATGTCAAACCAGACCAGTGGGTAAAGGTAAGTCCAGAAGTGGCCTAACCGTTTTTATCTGATCTAAATTAATTGATTTCTCTCACTCCCTTTATGTGCTTTATGGTTGGCTCTAAATTCTGCTTTTGTTTAGGCCACGACTTGCAAAGACAAAAACATTACTGAACTTTCCCGTGTGAAATTTAGGGCCAGTTTTCAAATAATATGGTTTAGATATCTTCCCTTGTGTCAGGTAAGGGAGTGGTAGATAAGCAGGTATTAAAGGGTAGGATCAAAGGGGAAAAAATAGTAGATTATGTGTAAAGTCACATTAATCAAAAGATGTGTAGTCTTGCAACTTCAAATTGCACTATCATTGTTTGTAATGAGGTGTTAACTTTGATGATGTTTTGTCATTATATATGCACAGCTATAATCAAGTGAGAGCAGACATATAATAATAAGTTTGTGTCACTGAAATGTGAAATTCCTATAACTGGTATTGGAAAAACATTTCACAAAAAATAACAGATGGTAAAAAGGATTTTTCATTATTCTGTACTCTGTACCATTCATAATGAAAGTATCTCCTACACTTTTCTCCCAGTTATAGGTTCCTGAGAGGAATTATATATTGTCTCAGACATACGTGCTCTTCTGAAAGAAGAACCATTTCTCTCATTGTTTTAATACATATTTTTAAAATATACTTGATGGAATACTATATTACTATTTGAAGTTACATCTGGAAAATTATGTAGCTGGGTACTTGGGCGGCTCAGTGGTTGAGGTTGGCCTTAGCTCAGGTAGTAATCCTGGGATCCCGGGATTAAGTCCTGTATCAGGCTTCCTGCACGGAGCCTGCTTCTCCCTCTGCCTGTGTTTCTGCCTCTCTCTCTCTTTCTCTCTCTCTGACTCTCATGAATAAATAAATAAAATCTTATTTAAAAAAAAAAAAGAGGGCAGCCCGGGTGGCTCAGCGGTTTAGCGCTGCCTTGGCCCAGAGTCTGATCCTGGAGACCCGGGGTCAAGTCCCACATCAGGCTCCCTACATGGAGCCTGCTTCTCTCTCTGCCTGTGTCTCTACCTCTCTGTCGCTCATGAATAAATAAATAAAATCTTTTTAATAAATAAATAATATTTATATATAAACAGTAAAATAATTATATCTTATACTGTTATTTTACATTTATTTTATTTTTTTAAAAGATTTATTTATTGATTGATTCAGAGAGAGCGAGAGAGAGGCAGAGACACAGGCAGAGGGAGAAGCAGGCCCCATGCCGGAAGCCCGATGCGGGACTCGATCCTGGGTCTCCAGGATCACACCCCAGGCTGCAGGCGGCACTAAACTGCTGTGCCACCGGGGCTGCCCTTACCTTTATTTTTTTTTACTAAGACATTTTTTTTTTAAAGAGATTTTATTTATTTATTCATGAGAGACAGAGAGACAGAGACAGAGACAGAGATGCAGAGGGAGAAGCAGGCTCCATGCAGGGAGCCCGATGTGGGACTCGATCCTGGGGCCCCAAGATCACGCCCTGGGCTGAAGGCAGGAGCTAAACCGCTGAGGCACCCAGGGATGCCCTTATTTTATCTTTAAAGCATTTTGTATATAAATATCAAAAATAGGGACACCTGGGTGGCTCAGCAGTTGAGTGTCTGCCTTTGGCTCAGGGCGTGGTCCCAGAGGGGAGCCTGCTTCTCCCTCTGCCTATGTCTCTGCCTCTCTCTCTGTGTCTCTCATAAATAAATAAAATGTTTAATATATATATTATATATATGCATATATATATGGACATATATTGTTGGTAAATAAATAGCCTATAGAGAATAATCACAGTCCATGATTACTTCATTCCGCAAATCACATGAAATTACCTTTTAAATCCATATAATTCCTTAAAATCTAGGACCTGAGGAGCACCTGGGTGGCTCAGTCGTTAAGTGTCTGCCTTTGGCTCAGACCCTGGGATCCTGGGATTGAGCACCATGTCGGGGCTCCCTGCTTAGCAGGGAGTCTGCTTCTCCCTCTGCCCCTCCCCCTGCTTGTGCTCTTGCTCTTGTCCTCTCTCTCAAATAAATAAAATCTTTAAAAAATAATAAAGAATAGGGGGATCCCTGGGGGGCTCAGTGTTTTGGCTTCGGCCCAGGACATGATCCTGGAGTCCCGGGATCGACTCCCGTGTCAGGCTCCAGGCAGGAGCTTCTCCCTCTGCCTGTGTCTCTGCCTCTCGCTCTCTCTGTGTCTCTCATGAATAAATAAACAAAATCTTAAAATAATAATAATAATAATAAAGAATAAAAATTAAAAATCTAGGACCTGAGCATTGTTATTCTGTTGAGACTCTGACCTGAATAGGTGAATGTTTGTAAAGGCTTAGTCCTCCTTATAGATTCTACTGTGTCCACGTGCTCTTACATACAGTAAATATTTTCTGTAAACTTAAAACTGTCCACTTTGAGTAGAAATAGAAACTGGCCCATGTGACTCTTCCTCCCTATGTTCCTCCTCCTGTCTGTCTCTCTGGCTCCCACTATGACAAATTTCTGCTTTCCTCTGTCTGTTTTCATCTTTACAATGATTTCTTTTTTCTTTCTTTTCCTTCCTTCCTTCTTCCTTCCTTCCTTCCTTCCTTAGAGAGAGAGCACACAGGGCTTAGAGGGTGGGGGGAGAGGGAAAGAGAATCTTAGGAACACTCCAAGCTCAGTTTGGAGCCTTATATGGGGCTTGATCTCACAACTCTGAGATCATGACCTGAGCCGAAATCAAGAGCTAGATACTTAACCAACTGAGCCACCCAGGCACCCCATAACCAATTTCTATCTTTACGCATTATTTCCTATTCATCCCTGCCTGCATATGTGAGCTTTGTTTTCTTCCAGATATCGAAAACTAGAACACCTTTCATACCCGCTAAAGATTGCTTTAAAAATACAAAGGCAACGATTTTATTAATAATGCCCTTGGGTATCTTTTCAGTTAAACCTGGGAACAGTTGGGTTTTATCGGACCCAGTACAGCTCAGCCATGCTGGAAAGTTTATTACCAGGCATTCGTGACCTTTCTCTGCCCCCTGTGGATCGACTTGGATTACAGAATGACCTCTTCTCCTTGGTGAGCCTCTCTCAAGTAGTATGATGGATTTTGTTAATTAAAGGATTTTGTTTTTCCTGGAGTGTCTGACTGAAACATAATTAGAAGAATATGGTTCTTCCTGAAAGTTGAATGCCTTTTGGGACTAGAGCAAATGACTAATTATTAATTAACACGACAAGATTGAACCTTAATATAATTTACCAGAAACAAATCCCATCTCACTACTCCTAAGCCAGGTTTTGCAACTAAAACCATCCTTTGTAAGGCAAAAATTCTTTTCAGTAGAAATAGGTATGAGCCTTGAAGAAATTTGCTACTGATGTGGTTTTTTAAATAATTCAAAGTGATTTATATTTTTCTAAAATAGTGATTGTACTTTGCTGGAAATGTTTAGAATTTTTTAGTATTCCATTGCTACTCAAATAATAATAACCCATTAGCTTTAAAATTATATTTATATTTGGCTTTGTTCCAGAGAGGATTTAAATCAGCAATAAATAGTAGTATCTTTATGACTCCAACTTAGGTTAGATCATTTCCAGATGTCTTTGTGATAAAATTGTCAGATTCCTCTTAGTGTTCCTTTAAATTGGACTTGAAACTTTCCCTCCCCTCTGCAGTAACTGGTTTTGGATTCCTCCTTTGTATAAACACAGATTAGCATTGATGCACAAAACCTCACATCTGCTGATCTCATTGCTGAGAGAGACCTGTCCCAGGAGAGTGGTGTGTTTGTGCAGTTGGCTGCTGTAACAGAAGTTCTTTTTCCTAGCTCTATTAGTTAATTCTGAAAGGACTCTGAATTTGTAGTGCCTTCCAGTTTGCCTTCTTTTAGAAATGAGTAAAGGACAGGCTGAAGTTGACACAGTTTGCAGGTCCAGTTTTGAAAGAGCCTCTGTCAAAAACCAAAGCCCTAACTATGTTTGCATCTTTTCTGAAAGTATAAGGATTTTAAAAATAAAAGGCCCCAGAAGGCCCCAGAAACTGGATAGAAATAGGAAGCTATTTTTTTTCTTTTCTTTCTCTTTCTCTTTCTTCTTTCTTTTTTCTTTTTCTTTCTTTCTTTCTTTCTTTCTCTTCTTTCTTTTTTCTTTCTTTCTCATTGAAGTATAGTTGACACACAATGTTACATTAGTTTCCAGGTGTACAGCATAGTGATTCCACAAGTCTGTACATCATGCTGTGCTCACAAGTATAGCTACCATCTGTCACCAAACTGTACTTTTTTACGTGCCTCTTTTATAAATAGGGAAAAAGTAAATAAAGAATGTTGTCGTGATAGGATTTTTATTCTAATAATTTTCCTGAATTTATATAGTTTCATTTCCTTTAAATGAAAGAGATGAGTAACTAGCAGTAGATAATGCTGAAAATGCATGCTTGTGGTTTTGTTTTGTTTTGTTTTGTTTTTGTTTGAAGACTAGATTAATTTATGTTTTTTCCTATCCCAGGCTCGAGCTGGAATCATTAGCACTGTAGAGGTTCTAAAAGTCATGGAGGCTTTTGTGAATGAGCCCAATTATACTGTATGGAGCGACCTGAGCTGTAACCTGGGGATTCTCTCAACTCTCTTGTCCCACACAGACTTCTATGAGGAAATCCAGGAGTTTGTGAAAGATGTCTTTTCACCTATAGGGGAGAGACTGGGCTGGGACCCCAAACCTGGAGAAGGTAATGGATGTACTGAATGGGGAAAGAATTGATGAGAAATTGGTCCTTTTTAACTCAGTTGTGGTTAAGAGTATCAGTAACATCTTTGTATCTGCTGGATGTTACTAAATATTCAGCTCGCTAGAAATTAAATCTTAGGCCTTTTAAGTTTACTGGTAAAGTTACACGGGTCACAGCATTGAAACAGTTGTGGTTATGTGTATTCACTGCTAAATATGATTTATAAACAACAAAAAATGGTGGAAAAAATCTTGTACACACTTCCAAAGGCCCATCTATAATTAAGAAAAGCTAAAGGGAATTTTGGCTTATTTTATTTATTATTACCATAAATACCAGGCACCTTATATGTACAACTTGTAAAGATACTGAGAGACAGTACCTGAACTAAGGAAGTTATTTCCTTTCTACATGTGTTCTTTCCTCTGATTACTTCTGTAATCATATATTTACTCTTTTGCTCTCATATAAATGTTAGGAATGGTGATTTTAAGGCTTTATATATAATTATTTTCTATCATCTGCAAATAACTAAAGATGGTATTTCCTCCTGAGCATTCTTGATCTAGGAGGAAGTCTTTGCAATAAGAAAAACAGAAACTAGGCAGCCCCCGTGGCGCAGCGGTTTAGCACCGCCTACAGCTCGGGGTGTGATCCTGGAGACCCGGGATCGAGTCCCACATCAGGCTTCCTGCATGGAGCCTGCTTCTCCCTCTGCCTGTGTCTCTGTCTCTCTCTTCGCTCTCTCTCTGAATGAATAAATAAATAAATCTTAAAAAAAAAAAAGAAGCCAAAATGATATTAAAAAAAAGAAACAATTACCTAGAGCTCTATGTTTTCCCTTCATTGATTCAACAAATATTTATGCATCTAATAAATACCAGGTACTATTCTGGGACCTAGTGGTACAGCAGTGAAGAAAGCATTGCCCTGTGTGGCTTACATTCTAGTGGGAGACACAGCAAACTATTAAATATATGATATTTTAGGTGGCAACAGGCATCATGAAGAAAAATGTAGTTAGGTAAGGTAGGCAAAGAGGAGTAGGCCTATAGCTCATCAAGAGTGGTCAGGGCAGCAGTCACTCGTGATGAGGTGATATATGAGCATAAACAGAGACTTGTGAGAGAGAGCTGTAAGGCTACCTAAAGGGAAATGGTCCAGACAGACAGCAGCCAGTACAAAAGAATGCTTGGGTTGTTCAAGGAATAACAACTAGCTAGTTAGGTCAGGACAGAGTAAGTGAGGGAGACAGGGAGTGGGAAGCAGTTCAGCTCCTGTAGGACCTATGGGACCTAGTACAACATTTTGGATTTTCATAGTTACTGGTGTGAGAAACAAATTTGAGAGTTAAGCAGAAGAACATGACTGGATGTACTCAGCTGTGTGAAAACCAAACTGGAGTGGGGAGACAAGAAGAGCAGAGAGACAAGTTACAAAGCTGTTTCAGTAATCCAATTGAGGCACTAATTGCGGCTTGCAACTAGGTGATAAATTTAGCATGTGTTTTGAAGGTAGAATTGAACTATTGAGTGGTGGGACTGAGTGTGGTGGAGTAAGAGGAGCCACCACATTCTGGCCTGAAGACTGGAGGAGTGAATTTGTCATATACAGGAATGGGGAAGACTGCCATAGAAGCAGGCTGGGGGGCAGAGGGAGTCAGGAGTTGGGTTATAGACATGTGAAATTTGAGGTCCTTTTAGACATCCAGGTGGAAAGTATCATGCCTAGAGGTCTAGGCTGAATAAATCCTGCTAATGTGTAGATGGTATTTGCAGCCATGAGACTGAATGAGATCACATAGGATCTGAATGCAGGTGGAGAGAAGAAAGGTCTGAGGACTAGGTCCTAGACTAGACTAGGATTTGGAGATTGGATGGAAGAGGAAGGATCAGCAGGGAACACTGACTGACCAGTGAGGTGGAGAGTCAGGAGGGAGAAGATGTCCCCAATGTCTTAAGAAGCAATGCAGCAGGAGTTATTCACCATGACAGATGCTGCTCTGAGTCAGGCAAGATGAAGGAGAATTGATGATTACATTGGCTAATTTTGTGGAGTGGTGGAGAACAGTTGTGAGTCTCCAGACTATAGGGGAACAAGTTTTTAAAGGAGTTTTGCTGAAAAGGGGACAGTCTGGAGAGAGAGGGGTCAGTGGAGGCTTTTTTTTTTTAATAAAGTGAAAAGGGCTTTTTTTTTTTTTTTAGATTGATTTTATTTATTTGAGAGAGAGAGAGAGAGTACAAAGGGAGAGTGAGAGGGAGGAGCAGACCCTGCTAAGCGGAGAACTTGATGTGGACCCTAAGATCATGACCCGAGCCAAAGGCAGACAGATGTTTAACTGACTGAGCCACCCAGGCACCTAAAGTGGGAGATTTTATAACATGTTTTTGTGCTGATGACAGTGATGGAGTAGTAATAGAAAAATTCGTGATGTGAAAGAGGGGAGAGTAATTGTTAGAGCAATGGCCAAGTGACCAAGAGGAGTCAGGAGTTGGCTGTAGACAGGAGCACAGATCCCTAGAAACAGGACAGGAGGGGATATGTGGAGACAGATACAGGCAAACACTGGATGTTGTACTTCTTTTCATGGTTGATAATATGTAAAAATTTTTGGGCTCAAAAAACCCTTTATTAAATAGGGAGAATATCTTTAGTTTTCTAGTTTTATAGATGGAAAAGTCAAACAGCAAAATAACAAAACATTGCCTTGCATCACATAGCAAGTCAGTACCCGAGCCAGAATTATAATTTGGTTCTTCACTAATGTCCTATTGTGTTATCTATTGATTTCCTGTGGTTTTCTTAAACTTTTACTGAGTTATGATTTAAGTGTAGCAAAATGAACAATTTAAATGTTACAGTTTAGCAACTTTTGAAAAATGCATACACCGAAGGAGGTTGCCTCAGGGCCCCTTCCCAATCAGTCCCTGCCACTCAGGTACCCCCGACCCATCCCCTGCAGGCAAACACTGTTCTGCCTTCTTTCACCCTAGATTAATATTACCCTTTCTAGAGCTTTATATAAATGGAATCCTGATAGATATATTTTTTCTTACATCTAGCTTCCCTTGATCAATTTAATGTACTTGAGATACATCCAGGTGTTCATTCATTTTTACAGCATAGTGGTATTCATTGTATGAATATACCGCGACTCATCTGTCCATTTTGGTATTGCAATCCATCATTTCTTGTTTACTTTTTTTTTAGATATAATCAATAGATCATAAAATGGACCTTTTAAAAGTATATAACTCAGTCTTTTTTGTTTTGTTCACAAGGTTGCACAACCATCACCACCGTCTAATTCCAGCACAATTTCTTTAGCCTCAAAAGAAACTCCATATCCATTGGTAGTCACTCCCCATTCCCTGGCAGCCTCCATCCCTGGCAACCACTAATCTGCTTTCTACTCTGGGCATTTCATATCAGTGGACTCCTACCCCATGTAGCTTTTTGTGTCTCAGTTTTTCACTTAGCAGAATGTTTCCAAGGTTCATCCATGTTGCAATGTATATCAGTACTGCATTTCTTTTTACCTGAATAATATTCTCTGGTATGGATATGCCACATTTTGTGTATTCATCACTTGATGGATGTTTGGATGGTTTCTACGTTTTGATAATTGTGAATGCTGCTATGAACATAATGTATACAAGTTTTTGTGTGGACATAGTGCTTTCATTTCTTTTGGGTATATACCTAAGAGCGGAATTGCTGGATCATACGATAACTCTATTATTAACCTCTTTAGGAATTGCCAGGTTGTTTTTCAAAGGGGCCCCAACATTTTACATTTTCCACCAGCAACGTATGAGGGTTCTAATTTCTCCACATCTTTGACAATGCTTGTTGTTGTCTGCCTTTTTCAGTCATCTAGTGGTTATGAAGTGGCATCTCATTGTGGATTTGATTTGCATTTCCCTAATGACCAATCTTGAACATGTCTTTGTGTGCTTATTGTGTATTTATGCATCTTTGGAGTAAATAGATCCATCAGAGGTTGATTTTTAAAATCTGAGATCTCAATTTATTATACATAGCATACTAGTTCTGTATGTATTCTCTGAATCTTGGGTCAAAACTGCATGATCTAAACCTGTTTCTTTCACATATAATCCTTAGCAGTGTAATTACCTGGATGTAGTGAACATTTGACAAATTCAGGTAGTTGGCAATTATAGACAAAGCCAGCAAATTTATTTGCTTATCTAGTCTGTTTAGTACTTCACTCTTATGACTTGAATAATGTAAATCAGGTGTTCTCTCAAGTACTAAGGTAATTGATTGTGTTTGTTCAAGATGGTAGACATGGGGCATCCTGGGTGGCTCAGCGGTTTGGCGCCGCCTTCGGCCTGGGGTGTGATCCTGGAGGCCCAAGGTCAAGTCCCACGTCAGGTTCCTTGCATGGACCCTGCTTCTTCCTCTGCCTGTGCCTCTCTGTGTCTCTCATGATTAAATAAATCTTTTTCAAAAAAATGTAGACATGGTATAACACAGTTATAAAATAGCCAGGTGGTATATTTGTGAAAACAGGATTTTTAAGCAGTTTCGTGTCTCTTTTACTTCTTGATCAGGTCATCTAGATGCACTCCTGAGGGGCTTGGTTCTGGGCAAACTAGGAAAAGCAGGACATAAGGCAACGTTAGAAGAAGCCCGTCGTCGGTTTAAGGACCATGTAGAAGGGAAACAGATTCTCTCCGCTGACCTGAGGAGTCCTGTAGGTTTTCATGATAAATAACCTTGATTTCTAAGTGACTGCATCATTCTATGTATAGTGTGAAATGTATTTAATGGTAACCAAAAATGACCTAAGTACTGACCCACAAATCTTGTCTGACTCTGATTTAATATCTGCTGTTTAAGTTTGTAGCCAGCTTCTCATTTGTTTAAAGTTTTTCAGACCACACTCTGGTGCTGAAAGGTGATCATCAGTGCACATTTCCCTGAGAGAGGTGATGTGTGCTGCTGTTACTTACTACATGCCATCTACCTTTCTGGTTTTCAATGTGGGCTCTAAGCTCTTTGCCACAATTTCTATGTAATATCCACACATAGCTTTCTGTCTGTCTTAACATTAGACTATTTGAAACAAGATACATTTCATCAGATGCCTTCTTTTTTGTTCGTGTATTCTCTTGTAGGTCTATCTGACCGTTTTGAAGCATGGTGATGGCACTACCTTAGACATTATGCTAAAGGTGAGTAAATTAGGAAAGGGCTCCCATTTTCTCCTATTGAACTTGGATTGACACAGAGATTATGAGCTTTAGGTGGTTAAAATGCTGAGCAAAAGAAATACATGCAGATACGCGTATTGCAGACAGGCAAATACTAAGAAACTATGGGAGGGGCACCTGGGTGGCTCAGTCGGTTAAACATCTGACTCTTGATTTTTGGTTCTGGTCATGATTCCAGGGTTGTTAGATGGAGCCCTGTGTTGGGCTCTATGCTCAGCAAGAGTCTGCTTAGGATTCTCTCTCTCTCTCTCAAAAAGAAAAGAAACTATGGGAGAAATATAAAATGTCTGTTCATACATACTATATCAATACGATGCCAAAAGTTATCTGATATTTTCACTTTCATAAGTTTATGCATCTTAAATCTAAAAACTGAAGTGTTCATTTTGATTAACACATTCTTAAAATGTTTCCCTTCAGTGTAAACTTACTAGGGTTCTTCCCATTTTAAAGAAAAGGTTTGTGTCTGTACTTAGAAAGGGGATAAATGATCAGGCGTCTCAAGGGTTTGAGCTTTGCCAGTGCCTTTTATGAATGGACAAGAAATTAATTGACCTGCTTGCATTGGCTCTGTAGTTTTCCCAGTGTGGTTGGCATATAATTAAACTGTAGGGCAGCCCTGGTGGCTCAGTGGTTTAGTGCCGCCTTCAGCCCAGGGCAAGATCCTGGAGACCTGGGATCGAGTCCCACGTCAGGCTCCCTGCATGGAGCCTGCTTCTTCCTCTGCCTGTGTCTCTGCCTCTCTCTACCTCATGAATAAATAGATAAAATCTTTAAAAATCTAAAAAAATCTTTTAAAAAATAAATAAAAGAAAAAAACTAAAAAAAAAAAAATGTAGTACTGGGTCACCTGGGTGGCTCAGTCAGTTAAGCAGCTGCCTTCAGCTCAGGTCTGATCCCAGGGTACTGGAATCAAGTCCCACGTTGGGCTCCCTGCTCATTAAGGAGTCTGCTTTTCCCTCTGCCCCTCCTCCTGACCCATGCATGCTCCCTCACTCTCTCTCTCTCTCAAATAAATAAAATCTTAAATAAGTAAATAAATTAATTAGTTAATTAATTAATAATCATTTCTGATACTAATGCTATGGAACAAGTGCTGTCACCAGTCCCCCTGCCCATGTAGTTACCAATCTAAGAAATCACTTGACTATTCTAGTTGCATCAGAGATGAAGGGAGCTGAATCTATTACCATCAACTAAAATTTGCAAAATGTACCTAGATACCTAAATTATCTGTCAAACCTATAAAGCCCATTCATTTAAAGACCTGTGTTTAAGGGGGTAACAAACAGAACAAAAATGGGATGGGATGTTCTTTACTTTCATCTTTAATGGATTAAGAACACTTTTCTGGGGTGCCTGGGTTGTTCAGTTGGTTAAGCATCTGCCTTTGGCTCAGGTCATGGTCCCAGGGTCCCAGGATCAAGTCCTGTGCCCCTTCCCCCTGCTCCTGATCTCTCCACTGGATCTCTCATTATCTCTCTCTCTCTCAAATAAATAAAATCTTTAAAAGAAAAAAAAAAGAATACTTTTCTAATCTCAAGTGGATCAGAATTGCAAATATAATTTCTAATTTATTAGTTTTAAACATATTTAAATGATTAGAATATTTTGAAAAATATAAACTTTAAGAAACTCAAAATGTACCTCTTTAACTACTGATCTTGTACAAGATTTTCCTTTCTAATAATATAAAAATTATACTTTGGTTTTACCTTTCAATTAAATGACATTGAAGTCCCTTCTCATTCTTAATATTCTATGAACCTGTGCAATGTAAATCATTCATATGAAATCAGTATTTGTGGGTTTTGCCTTTTCCATCAAACTATGGAACAGAGTAGAGGTTCTGGAATTCTTCTGACAAATAACCTTGACATTTTCATGTCCTGGCATACATTAAAGAACTTACACTAGTATGTATATTTAATAAGTGTTTGCATCTATTTAACACAAGTGAGTTGGCTTTACTAATTCTGCTTTACTAAAGGAAGAGCTCTAATGAAGGCCAAATTAGATTTCTTCAAGGAACCAGTTGATGGAGATGAGGAGGATTGTTTTCTATCGGTAATTTAGGAATAATGAGGCAGGATAAAAAAAAAATAATAACCTGTATTTCAAAGTATATTTGGAACATAGTGTTATGGTGCCATCTAGTGGACTAGTGTAACAGGTTCTCCTCAGGGAGAACCATGCTTCCTGAAAGCCAGAGTTCAGACCTTGAATATTGGAGCTGAAAAGGACCTTAGAAGTTATCTGTCTACCCCACTCATTTTACAGATGGGGAAACGGAGATCTGGAGAGGTTAAGGACTTATTCAAGATCACACAGCTAGTTAGAGGCAAAACTGGGACTAGAAAACCCAAGTCTCCTGATTTCCTATTCATTTTACTTCACTGCTTCTCAAAAGAGTCCAAAGGAAATAAGAGGAAACTGGGACCTGTGATGGGGTCTACAGACACTGGTCAGTGTAAAATCTTCAGTGGGACAAAAGGTCAAGAGAGTCTATAGATTAAGTTGTCTTAGAAAGGTATCTCATATTCCCTTCTAATTCTAATTTTTAAATGTATAATGTTTTGCTTCTGATGATTAAAAAAAAAGACTTGATATATTCATTACGGAAGATTTAGAGACTAGAAAAGTAGAAAGAAAATAAAACTTACCTGTAATTTAAAAATTTTTTAAAGGTCACAAAACAGCAGATATAAGATGATCTTATTTCCAATTTGGCAATGTACCTCTCATAATAATTTAGTTTTTTCTTTATGCTTCTCTGTTTTCCTCATTTTCTGCATTTGGCATGTGCTGATTTAAAAATGTGATGAGGGGATCCCTGGGTGGCGCAGCGGTTTAGCGCCTGCCTTTGGCCCAGGGCGCGATCCTGGAGACCCAGGATCGAATCCCACGTCGGGCTCCCGGTGCATGGAGCCTGCTTCTCCCTCTGCCTGTGTTTCTGCCTTTCTCTCTCTCTCTCTCTCTGTGCGACTCTCATAAATAAATAAAAATTTAAAAAAAAAAATAAAAAAATAAAAAATAAATAAATAAAAATAAATAAAAAAATAAAAATGTGATGATACAGAATCCCACTGATCAGATGGGATTAATGAATCCCACTGAATGAATTAATATTAACATTTATTTTTTACTATTAGAAATTAAGTTGATGACCTTCAGTGATATTAGTGATGATTAGTTTGTTCATCTAACATAGAACATTAGGCAGACATCATACCCGTCAGATCTTGATGTTAAACTGCTCAGAACTGATGACAAGCCATTCACATCACTTACATTTAGTGACGTACTATAATGGCATATGACAACTATAATGCCTGCCTGAACATCTTGAATAGTTATTATATTTTGTTAATTTCATACTCTGCAATCACAGCCAGTGAGAACATAGAGCAAAAGTATCACCTTATTGAGGGAAAAGCTCACATAAGCATTTGCATAACTTCTAGGGGAGAGTTAACTGTGTCTCTATCCTTATTTTTTCACTGTAGCTCCACAAACAAGCAGATATGCAAGAAGAGAAAAACCGAATTGAAAGAGTCCTTGGGGCTACTCTTTCACCTGAATTGATTCAGAAAGTCCTCACGTTTGCACTTTCAGTAAGTCACAATGAAAACTGCTTATGGAGGGTGCTTATGGAGGTGCCACTGATCTGTGGCAACTGTCTTTGATTCAGTGTCTTCTTGATCTGCTTTAACCTTAAACTAAGGCTTCCTCTTCATCTGGGGAAAATGAAATGGGCTTCTGTTAACTGACCTATCTCCCTCTAATGTTAAGAATCAGAATTCTTGGAAGCAGAAATAAACTGGAAAGGCTATTTATCCCTGTAACTACTTTGTCTCTTCCTTTCTTTACCCAGTAGGAACCCAAGCAAGTATCTATTGAGCAGCCTGTTTATACTTCTCTCAGTGCTTCATTCTCAGTTTGGCTGGTCTTTAGGTGAAACATTTGCCTCTTTGCTGGAAGCTTCTGGTGCTAGTCATTCCTAAAACAGAGAATGAGGGTCTTCAGTGTAATTGCTTGGGTACCTCAAAAGCATCTGCTCTTTCTTGTATCAGAAGATGTTTTGAATACAAGTAGACTTTTAGTTCTCTTTCTATTTTTAGGAAGAGGTACGTCCACAGGACACTGTATCGGTAATTGGTGGAGTAGCTGGAGGCAGCAAGCATGGAAGGAAGGCTGCTTGGAAATTTATAAAAGACAACTGGGAAGAACTTTATAATCGATACCAGGGAGGATTCTTAATATCCAGACTAATAAAGGTATGTGAAGATTTTTATTTTGAATAGCTGGTTTATCATGGATGTTATTTAGAGACATCCATGACTCACTAGGCTTATAGATTACATTCTTTGCTGTTTAAGAGTTTCTTTTTTTTAAAAAAAAGAAAAGGTTTCTTTAAATAGTTATTAGCTTTATTAAAGGGCTTATCCATCACCCATCCTGCATCCTCTAGAATATTCTAAAGTTGGGAGAGAATAGAATGATTCATTTTTAGAGTAAATGGAATTTAATTCCTAGCCTCTTTTGCATTTACTATACACCGTTGTTTTTTCAGCTATCAGTTGAGGGATTTGCAGTTGATAAAATGGCTGGAGAAGTTAAGGTAAGCAAAGTGCTGTTTACTTTTTATTTTTCAAGCTAGTAAGTAAAAACACTAATGAACCAAATTGTAATCATACAGTGTTGGGCTAATGTTGTATTAATCCTTGTTTTTGCTTGGAAAAAGACAGGGTTGTGTCTTTAATGCTTGAAGAATATGGGTTTGGAGTCATCTTTGAGGGCATCGAAATATGGTTGAAAGAACGTGGACCTTGGAATCAGTTGATATGAATAGGATTCTGTGCCCTACCCTATGTTAACTATGTGACTTCAAGCAAGTTTTTAACCTCTGTGAGCTCCCTGTGTCTCCTCATCCATAAAATGGGATGATAATAAAATTGTTATTTAAAGTAACTAACATAGTGGGACTGGAACAGAATAGTAGGTCCTTGATAATGATTCTTGTTTCCTTTCTAATAACCTTCATAGGTCTGTCATATGCACAGGGAGATCAGGTGCTATGTAGGGACTCTTAGCCTTTACAAAGGATAATAATTATGTGATAAAGTTCAGCATTTGAGGAACAAATCTACACTGATTAGGAACATCTTAACTTTAAGCCTTCCGTTGCATTTAATTGGGAAGTACTTTTGAAGTGTCACTTTCGCCTTCACCTTGGAGGCAATGGGGTTATGAGGTGTGAATTTGGAAGTTCTGAGAGTTATAGTGTTACTTCATTCACTCTGCAAACCATTGCTAGGAATAAGATTTTAAGATTTCAGATCTTGGGATGCCTGGGTGGCTCAGCGGTTGAGTGTCTGCCTTCGGCCCAGGGCATGATCCTGGAGTCCCAGGATCCAGTCCCACGTTGGGCTCCCTGCATGGAGCCTGCTTCTTCCTCTGCCTGTGTCTCTGCCTCTCTTTCATTCTCTCAATAAATAAATAAATAAATAAATAAATCTTAAAAAAAAAGATTTCAGATCTTGAGAAAACAGTGAAAGACTTGATCTCTGCCTTCATTTAGTTTACATCGTATATTATGCAAACAGTTTCTTTATCGTAAAGGATATACATACTCTGAAGGAGAAGTATATATATTGGGTTTGGACGGAAAGGGCAGTGAGTGGCCAAGCTGAGGCTGGTTAGATAGGTAGAGGCCAGACTATGGAGGGCCTAGTAATCCATATTAAAACTTTCCTAACATGGGACACCTGGGTGGCTCAGTGGTTGAGCATCTACCTTTGGCTTGGGACATGATCCTGGGGTCCTGGGATTGAGTCCTGCATCAGGTTGTCTGAGAGGAGCCTGCTTCTCCCTCTGCCTGTGTATCTGCCTCTCTGTCTCTGATGAATAAATAAATAAAATCTTAAAAAACAAAACAAAACAAAACAAAACTTTCCTAATAGTGGAAAACCCTTGAATTACTTATAAACAGTGAGGAGTTAATGTGATTTGTATGATAAAAATTTCAGTCTGGCTGCAGTGTGGAATGGGGAAGGGAAGATAGATGTTGATGCTAACTCTTCAAGCAAGAATGATAAAGTAGCTTGAGGGAAATGGAGTAATGAAATCCAGGGGCTTGATTTTGTTAATCTTTAATTCAACAAATATTTACTCTGTGTTGTGAACATACCTGGCAGAGGAAGAAGAAAGAGTGGAGGATAATTCCCTAATTCCCAGGTTTCTTATCATGTAAATAGTAGTGCTATTTGTTGAGATGGAATGAGGGGAAGTCCTGTATCTTACTCAGGCTCTAAGGAGCCTTGGAGCAGGAGCCATTGTCATCTTTGTGAATAAAATAAGGTTATTGATTTCTAAAAGTTACGGACTTAATTAATCTGATGAATTAGTCATTCTCACTTTTACACCTGTGATGACTAGTTCAAAGTAAAGACCCCCCATCCTTTTGCTGGTTGGTGTTTAAAAGCTGCTTTGTTTTCATTTTTTTAGATTTTATTTATTTCAGAGAGAGAGTGAGACAGTGTATAGGAGGAGGGGCAAAGTGAGAAAATAGAATCTCAAGCTCACTCCCCACTGAGCATGGAACCCAACTCAGGACTTGATCCCAGAATCCCAAGATTGTGACTTGAGCCTAAATCAAGAGTCAGGCACTTAACCAACTGAGCCACCCAGGTGCCCCAAGAGTTGCTTTGTTTTCTGTGAAATGTGGTATACTTCATTAGAAAATAGTTTTATTGTATGAAAAATGTGAGTCTCTGGAGCAGCAATCAGACCTTTCTAGTTTTATCATCCTTCACAAATTAATCTCTATTAGAAGCAGCCTGAATGTGTTTTGAGTCTTTAAGGACTCTGCCTACCAACTATTATGTTAACAGTTTGTGTAGGTTTCTCTTAAATCTTCTGGAGTAAATATTTTCTCATAAATGAGAAAACGGAGCAGTTAATTTACTCAAAGTCATAGGCTAATACATGATTGAGCCTAGATTTGATCCCAAGCCTAATTCCAAAACCTACACTAACTACTAATGATGAATCAATCTAAAAGAAAGGCGATAGATTCTATCTCTTTATTAACTTTTGTTTCCATTTTAAGCATATATTTGGAGAAGAATCCCTGTATTCAGGTCCAAGGAGCTGCTTGTTTTCTTTTAGCCTTAGAATGGCAGTGGTATATTTTCATGATTGAAGCAATTTTTTTTTTTATGATAGTCACAGAGAGAGAGAGAGAGGCAGAGACATAGGCAGAGGGAGAAGCAGGCTCCATGCACTGGGAGCCCGACGTGGGATTCGATCCTGGGTCTCCAGGATCAGGCCTTGGGCCAAAGGCAGGCGCCAAACTGCTGCGCCACCCAGAGATCCCTGATTGAAGCTTTTGAATCCCTTACAGAAGAGTGTTTTTTCATGACCTGTGATATTATTACATCCTTACTATTGCTAGTAATGATCCTGCATTCTGGGCTGTTTTATAACAGGCTTTCTTCGAGAGTCATCCGGCTCCTTCAGCTGAACGCACCATCCAGCAGTGTTGTGAAAATATCCTGCTGAATGCTGCTTGGCTAAAGCGAGATGCTGAGAGCATTCACCAGTACCTCCTTCAGCGAAAGGCCTCACCACCTACAGCGTGAGCCCTTAGGCGCCACCACTGCGGTTCTGCTGCTTGGCTGTGGGGGGGATAAGGTGGGGCTACCGAACAGCTGATTCACATGCCGAGAATTTGGAGTCTTCTTTCAAACCAGTGGGGGTTGGACAATGAATGTAGTTAACTGGTTCCTGCTCACACTCCAGAATTAAATTCTATTGAAAAAAGGAAAATCAGCAATTCAGCAAAAAAAATAAAAATAAAATAAAAAATAAAAAATGTAAATATGATAGTAATAAAATAGAGCATAACGAAACTGTGAAACTTCCCAAAGCCTTGTCAGTGGTTAAAAGTATTTAACACTCTCCTGTTCATGACAGATGTTCTGTTTTTATAACCTACCAAAAGGAAACTAGAGGCTTCTGGGTGAAGAAGATTTTTTTGTGAAGTGGGTTCTGCAAGCAGCCTACAAGCCAAGGGTAGTGTCCATTGCTGGGAATGGTTAAACGTGAAAGGCTGATAGCTGGTATAACATAGAGTCTGTGCATAAATCCAAGTGTTTTTTGGTTTTGGGGTTGTTTTTTCTTCCTCCCCCCCCCCCCGGGGATTTTTGTTTTGTTTTATTTTTTTTTTGTCCTTTTTTTTTTTTTTTTTTTTTTTTTTTTTTGGCATGGGGACTGATCAGGAAGATGTATTTTCCTGCGTAACTCAATCTGAACCAAGGATCGTAATTCTCCATGCCTTCCCTTCTGTGTGATACCCACCCCTGGCCAAAAAGAAAAAAATGTTAAAAAAACAAACCAAACCTATCCTGGTCTGGGTTTTTTCCTCCTCTTAGTTCCACCCCCAACCTCCACCCCCGGTGTCCTTCTTAGAGATAAAGAAATAATAAGGAAACATCTTTTATAGCCACATTAAATAAGAGAAACTGATATACATTATTTTTTCTTTCTTTTTTAAGATAACTTTTAAGAACCCTGAGATGCAGATAGGTGAGACATAGAAACGAAAGGGTTTTCAGCCAGGCTGTCCTGAAGGAATTATTCTGCTTTTTAAAAAAAATAAAAAATAAAAAAAAGGTTTTAGTCATCCGACAGGCCAATGGTTAAACCTCTTCGTGACAGTATCAACACTGGTTTCTCCTGCTTCATCGTGGACATGTGAGAAGCCAGTGGCAACCACTGCAGGGCCATGTAGTAGTGGTGACAGGATAGAGCAGCAAAGACCACAGCCTGTGTGTGCCACTCTTTGCTTTAACAGAGTATCCTACTAACAAGCCTGGCCTACCTGATCCAGTGAGTTTTAACTCTACACCTCATTGCTTTCCTCTGCCCGACCTTTTTTTTCCTTTTCTTTCTTTTTCCTCTTCTTTTTATTTTTCTTTTTAAAAATATTTGTTTTGTGTTATTAACAGGTATTTCATATTTGGTGTGGCTTAACTGTATTTCAGAAGGTCATCAGATTGTGAGACTGCTTCCTTGAAACATTTTTGTGCTATTGTTTTAAAAAAATAATAATTAAAAAACAGTTGGCGTTAATAAAAATGTCAATGTGAAATTGATGTCCTGATTTCTTTTATTCTCTTTAATAAGAAACTATAAATTTTTCTTCCATTTACTAGAATTATAAGAAATTTTACCACCGTGGGATTTTTTTGAGTCTTAAGAAAATCCAGTTTCTGAATTCCTTAATGATTAATACCTAAACAGAAAAATATTCCTTCTAAATTCATTCTGGATGCTCAGAAATCTCTTAGAGATCCTTAGAGTCAGGATTCAGGAGTTAACTTGAGACTTACCAGTACTCATTTTTTAGGCTTTCCTATCCAGGGACCACTCTCAGCACTGGTGGACGCCATCTAGGCATGAGCTTAAAGCACCAGCAAAGGAGGGACACCAGAAAGATGGAGGGGGAAAAATCTGCTTTATTAAAGAACTCAAAAGGTACCTGACTGGATTGTGTGACTTTTGATCTCTGGGTCCTGAGTTCAAGCCCCATGTTGGGTGTGGATCTTTCTTAAAATAAAAAACATTTAAAAAAAAACTCACAAGTTTATAATTAGAAGTTCTAGAAGGTATTTCAGTTTCAGCATCCATGCAAGTTTTGTGTTTAGTAGTTTGAATTATGCTGGGGCAGAGGTTGTACAGGAGATCTTCAGTGTCCCCTTCAGAGCTGCTCTCCATCCTGTTCTGTGCCCCAGGAGCAGTTGGCCCATATGGACTGCATTAACTGCTCCTTTGTCCTCTGACTTCATGGGTTGTGTTGATTCAATCAGTAATATCTTCAAGCTCAAAAGGCACATTCCCCAGGTTTTGTCATCGCCCGGTGACATCGCCAGAAAACACTGGTTTTCTGTGTCCTTCTACCAAAGACCACATCGACCACATCTCCCATTAAGCAGCCCCCTTGAGCTTCTAGCTCCTTCACTTTGCCTCTTCAAATCTAGGGATGGAAAGGACTATTCCCTTACTAGCTCTGGATTACTCCATTATTCCTTGTTGCCTCTCCCCCACCCCAAACTCTGTCCATGTTTTTGTACATAGTCCCTTTATCAAACCTTCCTCAAGTTACCCAATTCGAATGTGTTCTGTCTTTTCTACAGATGTCTTGACTGATTCTGGCACTGTAGTCCGATGAGTTGGGTCTCTGAAGGTCTTAATTCAACCTTTTTGGTGTCAGATGTTTTAATTTATTGTCTGTTTTCCAAATAGCTCCCTACCAGGTAATACTCTCATTTTACAGATGAGACAGCAGGCTCAAAAATTTAGGTGAAGTTCTACAACAAATAACTTAAAACCAGTGGTCAACCCAAGCTCACTGGCCCTGAAACTTGTGTTCTTCTTGCCAATTAGCATGTCTCCACAATTAGAAGATCATACAGTCAGACTGAATCCAGGCAACAGTTTTAAAGATATTGAATGATTTTCCTTTAACCCTAAAGCTTGGTTAAAATTTTTAGTAGAAATCCGAAAGTTGGAAAGAAAGACAAATGTGGGGTACCTGGCTGGTTCAGTCAGTAAAGCATGCGATTCTTAATCTCAGGGTCATGAGTTCAAGCTCTGCATAGAACCTACCTAAAATTTATTTTCAAGAAAAAAAAAAAAGATGGATGTGTTGATATTTCCTATCGAAAATTTTATATTATTTTTTATTAATGGGAAGCAGTAAAGCTTTTCAGAATACTATGCAGTGGATGAATTCTTAGACTTACAGTTTCTAAGAATGGGTTTCAGGAAGCAAGGAGCCCCTGGAAATTAATTGTAAAGAATGTATCTCTGTAGTGTGCCATTTAAGGGGTATGAGAGTTCTGTAGCTTTAAATAATTTTTTCAATTCTTTTACCCAAACAGGCCCTAGAATATAATCAGAAAGATTTGGGGCCACATTTGTAGGGTTAGTGATTATTTTTCCTAGCAGGGCAGAAATTAAAAAACAAGCTTTTGGTAATCTATTTTTAGCACTAAACCTACACTTAGAGATAGCCTCATTTTTGACTGGATAATAAATCTCTCACTACATACTGGCTTAGGCCTCAGAGTTGTTGTTTAATTTTTTAAAAGAGTGTCTTCTCTTTTGTGATAATACAAAAACTTACCCAAGATGGACTGTGCCTTCTTATACCACCCTTGATGGACACGGACTGGTCAAGGTGTTTGGTTTCAAGCACAAGTATGAGATAGGAGACCCTGATGTTAATAAAACATTAGGCCAAGCAACTGCTTTCCCTCAGAAACCAAATCAGAGGACTGGTTTTTCCACCAGTACATATGATGGCAAATGTGATAGATGGCAGGGTCAGAGGAAGGAAAGTTTATTGGGTTGTTAGTGCCACTTGCAAAAACAAAAACAAGTCTGGTGGCCCCTGCAGTTCCACTGCTGGTATCTGGCAGCTGTAGCTTTCTTTCACCATTGAACTTCAGGTTCCAACATTGGGCTAGAATTAGCAACAGAAGAGAAACATACTATTAATCTATGCTTTCTTAGGGAAGTTGCCAGCGGCTGACAGCAGACATGCTATACACCAATTAAAATGACTACCAGAAAGAAAAAATAAATAAATCTTGCCATAGTTTGACCATACCAGTGTGGTTCTCTGAGACACCTGCCATTCCCTCCACCCTCAACCAATCTTAACCTTTATCTTTTTGTTTTTGTTTTTGTTTTAGATTTTATTTATTCATGAGAGACACACACAGAGAGGCAGAGACACAGGCAGAGGAAGAAGCAGGCTCCATGCAGGAAGCCTGATGTGGGACTCCATCCCAGGTCTTCAGGATCATGCCCTGGGCTGAAGGCGACGCTAAACCGCTGAGCCACCAAGGCTGCCTAACCTTTATCATTAATTTGATAAATTGTGCAGGGATGTTACATTACACTGCAATTTCATCCCACTCTATTAAGGGTTGATTATCTACTTTGTATTATGTATGCTAATCTTATGGATATTGTCTTTTTTAAAAAAAAGATTTTATTTATTCATAGAAACAGAGAGAGAGAGGGAGGGAGAGGGGGAGAGAGGCAGAGACACAGGCAGAGGGAGGAGCAGGCTCCTTGCAGGGAGCCCGACATTGGACTTGATCCCAGGTCTCCAGGATCACACCCTGGGCTGCAGGTGGCGCTGCGCCACCGGGGCTGCCCTGGATATTCTCTTTTTAATGTCCTATTATTTATACTTCTACAAATGAAGTTAAGAAGAAAACTATACTGAATGGCTAATAGGTTTAATGGTCTAATGGTTTAATAGGAGAACATAGAACTTTTTTTTATAAGAAAAAATACAGGGAATCCCTGGGTGGCTCAGCGGTTTGGTGCCTGCCTTCCGCCCGGGGTGTGATCCTGGAGACCTGGGATCGAGTCCCATGTCAGGCTCCCTGCATGGAACCTGCTTCTCCCTCTGCCTGTGTCTCTGCCTCCCTCTCTCTCTCTGTCTCCCTCATGAATAAATAAATAAAATCTTTTAATAAAAACAAAAACTACAAGACATTTAAAGAAGTTGACATGAATGAGATGATTCTTACTTTTTTAAAAAGATTCATTTGTTTTAGAGAGCATGAGCAGGAGGGGCAGAGGGAGAGAGCTTTTCAAGCAGACTCCCTACTGAGTGTGGAGCCTGACACGGGTTCAATCTCATGACCCTGAGATCAGGGCCTGAGTTGATAGCAAGAGTTGGATACTTAACTGGCTGAGCCACCCAGACACCCCAATTGTTGCTTTCTTAGTAGGTCAGTTCCCTCTTCTATGAATAGAGCACTGAAAGGTCAAGGGAATATAGAGGGTTGTGGTAGGATGAAGTTAATGCCAATGCGTTAAATACCTTCTCTCACTTTGTTCCTTTTCTTTTTTTCTACTCCCTTCACCACCACCCTTTGGGGCTTCTGGCAACCACCAATCTGTTCTCTGTATCAGTGAGCTTGTTTGTTTTGTTTTGTTTTGTTTTTTTAAGATTTCACTTTTTTAAAATTTTTATTTATTTACGATAGTCACAGAGAGAGAGAGGGGCAGAAACAGAGGCAGAGGGAGAAGCAGGCTCCATGCACCGGAAGCCTGACATGGGATTCGATCCCGGGTCTCCAGGATCGCGCCCTGAGCCAAAGGCAGGCGCTAAACCGCTGCGCCACCCAGGGATCCCAAAATTTCACATTTAAGAGGAATCGCTCAGTATTTGTCTTTCTCAATCTGACTTAATTTTACTTAGCTACCTTTGAGGTCCATCCATGTTGTCACAAATGGCAAGATTTCATTCTTTTTTATAGCTGAGTAATATTCTGTGTGTGTGTGTGTGTGTGTGTGTGTGTGTGTGTACACACTACTATTTATTCACCCATCCATTGATGGACACAGGTTGTTTCTATATCTTGGCAGTTGTAAATAATGCTGCAGTGAACACGGGGGTGCACATATCTTTTGGAGTTAATATTTTCATTTTCTTCAGATAAATAACCAAAAGAGGAATTGTTAGATCATATGGTTGTTCTATTTGTAATTTTTTGAAGAACTTCCATACTGTTTTCCATAGTGGGTGTACCAATTTATATTCCCAACAGTGCACAAGGGTTCAATTTTCTCCACACCCTCACCAACACTTGTTATTTCTTGTCTTTTTGATACTAGGCATCCTGACAGGTGTAAAGTGAAAGCTCAATGTGGTTTTGATTGTATTTTACTGATGATTAATGATGTTGAGCATCATTTCATGGGCCTGTTGGCCATCTGCATGTCTTTGGAAAAATATCTATTCAGATCTTGTTCCCATTTTTAATTAGATTATTTGTGAGGTGCTTTTTGCTATTGATTTGTATGAATTCTTTATATATTTTGGATATTAGCCCCTTATCAATACATGATTTGCAGATATTTTCTTCCATTTCATAAAGTTTGCCTTTTTGTTTTTTTGGTTTCCTTTGCTGTACAGAAGCTTTTTAATATGACATAGTCCCACTTATTTATTTTTGCTTTTCTTGCTTTTGCTTTTGGTGTTGGGTTAAAAAAAAAAAACATTGCCAGGACCTATGCCAACTATGTTTTCTTCTGATTTTATGGTTTCAGGTATTATACCTTTAAGAAGTCTTTAATCCACTTTGAGCTAATTTTGGTGTATGGTGAAAGTCATCAAATTTCATTCTTTTGCATGTGGCTTACCATTTTCCCAAAACTGTTTATTGAACAGACTGTCCTTGCCCTATTGTATATTCTTCACTCCTTTGTTATAAATTGACCATATATAAATGGGTTTATTTCTGGGCTCTTTATTTTGTGTTATTTATTTATTTATTTATTTATTTATTTATTTATTTATTTATGATAGAGAGAGAGGCAGAGACACAGGAGGAGGGAGAAGCAGGCTCCATGCCGGGAGCCCGATGTGGGACTCGATCCTGGGACTCCAGGATCGCGCCCTGGGCCAAAGGCAGGCGCCAAACCGCTGAGCCACCAAGGATCCCTGGGCTCTTTATTTTGTTTCATTGATCTGTGTGTCTGTTTTTATGCCAATACCGTATTGTTTTAATTTTCATAGCTTTGTAATATAATTTGAAATCAGGATGCCTTCAGCTTTGTTCTTTCTTGAGATAGCTTTGGCCATTTAGAGTTTCTTCACTCTTCTAACAGTAATAGAGTATACACATGAGCTTTGTGAAGACATGACTTAATCAAGCTCTCTTGACTACCAAATCTGGTCTGTTATTCCTGCCCCTGCTGACACTATTCATCCCAGCAAATGGAAGGTTCTAGAACTATGTGTCCAAGTACAGTAACCTCTAACCATATGTAACTACTATGTTTAAATTCAAATAAGCTAAAAATTAAGTTTTACATTTCAAGTGTTCATTAGCCACATATGGCTAGTGGCCAACTGTATTGGGCAGCACAGGTATACATCATATTCAATCATTGGAGAAAGTTCTGTTGAACCACCCTGTTCTACATGAAGTGTATGCAAGTGTATTTTTTGTTTATGGTAGAAAATAGTTACATAATAGATGTTCCTCTTTACCAGCCTCACTGTAACATTGCTCTTCATCTAAGAACATTGTATCACTAACTCCTATCCACTTAAAATTTTGTTTACAAATGTAATACATACTCATTTTCTAAATTTTGAAGGAAAGGGGATCCCTGGGTGGCTCAGCGGTTTAGCGCCTGCCTTTGGCCCAGAACGTGATCTTGGAGTTCCGGGATCAAGTCCCACATCGGGCTCCTTGCATGGAGTCTGCTTCTCCCTCTGCCTGTCTCTGCCTCTCTCTCTCTGTGTCTCTCATGAATAAATAAATAAAATCTTTTTAGAAAGAAAAGAAAAAATAAATTTTGAAGGAAAAAAAAATGACTACCTCTTCTTATAAACCTGCCTCCCAAAGGCAGTCCTGATTACAGATGAGTTTGGGAAATATTCTTCTAGCTATTTTTTACACTCTACTTTATGCATTTAATTATTCTTATTTAAAAAAAAATTTAGGGGACCTCTGGGTGGCTCAGCAGTTTAGCACCTCCTTTTGGCCCAGGACATGATTCTGGAGTCCTGGGATCGAGTCCCACATTGGGCTCCCGGCTTCTCCCTCTGTCTAAGTCTCTGCCTCTCTCTCTCTCTGTCTGTCTCTCATGAACAAATAAGACCTTTAAAAAAATTTTTAAACATATTTATTTGAGAGAGAGAGCAAGAACATGAGCATGAGCAAGGGGGGTGCAGAGGGACTCCCTACAGAGCAGGGAGCCAGACGTGGGACTCCATCCTGAGACTCTGGGATCATGACCTGAGCTGAAGGCAGACACTCAACCACTGAGCCACCCAGCTGCCTGCATTTAATTCTTTTAATAATGAAGACAGCCTGTGCTCCTTTTGCATGTTCTCCTTTGTAACCTGGGGGATGCATTTTCAGCCTTTTCCTTAGGAAGCTAAGTGTGCTGGGCTCAGACCTGTGACCCGTGATGTTATGCTCTAAGTCATGAGGCTAATCACCAGAGATGACTTGAGAACAAATGAACAGTTGGCAAATGCGTACCTTGAGAAGCATTTCTTCCTTGTTTAGATTCACTGATTCCTGAGTATTTTCCAGCCTGACTGCCTAATGCTAAATGCCAGTTTTGTGGAATGCACCCATTTGAGGAATGTGGCTTTAAGCTCCTAGCTCAATTAGTTTAAGTGGTTCATGAATTCACTCGGTGTTCTTTCCTCACTGGAGATATGAACTGCACTATATTTGGAACTAACATTTGCAACCCTATCCACTGCCGCCTGGGTGTTTAGTTACAAATTTTGGTTATCACCATTAACTGGATTTAGGAAGTTATATAGTGATGGGTTTCACAGCTTTGTTGAGGACAGATGTAACTGGCTTGGGGGGCAGGGGAGGAAAAGAAGAAACAAGTGCCCTTCTCACAGATTGCAACCAACAGGGACTTTAGCTCGCTGCAGTTGTTGAAATGAGGCCATGAGTTCCTCCCACTGGGCCCTGCTTACCTGCTGAATGACTGCCTCGTGAGCCTGAGCAACTGTGTTACTTCCACTCTTGCGCTTGCACCATTAATTTGACTGTGCCTCACTGCTTCCAACAAATAAATGTGCCATCCATCTATAAACGACTCAAGTGTGCACCAAACCAAGGTGACACCTGAGAGAGGAACAATCTGGGTACCTTTAAATCTCCCTATCATCTGGTGATCCACAGTTGCCCACCCCAAATACGATGGTGGGCAGGGGCTTCTCAGAGGTACGTGAGCATCATGGAAACAACACAAGAGGTGAGAACAGCACCAGCCTTTTCTAGTAATTATCAAATAATACAGTGGTACTGTGTTCTAACCTAACAACCTGCTATGTGATGTGGGAGATATGCTTTTTTTTTAAGTAGGCTCCACACCCAGCATGGAGCCCAATGCAGGGCTTGAAGCCATGATACTGAGACCATGACCTGAGCTGAGATCAAGAGTCAGATGCTCAACCAACTTAGCCACCCAAGTGCCTCAAGGGAGGTGTGCATTTTGATCCCTACTCAAAGGAATAATGAAATACCCTGAAATATTAGTGAAATTGGTTATTGAAATAGCAGAAAAAGCCTGTCAGAAAAGCCCAATGGAACTGGACTGCAGGGCAATAATCAAGGCAAGATTCCGATCCATTATTTCCATGGCTATGGAATCCAGACATCAGGCAGCGGTTACAAAAGCTTTCAGTTCAAAACGATATTGTACTAGGCACTGAGGCTACAGAATCTAATAAGGCAAATTTGGTCTCTGCCTCATAGAGCTTACAATCTAGCAAGAACAAGAAACAGTGAAAGTACTAAGTGTGATGAGTCTTTGGAACAGGAAGTACAGGGTGACATAAGGGGACATTACTAGGAATGTCCTCAGGAAAGTCTCCCATGAAAAAATGATATGATGTTAGGGGCGCCAGGGTGGCTCAGTTGGTTAAGTGTCTGCCTTTGGCTCAGGTCATGATCCTGGGGACCTGGGATAGAGCCCTGCATTGGGCTCCCTGTTTAGTGAGGATCCTGCTTCTCTCTCTCCTCTGCCCTTTCCCCCTGCTTACGCTCTTTCTGTCAAATAAATACAATCTTTAAAAAAAATTATTAAAAAAGAAAAAAATGATGTTAAACGGGGGCCTAGAAGATGAGGAGTTGCTAGCCAGGCAAAAAGGAGAGGGAACAGTGTTCTAGGCAGAAAAAATAGCATATGTAATGGGCCTGTGGCTAAAAAGAACCTGACCTATTTAAGGAACCAAAAGAAATCCAGAATAGCTGAAACAAAAAGAACTCTTGGAAAGGTGGTGGAAGAGAAATCTGGAGAGGTAGGCCTGGGCCAAACTAGGAAGGGAGTCCGACCACATTAAAGATTCCACACTGGGGTGCCTGGCTAGCTCCATCAGTAGAGTGTGCGGCTCTTGATCTCAGAGTCATGAGTTCGAGCTCCATGTTGGGCATAGAGATTACTTTAAGAAAAGAGATAGAAAAAAAGAAAGAAAGAAAAAGAAGAAAAGAAAGGAAGAAAGAAAAAGAAGAAAGAAAAGAAAAAGGGAAAAAGATTCCATACTTTAGGTAAAGGACAACAGGAAACCATGAGTTTCTGCATGTGTACAATGAGAATAATAATACTCCCTCACAGAGTCACCAAGGAACAAAATGAGAATACAAGTGAAAAATCTTTAGCACTATAGGAGAACTACTGACATAATATCTGTAGTAGTAATAATATGCTGGGCCGCCTTCTTCAGTAATAGAATAGTCAACCCCCCCCCCCCAAGTGGGAAGATGAAATAGTCCATAAAACCCTGACTTCCTCAGGGAACTGATGGAAAGGTCAGAAGTTTATTTCGGTCGAAATTTCCAGCGTGGGGTTCATGAAGCCCAGGGATGAGCTCAGTTGTTTGGAGCAGGATCACACCATTTATGGCCATGTGTATTTCCCAACTCCATACCAACTCCCAACACCACTTCCAGAAAAGATCAGCATTCTGCTTCCTCAAACCCACCAGAGCAGAACCACTCAGACACCCTGGCCTCTTCTAATCAGAGCTTGGGTCCAGCATCTCCTAGGTAAGCTTCTGTAGGAACTGCTATCATTAAAACACATCATACTCCTCTGAGCATGGCAATAATCATCCCACTTAGCGCTTGTGTTACATTTTAGGAAAATTTCAACACCTTTCCAAATCTGTGACATTATATTCCTATGACACTTCTGCAAAGTAGGTACAGCAAAACCTCAGGACGGATGCAAAGCCTGGGGTCACTTCTCCAATGTGCCCAGCACTGATACACCACCACAGGGGACTTAATGGTTCATTTTGGGCCATTTCTTCCCTTCCTGAAACATAGTAACTATTACCCAGGTGCAGAAGGGCAGAGCTTCTACAGGCGCTGAGGCCCCATTACCACAAACCTCTTCCCAGCTCTGGCTGGACAAACCAGATACAACTCTTCCCTGGAGGTAACTGACTACCATAAGTGCTCCACAGCACAACACACCAAAGGTTGCAGACTTGTCTTTTCTCTTTGACCTACATAATGCTTTTTAAAATCTTTCTGAAAATTTAAATGCCAAGTTTTTAAATATATTTCATTTGTTTATTCATGAGAGACACAGAAAGAGGGAGAGGCAGGGCCCCTCCCCCGACAAGGAGCTCGATGCAGGACTCGATCCTGGACCCTAGGATCACACCCTGAGCCAAAGGCAGACACTCAACCGCTGAGCCACCCAGGCGTCCCTTAAATGCCAGTTTTTAAAAACTCACACTTGGGGGACACCTGGGTGGCTCGGCAGTTGAGTGTCTGCCTTCAGTTCAGGTCGTGATCCCAGGGTCCTGGGATCAAGTCCCGCATCGGGCTCCTCATGGAGAGCCTGCTTCTCCCTCTGCCTATGTCTCTGCCTCTCTCTATGTGTCTCTCATAAATAAATAAATAAAATCTTTTTAAAAAGTCACATTTGAGGGATCCCTGGGTGGCGCAGCAGTTTAGCGCCTGCCTTTGGCCCAGGGCGCGATCCTGGAGACCTGGGATCGAATCCCACGTCGGGCTCCCGGCGCATGGAGCCTGCTTCTCCCTCTGCCTATGTCTCTGCCTCTCTCTCTCTCTCTGTGTGTGTGACTATCATATAAAAAAAAAAAAAAAATTTTTTTTAAAAAAGTCACATTTGAGGGTTGCCTGGGTGGCTCAGCAGTTGGGTGTCTGCCTTTGGCTCGCGGAGTGATCTTAGGGTCCAGGATTGAGTCCCACAAGGTTCCTGAGTAGTGCTTGGGTGACTGGCATCCTCCAACCCCACCCCCCACCCTCACCCCCAGAAGGTGAGGTATCTTGGCTACTTTGCTGAGAGAGCGTTGGAAGAAGGTGCAGGAGAGCTGGGAGCCAGAGGTGACGCGCCTGCAGGAGGAAATCCCACCTGGTGGTCTCAACACTGCAGCTGTGCCCCCACCGGGAAGGAAGGTGACTTGCCCCACCTATGGTGGCAACACTGTGACCAGGCCTCCAGAAGCAGCCCATGTAGACGGAGAGAAGACACTGCACCAGGCAGTCAAGCTTGCAAGGGAAATAAGTTACATATACACACTTGCCCTAATAAAAATAACTCAACATGGGATGGATAGATTAATTAATTAATTAGCTAACTAATTGCATTACTGGAATCATAATTTTGGTTGTACACCCAAAAGAATGGAAAGAGATATGTACACACCCGTGCTCATTCATGGCAGCATTATTCACAATAGCCAAAAGGTGAAAGCAACCCCAGAGTCTTTTTTTTTTTTTTTCTTTACATACTGGAGTTTTATTTTGAAGTAAAATAATGAATTTGGATAATATTGGCATTATAATTTTGTTGTATTTTAACAATTAACATTATATCTATTTGCATATATTCTGTAATAACTTTCAGTAAAATTTTAAAGGATTTAGGATGGTTTGGGTTTTTTTTTTTTTAAGATTTATTTTTTATCGGGATGCCTGGGTAGCTCAGTAGTTGAGCGACTGTCTGGCTCAGGGCATGATCCTGAGTCCAGGGATCGAGTCCCACGTAAGGGCTCCGTGTGAGGAGCCTGCTTCTTCCTCTGCCTATGTCTCTACTTCTCTCTGTGTGTCTCTCATGAATAAATAAATACAATCTTTTTTAAATTATTTATTTATTTATTTGAGTGAGCCTGAGAGTGCACAAGCTGGCAAAAAGGATGGAGAGTGATGGAGAAGCAGACTCCTTACTGAGCAGGGGGCCACCAGCAGGGCTTGATCCCCATCTGTTGAGGGATGAAAGGATAAACAAAATGTGGTATATACATTAACAGTGGAATATTATTTAGCTTTAAAAATGAAGGAAATTCTGACACAGGCTACCAACATAGATGAACCTTGAGGACATTATACTAAGTGAAATAGGCCATTCACAAAAAAACATACACTGTATGATTCCATTTACATCAGGTATCTAAAGTCAGAAAGTGGAATGGTGGTGGTTGCCAATGGCTGGGGCGAAGGCAATATGGGGAGTTGTTGTTTAGTAGATACAGTTTCAGTTTTGCAAGATTAAAAGGTCCTGAAGAAAAAAAGAGAAAAAAAGTTCCAAAGATCTGTTGCACAACAGTATGAATATATTTAACACTACTGAGCTATATTCTTAAAAATGGCTAAGATGATAATTATTTTAACCATGATTAATTTTTTTAAATGCATCACTGGAAGGCACCCCGCCTGGGTGGCTCAGTCAAATAAGCCTCTGACTCTTGATTTCAGCTCAGGTTGTGATCTCAGGGTTGTGAGGTCAAGGCCCACATGGGACTCCATGCTGGGGGTAGATCCTGCTTGGGATTCTCTTGAGATTCTCTCTCTCTGCTCCTCCCCCAGCCCTCTCTCCCAAATAAATAAGTAAATAAATGCTGGGGGCGGGGGGGGGGGGGGGGGGGGGGCGGAGTATCAATAGGGGATGGGCAAAATGGGTGAAGGAGAGTGGGAGATACAGGTTTCCAACTATGGAATAAATCCCCGAAGGGGGGATCCCTGGGTGGCGCAGCGGTTTGGCGCCTGCCTTTGGCCCAGGGCGCGATCCTGGAGACCCAGGATCGAATCCCACATCGGGCTCCCGGTGCTTGGAGCCCGCTTCTCCCTCTGCCTGTGTCTCTGCCTCTCTCTCTCTCTCTCTCTCTGTGACAATAAAATAGTTACTACTTGCATTAAAAAAAAAAAAAATCCCCGAAGGGACTGAAGTTCCAGCGCGGGGAGCATAGTCAGTGTAGTATTGCAGTAGCGCTGTGTGGTGACAGGTGGTAGCTGTCCTCCACTTGTAGTGAGCACAGATTAGTGAATCACTATACTTATACTTTACACCTGCAACCAATGCAACATTGTGTCAATTGCACGTTTTTTAAAAAATTTACATGAAATAATAAAAAATCAATGAATAATTAATTAATTAATTAATTAATTAATTAATATTGGAAGTGCATCACTGGGTGTCAGGAGACCTTGGTTCCACTAGAGGTGTCAACACTGACTTCAATGACCTTGAGCAAGGCACTCTCTGGAACTCAGATCCTTTTTGGCAAACTGGAAGGGTGGAAGAGATGATAATAAAAACACCAACCTCGGGCACCTAGGTAGCTCAGTGGTTGAGTCTGCCTTTGGCTCAGGTTGTAATCCCAGGGTCCTGCTTCTCCCTCTCCCTCTGCCTATGTCTCTGCCTCTCTCTCTGTGTCTCTCATGAATAAATAAATAAAATCTTTTTTAAAAACCCACACAACTTCAGTGCTGGGCAGACCGATGTGGACAGGGCTGTGTGAATAATGAAACATTCTGGACATAAATGGTCACCATCTCAAGCTGTGTTTTCTGTGGCGACTCAATAAATCTTAGGTTTAAAAAAGGAAGAAAACAAGCAAGCCAGTCAGCCAGCCAGCCAAGATCTGTGTTAGGCGACAGAACCTTACACAGAAAGAACAAGAGGCTGCCCTCAAATCACTCATAGTCTAGTAGAAAAATAAAAACAGAACTAGAAAAAAAAATTGCAATATAACGTGTTAAGGGTCAGTCTAACATGCTGAATGCAAATATATATGACTTATCTTCCCTATAATGGGACGAACATTGGGTATAAACAGTGATATGTTGTTTGGATAAATCAAAAGGTCCTAAATTAGAGGTGGCTGGCTGAGTTGGTAGAGCAGGAGACGCTCGATCTTGAGGTGATGAGTTCAAGCCCCACACTGGGCATGGAGCTTACTTTAAAAAAAAAGTTCTCAAAAAAAAAAAAAAAGTTCTCAAATGAGTTAGCAGAACATAAATTTAAAGCTTCAATCTTTTACAAGTGTTTAGTTTTTATTTTATTTTATTTTTTTAAATTTTTATTTATTTATGATAGTCGCAGAGAGAGAGAGAGACAGAGACAGAGACACAGGCAGAGGGAGAAGCAGGCTCCATGCACCGGGAGCCTGACGTGGGATTCGATCCTGGGTCTCCAGGATCGCGCCCTGGGCCAAAGGCAGGCGCCAAACCACTGCGCCACCCAGGGATCCCAGTGTTTAGTTTTTAAAAAGAAAAAAAAGGTGTGTATGTATGTATACTTTTGTCCACAGCCTTTTGCTTAGAACCAATTTTCTGATGGCCATTTTGATTCAACGATTCAATTTGTGAATGTATTAATTCACTAATTGGAATTAACTAACTCAATTCCTGTTTAACCAAAAGAAGCCCCAGGATACCTGGAACAAAGAGAGTTCCTGCCGGCTGGCATACAGTCTGCAAGGAGGAAAGCCCATGTGTGTTGGGCTTGGTGGAGATTAGTATAGTCAGTTTACACAATCATGCCTCTGTAAATATTATTCCCAGTCAAGCTGTTTAGTCTACTATGATTAAGTTTTGTTTCTTTTTCAGGCCTTTAAAAAAAAAACTTTCCTGGAGTTAATTATTAATAAAAAAAATTCATTTATATTTGCTCAGTTTTCCATGTCCCTGTAATGAAATCATCCTCCACCATCACTAAAAGGGTGTATTTTTCTTCTATTCATTTTGTATCTTATTTCTTGGAGACATCCTTTCTGGGGCCTCCTGTCTTCCTGCCCCAATCTCAGCTGATTACTCTCTAGGCCTGCTGCCAAGCCATCTGTCACCCTGGGATGTCCCTTCATCATCATCTTGGGGATTCTCTTCCTTTCTCACCTATGTTGAATATTCTGTTTCCAGGATCACACGTCTTCCTGTGTCTTGATTTTTTTTTCTCAGTTTGGTGTGCCATATCCTCCAAGAGGTTTCCTGAGAAAGCGTCCATGGGTAGGAAGTAAAGTTTTTAAGATTTCACGTGTCTGAAAATGTGCTTACTTTACTAATCCAGACTTTGGCTCATTTGTAAAATTATGGGTTGTACATAATTTGAAAGTGTTCCTCCACTGTCTTCCAGCATGGCTGATGAGAAGCATGGCACCATTCTGATTATTGTTCCTTTGAATGTGACCTGGTTTCTTATCTCAGGGAGGTTTTGATAACCTTCCTCTATTTACTCGCTGATCCGAAATGTCATGATTTCTTTTTCATCCATTATGTTGGGCACTCAGTGGGCCTCTCATTCTGGACATCTAGGCCATTCAGTTCTGAGATGGTTTCTTGAATTATGCCTTCAACGCTTTCTCTCCATTGTTCTCTGTAACTCTTCTGAGTTCTCCTGGAATACCTTTAGCTTTAAAAAATCCTTTCATGACTATTTTTTCTTTTAAGTAGCCTCTGCACCCAGCATGGGGCTTGAACTCATGGCCCTGAGATCAAAACCTAAGCTGAGATCAAGAGTGGGACACTTAATCAACTGAGCCACCAGGTGCCCCTTATGTTTATTTTCTGGATTTTTTTTAAGGCTATTTCCTCAATTTTATCTTCCAACATTTTGATTGAAGTTATTGGTTTTCGTATTTTTATATCTGTTTTATTCCCTAATGTTCTTTAATTTATTTGTTTGTTTTTTAAGATTTTATTTATTTATTCATGAGAGACACACAGAGAGAGGTAGAGACATAGGCAGAGGGAGAAGCAGCCTCCCCATGGGGGAGCCCATGTGGGACTTGATCCCAGGAACCTGGGATCATGCCCTGAGTCAAAGGCAGATGCTCAACTGCTGACCCACCCAGGCATCCCCCTAATGTTCTTTTTAAATAACCTTCTGTTCTTGTTTCATGGATGCAACATCTCCTTCTCTCTTTTAGAATATTTATCTTTCTTTAGAGAGATTTTATTTATTTATTTGAAAGAGAGAGAGCATAAGCCAGGGGAGGGGTAGAGGGAGAGAAAGAGGGAGAAGGAGAAGCATACTCCCTGCTGAGCAAGGAGCCCGATGCAAGGTTCAATCCCAGGACTCAAAGATCGTGACCTGAGCTGAAGTCAGATGCTTAACCTACTGAGCCACCCACATGCCACTATCTATTTTTTTTAAGTTTAGATTTTGTGGGATTCCTGGGTGGCTCAGTGGTTGAGCGCCTGCCTTCGGCCCAAGGCATGATCCTGGAGACCTGGGATCGAGTCCCACATTGGGCTCCCTGCATGGAGCCTGCTTCTCCTTCAGCCTGTGTCTCTGCCTCTCTCTCTCTCTCTGTCTCTCATGAATGAATAAATAAATAAAATCTTAAAAAAAAGTTTAGATTTTGTTTTGTTCTGTTCTCCGTGCCATTACCATATTCCCCAATTTCCCTTTAATCTTGTTTCTTTGTTTGGTTTTTGTCTTTCATGTTAGAGAGTTTCTTCAATCACCAAATGATCCTTGACAGTCTATTCATGATTAAGACTGAGGCACTAAAATTGTCTGAAAGTTCTGTGTTCATGAAACAGGGCTTCTCAGTTGGTGAGCATGACCATAGTGAGCTGATTTTCACAGGGGACTCTAAGCTCCTAATATCTGTAGTGGGTTGAATGGTGGCCCCCCAAAAGATATGTCTACATCCTAATCCCCATAACCTATCAATATGACCTTATTTGGAAAAACAATTTTTGCAAATATAAGTTAAGGATTTTGAGATAAGACCATCATGGATTATTTGGGTGGGCCCTAACTCCAATAACAAGTGTCTATAAGAGACCCAGAGAGAAGAGAAAGTTATGTGAAGATGGATGCATCTACAAGCCAAAGAATACCTGGAGCCACCAGAAACTCAAAAAGGCAAGGAAAGGAATATTCCCTCAAGCCTCCAGAGGAAGCCTGGCTCTGCTGCTACCTTGCTTTCAAACTTCTGGCCTCCAGTGCTGTTAAAGAATAAATTTCTTTTGTTTTAAGCCACCAATTCTTGGTAATTTGCTATAGCATCCCTAGGCAACAAATGCAGTATCCATGGGTATTTTCTCCTGGGCTTGTCAGTTTTCCCAAAGAAAAATCCTCCAATCTAATGGTTGTGGGGCATTAGCTTGGCTGGGAGAATCTCAGGGCCAAGGTTACAAGGGAGCCAGGAGGTCCCACCATTTGGTATGTTGTCCTTACCTAGTTCTTTGCTTTTCAGTACAATGCTTTATCCAAGTTATGCTTACCATCAGGAGTTCAGAGTTTTTCTAGATTAGCCTTTCAAGAAGGTGTATTAGGGATGCCTGGGTGGCTCAGTGGTTGAGCGTCTGCCTTCAGCTCAGGGCGTGATCCCGCGGTCCTGGGATCGAGTCCTACATCGAGCTCCATGCAGGGAGCCTGCTTCTCCCTCTGCCTGTGTCTCTGCCTCTCTTTCTCTGTGTCTCTCATGAATAAATAAATAAAATCTTAAAAAAAAAAAAAAGTAAGGCGTATTAATCATGGTTTTTGGTTTTTGGGGTTTTTAATGTATTTCCTGAAGCTTTGACATCTTGAGACCTTGCTAAACACGGAGAGACTGCCCCTCCCAGACTAGCCAATTCTTAAAGGTAGTAAACTATTCATCCAGTGTACCTTTTATCCACAAACCCACCAATCCAAAGTCTTTTTACCTCAACTACTTACTTCACCTTGCTTCTACAAGGGTCACTGTTCCTCTGCCCTAATCATTCCAAGGCCAGGTAGACAATTAGAGACACTCCCTAGAACTCAGGGTCCCCTGAAATTGTTAAACTAGCCAGTCCTAAACCTGTTTACCCTACCTCATCCATTCCTTCCTGTGTTAACCAAAATAAAGGCTCTGGCTCTGTTGTATGTCTGTACGGATGGAATACAGTAAGAAGGGATGAACTACTGATAAGCACAACAACATTGATCAATCTCAAAAATATGCTAAACATAAGAAGCTAGCCACAAAAGTATGTGCTGCTGGCACATTGTGGTACTCGTTGTGGTACTGGCTGGCAAACTGGTTCTCAAAAAAGAAAGGAAGCAAGAGACGCCTGAGTGGCTCAGTGGTTGAGCATCTGCCTTTGGCTCAGGTCAGATGATCCCAGGGTCCTGGGGTCGAGTCCTGTGTGGGGCTCCCCAGGGGGAGCCTGCTTCTCCCTCTGCCTATGTCTCTGCCTCTCTCTGTGTATCTTTCATGAATAAATAAATAAGAACTTAAAAGAAAAAAAAAAGGTAACCCTGATTTGTGGCACTTTGCTGATTTCTTTGGTGGGAATACTTCCACCATCGCTAATTCTGATCTACTTATGTTATGTCATTAAATGTAGTTTTTGAGAAGAGATGTACATAATGTGGCTCTCCCAAGCTGATACTATGGTATTAGCTAGTTTTGACACACCACACAGAAAGGAACAAAGGTGATGAAAATGTTATCTTGAGGTACCTGGCTGGCTCAGTCAGTGCGGCATGTGACTCTTGATCTCACAGTGGTGAGTTCAAGCCCCACGTTGGGTGTAGAGATGACTTAAAATTAAACCTTTAAAAAAAAGGTTCTGTATCATGATTGTGTGGGTGGGAGCAGAGGTTTATACACTTGTCAAAACATATACCCTTAGAATGGGTGCACTGTATTGCATGTAAATTATACTTCAAAAAATTGATAACAATGTCTCAAATAAAATATTAACAACAACCAAAAGGCCAGTAAGAAGAGACTGGTTATGATGCAACCATTCAAACAACTTAGAAGATTTTAGCGACATGGCAAAATGCTTTGCTGTATTGTGTTTTGTGAAAAAGAACAGAAAACGTTATTTTTATCATGTGTTTGCCTATGCAAATTCTGTAGGCAGATGGATAATGTCCAGCTTTCTTTCTTTTCTTTCTTTCTTTCTTTTTTTTTTTTTTTTGAGTTGATTTTCTGTATTTAAAAGCAGTAGATAGAAAAATGGTTGAGAGGGACACCTGAGTGGCTCACTGGTTAAGCGTTTGTTTTTGGCTCAGGGCGTGACCCCGGAGTCCTGGGATGGAGTCCCACATCGGGCTCCCTGCAGGGACCCTGCTCCTCCCTCTGCCTGTGTCTCTGCCTCTCTCTGTGTGTATCTCTTGTGAATAAATAAATAAAATCTTAAAAAAAAGAAAAAGAAAAATGGCTGAAAACCTCCACGAGACTGCCTAGGTTAGGGTTCAAATTCCAGATGTCCCTTCAGAGTGGCCCTGAGCACTAATCTCTTGGAACCTTTTTTTATTGTTGTTGTTGTTTTGGTTTTTTAAGATTTTATTTATTTGAGAGAGAGTGAGCATGAGGGGGGAGAGGATGGGGGAGGGGCAGAGGCAGAGGAAGAGAGAGAGTCCTAAGTAGGCTCCACACTCAGCACAGAGCCTGATGCAGGGCTCCATCTCAGGACCCAGAGAACATGATCTGAGCTGATATCAAGAGTCCAACACTGAACCGACTGAGCCCCCCAGACACCTTAGAGCCTTAGTTTCTTGACTGTAGAAAGAGTATAATAGCCATGCTTCTCTCATAGCGTTGTCATGAGGATTAAAGGAGTTAATATAGGTGAAGAGCTTAGAACATTAAAAATAGTAAGGGCTTTATAAATAATAGCTCTTATTTTCATGAGGCAATGATACTGGCTGGACAATAAAAATGCTATGTGCTGTGCATTTTAGGGAATAAAGGGATTTGTAAGACGTGAACTCAGACCTCAGGGAGCTAAAGCAGTATTTCTGAACTGCAGGGGGTGGGGCGGGGCGGTTTTTCCATCAGGGGACATCAGGCAAGGTCTGGAGATATTTTTGATTGTCATGATTCAAGAAGGGTGTGCTACTGGCATCTAGTGGGTAGATGCCAGGGATGCTACTAAAAAATCCTGCAACGCACAGGACAGCTCCCTCCTACCCAACAAAGAAGCACTTCACTCAAAATATTAATAGTGCCAAGTGTGAGGAAACCCTGGGTTATGGTCTAACAGGGAAAAAAGATAGATGTGTGCATAGAAAATGTACAAATGTGGGAGAATAGAAAAAATATGTATATTGGGCTCTGCCCTGGTTCTTGGCATAAGGCTCCTAAAACCCTTGTAAATTCCTAAGTGATAGGAGCACTAGAAGCATCTTTTGTTCTAATGAGGTACCTCTGGATGGGCTTAGGGATGGAGGCTGGTCATCAGAAAAACCAAGCCATTATAAGGTTAGAGCTTTCAGACTCACTCTCCTTTCCCTTCTCTAGAGGGGAGAGGGGCTGTAAATGGAGTTGATAACTGATCATGCCCATATGAGGCAAACTCTATAGATATCCCAATAGTAGTAAGTTTGGGGGCTTCCAAGTAGGTGAACACATCCACGAACCACAGGGACAGAAACTCCTGCACTTGTGACCCTCCCTGACCTCGTCCTGTGTACAGCATCTGGCTGTTCATCTGTATCCTTTGTCATATATTTTGATAAACTGGTTAATGTATGCATTTCCCTGAGTTCTGTGACCTGAGGAAGGGGTCATGGGGACCTCTGATTCGTAGCCAAGTAGAACAGAAGTCGTGGATAACCTGGGACCTACCACTTGCAATTGGCATCTGATGTGGGGTGGAGGTAGTCTTATGGGACTGAGCCCTTAGCCTGTGGGATCTGATGCTGTCTCCAGGTAGACAGTGTCAGAACTGAGATTGTAGGACCACCAGATGGTGTCAGAGAATTGCTGCGGGAGGGGGGGTGCACATCTGGACTTAGAAGTTCGTGAGTGTGGCAGTCGTTTGAGAATAAAAGAGACATACAGGAAGAAAAGAGCTGGGTTTTCCCCCAAACAACAAAGCAGATCATCAAAACTGAGTATGTACCCAAATAAAGGAAAGAAGAACAGAAAGATTAGAAGAGTCTGGGCCCAGAATACAGGATTCCCTACAACACCTGGCCAGGAAGAGAAGCCTCAGTGAGCTTCGGGGTTAGTGGGCATACTTCAATGATCTTCAATTTTTAGGTTGTTCTAGTGGTATATTAAAAGCTTAAGTCAGAGTTAAAAGGGCTTATTTACTTCTGCATTACACTAGTAGTGTCAAAACTCATTCAGAACCAGCTCAAATACATTTAGTTCATACTATTTTTTTTTTTTTGAAGATTTTATTTAGAGAAAGAGAGAGCATAAGCCAGGGGGAGTGGCAGAGGGAGAGGGAGAAGTAGACTCTCCACTGAGCAGAGAGCCCGATGCGGGACTCGATCCCAGGACCCCGGGATCATGACCTGAGCTGAAGGCAGATGCTTAACCAACTGAGCCATCCAGACGCCTCCAATTAATATTATTTTTATTTTATTTTATTTTTTTAAAGATTTTATTTGTTTATTCATGAGTGACAGAGAGAGAAAGGAAGAGGCAGAGACACAGGCAAAGGGAGAAGCAGGCCCCATGCAGGGAACCTGATCCCGGGATTCCGGGATCACACCCTGGGCCAAAGGCAAGCGCTAAACCATTGAGCCACCCAGGGATCCCTAATACTACTTTTAAATGCAACCTGATAAAAAGTTGAACAAATTTAAAAATCTTAAAAGTACATTTTTAGACGGTGACAACAAATGTTACATAGTAATATTTTGGCTCTCAATTGAAATTGAACTGTGTTGGGAAAAATATGCCAGTATTTTCATGGTGGATATAATTTGGGATTATAGGTGATTTATGCTTCTTATCTCTAGATGCATTTCAAAATTTCCCTAGTGAGGACCACGTATTACTTTGGTAATCAAAAAAAAAAAAAAAAAAGAACAAAGGAAGGGAACAAAGGAGGGCTGAATAAATGAAAGGAGAAAGTGGCTGAGGGTGTCTGGTGTGCCTACAAACACAGGAGGGGTAGGGGGAAGGCTGATTAAATCATTTGCTCCACTTACCACGCTTCTCTCAGAGGCTCCTGACTTGGGGTTCATGAAGCTTTTAGCTCTACATTTATGCCTTTCTCCTTCCTTCCATGTCCCTGGTACTGAGTCCCTTTCTGCTTTGGGGGTGGGGGAGCATAGAATACAAAAGAAGTCATCACCTAGGGCCATCTGGGTGGCTCAGTTGATTAAGCGACTGACTCTTGATTTCAGCTCAGGTCATGATCTCAGGGTCCTGGGATGGAGCCCCACATCAGGCTCCAGGCAGAGTCTGCTTGAGATAGTCTCTCTCCTTCTGCCCCTCCTCCAACTGGTGCTCACGCTCTCTCTGTTCCTATCTAAAAATAAATAAATAAATCTTAAAAAAAATTCATCATCTATTTTCAGAAACTGTTTATAGAAGCTTAGTTGTGCCAGGTGGCACAGGGGCCTTGCCTGTAAGCTTACACATAACCTCTTCAAACTTTTTCCTTACCATTGGAGCACCTAGGTGGCTCAGTTAAGCACCTCCAACTCTTGATTTCAGCTCAGGCCATGATCTCAGGGTGTTGAGATCGAGCCCCAAATCAGGCTCTATGCTGGGCTCTGCGCTGGGCACAGAGCCTGCTTAGGAATCTGTCTCTTCCTCTGCCCCACCCCCACCCTGGCTCACGCTCTCTCTAAAAAAAAAAAAAAACTAAACTAAAAGACTCTCCCTACTCCTTTTCCTTGATTTTTAAAAACTAATTTTAGGGGTTCCTGGGTGGCTCAGTTGGTTAAGCATCTGTCTTCAGCTCAGGTCATGATCTCAGGGTCCTGGGATCAAGCCTGCATCTGGCTCCCCACTCAGCAGAAAATCTGCTTCTCCCTCCCCCTGCTCTTGTGCTCTCCCTCTCTCTCAAATAAATAAATTAAATCTTTAAAAAAGAAAACCAATTTTCAAGATTTTTTTCTGATCAAAGTAACATCTGTTCACTGAAGAAAAATTGGAATGCACAGAGAAGATTCTAAAAGGAATATAAAAATCATCTCTAGTACTACCATCCAGAGACATCCATTATTAACATTTGGTTTATACATTCCCAGTCTTTTTCCTATTCATGGATACACAGATATAATACATGCTTCTCTTCTTTGAACAAAATAGGACATATATATTCAATGTGTAAAACATTTTTATTGACATATATCTAGAGTCAAGTATATAAAATGCATGAATCTTAAGTGTAGAGCTTGATGAATTTTTAGTATAAATACAATATTGGGACGCCTGGGTGGCTCAGTAGTTGAGGGTCTGCCTTTGGCTCAGGGCGTGATCCTGGGGTCGTGGGATCGAGTCCCACATGGGGCTCCCTGCATGGAGCCTGCTTCTCCCTCTGCCTGTGTCTCTGCCTCTCTGTGTGTGTCTCTCATGAATAAATAAATAAAATCTTTTTTAAAAAGTTTAAAAATAAATACCTATAATATTATAACTTGCTGTCTGTACTTGGCAATCTATTGTGAACATTTTCTACATGATTAGACGATCTTCTAGCCTAATTTATAATGGCTAACTACCATTGTAGCATTCATCATACCAACATAGCATGACTTATTTAACCCCTCTATTATTGTTAGAGATTTAGGTTGTTTCTATTTGTTATTCTTGCATTCGTTTCCTATTGCTGCTATAACAAATTACTACAAGCAGTAGCTTAAAGCAACACAGATTATCTTCTTATGGTTCCAGAAGTGAGAGGTCTAATATGGGTCAACAGAACTGTGTTTCTTCTAGATGCCCCAGGAGAGAAGCTGCTCCTTGCCTCTTGTGGCTTCTAGAGGCTGCCCACATACTCTGGCTCCTGGCCCATCACTCTGGCTTCTACTGTCATCACTTCATCTTCCCTGACTCATTCTCCTACCTCCCTCTTATGAAAACCATTGTGATTATATTGGGTCCTACCCAGATAAGCCAGGAAAATCTCCCCATCTCCGTATCTTTCATTTAGCCATATCTGCAAGGTTTCTTTTGTCACATAAAGTGACACATTTTCAGGTCCCAGGGATTAGCACGTGGACATCCCAGGGCAGCAAAGTGGGCATTATTCAGACTCCTACAACTATAGTCCACTCACCCATTTCTTTTCCTACTTCTGGCGTTCCTTCTCTTCCTTTATTGCCTATGAGTTTGGAACCCCATTTCCATTCCCCAAACCTTTTGTTTTTGTCTTTATACAACGTCCTTCAAGACATAATGTACTCTTAGGAACTCAATGATTGTTTCCCATCTGTTGACCTCTAACTTCTTTTTTGTTGTTGCTCTTCACTTCTAACTTCTTATTCCGAAAGCATCAGCCTTGCCCCAAAGTCCCAATCAAAAGGGTCTAGTTTCCCTTGGATGCCTCTTTGTGACCTTAAAAACTAAAAGTTTTTAAAACTGGATTCAGGACCCCTCCCTCAGCCTCTACCCCACCTTGCTGCACCAAGTGAGCTTCCATACCTGACCTTGTTTTTTAAATGACCCACTCTTTTTTTTTTTTTAAGATTTTATTTATTTATTCATGAGAGACACACACAGAGAGAGGCAAACATAGGCAGAGGGAGAAACAGGCTCCATGTAAGGAGCCCAGTGCAGGACTTGATCCCAGGACCCCGGGATCACGCCCTGAGCCAAAGGCAGACGCTCAACCCTTGAGCCACCCAGGCATCCCAAAATGACCCACTCTCACTCAAGCTGGAGACCCAGGCCTCACCTTCCAGCTTTCCTTTCCTCTGTATCTATCAGCCACCAACTCCTCCCATCAATTACTTTGTGGTCTAACATTCTTCTAATAGCGCCACCTAATATCTTGACTGTTGCTAGACTGTGTGATCAGAAGCCTTTCTTCCAACCAAATATACTACTTGTAGGGGTAAATTATCTTCTCCAGGAAGCCCTCTGTGACTGCTCCTTCCTGGGATACCATCTTCCCTGCCAGAGGAAATAACTCATAATTAGGTATCCACTATGTTCTCAGCTTTTTCAAGCATTGAGGAATTTAATCTTTTTAAGTTTTATTTTTTTAGAGAAAGAGAGAGCACATGCGCATGTGCACATGGGCAGTGGGAAGGAGAGAGGTGGCGCAGGCGGGGAGAGGCAGAGGGAGAGAGGGAGAGAGAGAATCCCAAGCAAGCTCCATGCCCAACACAGGGCAATCTCAAGATACTGAGATCATGACCTGAATCGAAATCAGGAGTCAGATGCTTAACACTGAGCCACCCAGGCACCCCAAAAATTTAATCTTTAAAGTATGGTTTTAATGTTTACAAATGAGGTAACTGAGAGGCTAAAGAATTTAAACAGTGTAACAGAGCTAGTAGATGGCACTTGAATCCCTGTCTGATCCACTCCAATGCCAACCTTTTCCCTTCTGTTCCACCTGGCCTCTTTAGAGCTCATGCCGGGGGTTACAAAGCTTGCCTGTTCACTGATATCACCTGGGGAACAGAATCTGGGACACCCCCACCCCACAAAACTACTATCTGAAGGAAGGGCCCCAAAACCAACTTTTAAAATCACTATAGTCTTCATTTGACATGTTATTTATTACTAATTAGTATGTTTAAAACACATGCTTTGTTCTTTGAGCTAGGCTAGGAAGCACTGTGCTATTAATCTTTGTGACCCATCTGGTACCTTAATAGAGCAAGCACTCAAAAATATTTGTGGGTTGTTCAAATGCTAACCCGAGGTGCACTGTGAGCAGTACTGTTACAAGAGTTCTGAGAACAACAATGCCAATATCAAAAATGATAGTTAGCACTTACCAAACCCTCATTACAGGCCAGGCCCTCACTGTTCTAAAAAACGTTCATGTATTAACTTCCTAGGACTTTTCTTTTTTTTTTTTTTTAATTTTTTATTTATTTATGATAGTCACAGAGAGAGTGAGAGAGGCAGAGACACAGGCAGAGGGAGAAGCAGGCTCCATGCACCGGGAGCCCGATGTGGGATTCGATCCCGGGTCTCCAGGACCGCGCCCTGGGCCAAAGGCAGGCGCCAAACCTCTGCGCCACCCAGGGATCCCCCTAGGACTTTTCAATAACCCTTTGAAACACAATCAGAACACAACTTTCAGGGCCCCTTGTTCAAAAATTCTTAACAACTTCATATGGTGCCAACAGAACACTAAACCAAGTGAGGCACCAGCTCTTCTAAGTGCCTATGTGACTGTACAGGTCTCATCCCCATAAGCCAACCCTGGCTAAGACTCTTCTCCCCATTTTGCAGATGAGGAGACTGAGACACAGGCTTCAAATAAACCTTCCCAAGATAACATTATGAGTAAGCAGAGAGATTAGCCTGGGTTGGAGAAGCCTTCCTGCAATCCTTAATCCTCTCCAATACTCCAGGGTTCAACTCAAATTCTCCCTGTCTACTAAGCTTTCTCTTAACTAAGCCAGGAACCACGTGTCTCTTCCTCCTCTGAGATTTTTTTTTTTTTAAGATTTTATTTATTTGAGAGAGAGAGCATACATGGACAAGGATGAGCAGGGGTAGAGGCAGACGGAGAGGGAGCAGCAGATTCCCTGCTGAGCAGGGAGCCCAACATGGGGCTTGATCCCAGGACTCTGGGATCACGACCTGAGCCCAAGGCAGGTGCTTAACCAACTGAGCCACCCAGGTGCCGTTCTTCTAAGATTTTAGTTCCAGGACTCTGAGATTTAGTTCCAGCATTTGGTTCATACCTTTCTTTTTTTTTTTTTTTTTAAGATTTATTCATTCATTCATGATAGACACACAGAGAGAGAGAGAGAGAGAGAGAGAGGGAGGGAGGGAGGGAGAGAAAGAGAAGCAGAGACACAGGAGGAGGGAGAAGCAGGCTCCATGCCGGGAGCCCGACGCAGGACTCGATCCCGGGACTCCAGGATCGCGCCCTGGGCCAAAGGCAGGTGCTAAACCGCTGAGCCACCCAGGGATCCCCAGGTTCATACCTTTCTTACAGCCATTATCATAGTCGCCTGCTATATCTGAAATGGCTGGGGGAGGGGAGACCCAAAATTAATATAGTCGAACAAACAAATTAATAAGAGTATCACCTTGAAGACAGGATTAAAGAGGGAATTCCAGGTGGGGGACAGGCCTAGGAGAGTGATGAACTACTTCTGCAGGATACTGTGACACGATTGGCTTGATTGGACCAACGGTACACATGGAGGCCAGTATGGATAACACTGGAAAAGAGGGTGAGGTAAATTATAAAACACCTTTAACACAACTAGACAGTCACTTCTCATAGGCCATAGGGACATGTTGCATGCTTACTGTTTCATCCATTTTACACATATTTGAGCACCTGCTATGGTGTGAAGCACAATTTTAAGCAACAAACAAGACAGACAAGATCTTGCTCTTGTGAAACGCACGTTCTAGCCAGAGTGGGGACAGTCACCAGCAACAGATTTTTTTGGAGATTGAGGAGTTCTAAAGATCATCGAATAGTAACCTGTCACATGGAGCACCTGGGGAAACCACCTCAGATGGGGTGCTTGGGGGACGCCTCTCTGAAGAAGCAACATCCGAACGAAGAGAAATGGGAAGGAACAACTGTGGGAAGAGTGATCGGGCATCAGGGACAGCAAACACCAACGTCCCAGAGACTCACGAATCGATGTGTGCTCAAGGAACAATAAGGCTGGTGAGCCTGGTGAGCAAAGGGAAGGGCTGTAGGGAAGCAAGAGGATTGCTTTATGAGGATGGTATTTCTGCCCTGGGGATTGAAGAGGAAAGAGCAGTAAATCTCAGCTGCTTTTCTGCAAATGATCATATCTTTTTTTTTTAATTTTATTTTCATTTATTTACTTTACAGAGTGTGTGAGTGTGCGAATAAGGGGAGGGACAGAGGGGAGGAAGAGAATCCTCCAGGAGACTTTTCACTGATCACGGAGCCCAATATGCTGCTCCATCTCATGACCCCAAGATCAAAACCAGAGCCAAAATCAAGAGTTGGATGCTTACCTGACTGAGCCACCCAGGCGCCCCTCAAATGATCTCTTTTCTAAATTACTTGAAAGGCGTGTGGTATGGAAAGTCAGGAAAATGGCAATGGAGTTTGCCCCATCACTGAGCAGGGGGGCACTGTGTTCTCCAGGTGTCATATTCACCTCCATTCTTCCCCAGCACTGAGGAGGCCAGGGTTTGACCCCTCTTGGGTTCGTTTGCTTTGCTCTCCCCTTGCAGTGGGTATTCTCACTCAAATGCCCCGTGGGATGGGTAACTGGGTAGGGAGGTGCCAGCAGGTGTTGTCCCTTCACCAACACACTTGCTGCAAAGACATCAGTGAACATCTCCCAACTTGCGCTGAGCACTCCATGGAGAGGCTCTCATTTACGCTCAGATCACCCAATGGCGGGACACACATTCTCTCATTTCACAGACCCAAAAGGTTCCAAATCATACAGCAAGAAGTGGCAGAGTAAGACTGAAATCCAATTTTTCTCTTTAATTTCAGAATTTGTCCTCTATATGTGAATATTCTTGACATTCAAAAATACAGATAATAACATATTGAAACCCATGGACACCATACACAGCTCAAGATATAACTTGAAGCCCCTGTGTACCTCTCCATGCTACCAAACCACGTGGCCTCCTATTACTCCTACTTGGGAAACACTGCGAGGGTATCACTTTACCCTCCATTCCATAGTGCAAGCCAGGAATCCAGTAGGCATGAGTGCCACCTCCAATCACCAGGTTCAATTCATTTTGATATCTATTCCCATTTCCACTATTACTTCTACCTTTCTCCTTTCTACATGTGTTATCTCTTATTGCAATGGCTTCCTAAATGGTCTCCCTCATCTCCTCTTTCCTCCTTCCAGTCTAATCTCCACATTATAACACCAATCTTAAGACCTTTGAGTAGCTGCCTTTGCTCTTAGGATATAGACAGACAAAATCATATACGTGGCATGCAAAGTCTCATATGCTCTTTCATCTACTCAACATTCCAACTTTGTTCTCTGTGCTTTGGAGCTACTGATCCTCTTGCAGTTCCTTATAATCCTTGTACTCCCTCCCATCACAGGGCCTTTGCACATGCTCCCTTCTCCACCTGAATAACTCTTCCCCTTCTCAGGTAAACGTTCCCTGAGCCCTGATTGGGTCACTCTTTGGCACCTGTCAAACTTTACATTTGCTTGCGAGGTTAATGAATTAAAATCTTTCTTTCCTAACAGACCAAAGACCAAGAACCACTCACTTAGTACAAAATACACGGTTAAGACATAATAGCCAATGTATATATGACATATATAGCATGCCAGGCAGTGTTCCTAGAACTTCACATGTATTGACTTAAAGATCTCTCAAAAGCCCTAGATAAAATATGTACAATTCCTAGCCCCATTTTTACATGTAAGCAAAGTAAGTCACGCAAGCTAAGAAGTGGCACTGCTGGATTGTGAACCATAGGCAGGCAGTTTCTGGAATCTGTGTGCTGGACGCTCATGTTATGGTGCCTCACTAGCCTTTGCTGAACGCAGGACAGCACTGAGTGCTTTGGCTAGAGACTAGACAGCACCATCAGTAACCTTAGTTCAACTAAAAAAAAAAAAAATCCTTTCACTTGGGTTCTGGCAAGGATCTTATGTTTTTTTGACTTTCTGAACTTTGCTGCAAAACATACTATCTTTCCAGCATTTTATTCCAGCCAAATGGCCTTCACTAATATTCTCATGTGGAGCAAACTGCTGGGGGGCAGGAGGAAGTTGGATTGGAGTGACATGGAAATATGGATTATTTATTGGGAGTATGGGTAGGCCACACGAGGAAACTCAAAAGATTTTCTTGGATGTTATCTTATTTAACCTTCACTGATTCCTGATAACGTTACACACACAGGACAGTTCTCTCTTAGATAACAGGTGAGGCAAAAGGCTGGGGTGAGTAGGGCTGCTAAGCTATAGGAAGGGGTGGGGTGAGAATGGTCCCCACACTTCTCTAGCAGAGAAACCTCTTCCTCTTTTAAGGATTGAAGGTAGCTAGCCAACCTTTCCCAATTCTTGGTGGAACCTCTCAGCAAGGACAGAGTCCCTCTGGGATGCCTGGGTAGCTCAGTGGTTGACCAACGGCCTTGGGTTAAGGGCATGATCCTGGAGTCCCAGTATTGAGTCCCACGTCGGGCTCCCTGCATGGAGCCTGTCTCTCTGATGAATAAGTAAGTAAAATCTTAAAAAAAAAAAAAAAAAAAGACAGGGCAGCCCAGGGTGTGATCCTCCTGGAGACCCTGAGTCGAGTCCCACGTCAGGCTCCCTGCATGGAGCCTGCTTCTCCCTCTGCCTGTGTCTCTGCCTCTCTCTGTGTGTGTCTCTCATGAATAAATTTAAAAAAAAAAGAAAAGAAAAAAAGGACAGAGTCCCTCCTAGGTTTTCCCAGTATGGCTAGAGTAGGGTAGTTATCCTGCAAGCTCAAGCTATATGGTAAAGAGCTCTATAAACCAGCTACATACGATTAACTCTTAACATGGTGAAAATGTAGTAAATCAGGAAATTCTTCGCGAGGAGCCCATGTACCAATTTCAGAGAAAGTCAATGTATGCACATCTTCTTTATGTGCATTTTACTGCAGAAAGACTTTCCTTAATTTCTTGCAGGACATGAAATAAAAAGGCAAGCCTTTACGCCTGCAGACACATTCTTTCTGGTTCACATGTGCCTTTTACAGAGGTTCCTTCGCCGGCTGAAACATTTCTGTTCCTCTGAATACCTTCTAGCTATGGATGGGGGCGTCCAAATGCCCACCCCACCTCAGCTAGGCCTCACAACTGCATGAGCATTCATCTCCTTGAAGCCGAAGCTGCGGAGAAGGCCAAGGGCAGTCAGGAGCCTTAAGGCCAGTCCCGAGCAGGCCATTAACCGGCTCCACGTAATCGCGGACAAGTTGCATACCCTCTCTGGGCTGGTTTCCACACCTGCAAAGTGGAAGTTGAGCCGCATGGTCTTCAAGGTCCTTCCCAGCTGAGAGCCTGGTACCAAGCAGGCCTGGCCATGAAAGCGGCTTCCTGTGGGCGCGGCGCAAGGCTTTAACGGTCCCCCCTCCCCCGCTGGCACCCGCGAAACGCTCCTCAACACGCCCCTCCGAGGGACGGCGCTTTCCCCAACCGCAGCCCGAGCACCGCTCCGCCCCTTCCCGGGGGCGTCCCATCGTGCCCCGCGCCGGGCTCTAGAAGCGGCGGGGCGCCTCCCGCCTTTCCGCGGCGCCGACCCCGAACTCCTCTACCCAGTTCTCCCCGGCGCCCTATCCTATCAACGTCTAGCGTCCCAGCCAATCACGCGGGCCCGGAGTCTCGCCTTTGGCCCACCCTCCTCCCGGAGCTCAGCCCGTCTGCGCTCAAGGCCTTTACCAGGCCAGCCCAATCAGCGTCCGGCTCTCGCCTGCCCCACCCCAATCTCCCTCCCTCCGACCAATCAGCGCACCTCATTCCGCTGCCCGCCCAGCCAACCCGGGCCTTGAAACCAGCGGGCGAATGGGCGCAGGGCGGCCCTTCAACGCTGACCGCCTGGCCAATTGGGGATTCCGCGTGGCCACGGCGGCAGCCAATCGGCAGGGAGCGCGGTGCCGCCGCGGAGAGGTCCGGCCCGAATATCCCTCCGCCTTCCTCCCTCCCTCTCTCTCCCTCCCTGCGAGCCGCCGTTCACTTACCGCCTCCCTTCCTTCTTTCTCCCTCCGCCACCCGAGCACCAGCCGCGCTCTGAGCTACCCCCGGGGTCCCTCCCCCGCCGCCAGTGGAGCAGCTGCTGCCGCCGCCGCCAGCAACAAATTAGGAGGGGGGAAGGAAGGAAAAGAGGAAGGAAGGGGAGCCGGGGCGACTACCAAGAGGGAGCCGGTGAATGGGCTTGTGGTGACCCCCGCCCCCCACCCCACCCTCCCTTCCCACCCGACCCCCAACCCCCATCCCCAGTTAGAGCCGCCGCCCGAGAGGCCGGACCGTCGTCTTAGGAGGAGTCCCCGCCACCCCCTCCGCCATGGAGCTGATCACCATCCTCGAGAAGACCGTGTCTCCCGGTAGGACGCGGGGGCCGGGGGTCGGGCTGAGGTGACCGGGTGGGGGGAGGGGAAGCCCTGGCCCCTCTGACCCTGTCCCCTTCCCACTTTCCTTCCCCCCCCAGATCGGCTGGAACTGGAAGCGGCGCAGAAGTTCTTGGAGCGTGCGGCCGTGGAAAACCTGGTGCGTGCCACCCCGCCGGCCACCATCCCGCCCGCCGGCCACCCATCCCCTGCGTGCGGGCCTTCCCGCCCTCCCGGAGGCCCAGGCCTCGGGAACCCACCCCGCCCCATCCCGTCCCCCTCCCCCCCACCCCGGTCCAACCTAACCCCGCCATCGGGAAGCCGGTGGGTGTGTCCCGCCCCGGGCCCCGGCAGCTGGCCAATGGCGCGGCGCGCCGGGGTGACTGCCGCCCAATCGCCGCGCGGCTTGAGGGCGGCGGTGCAGCGGGAGGGAGAAAGAGGGAGGGAAGGGAAGTTAGGTTGCGCGGCGCTGCGTGTTCAGCAAGGGTGGGGGTGGGGGAGCCGGGCCTAGGGGCCATGTGGAAGCTCGGCGCCCAGCTACCCGCCCTGTGCTGACCCGGGCCGGCTTCTCCTTCCTGTCCCGTGGCCCTTGTGGTTCTCCCCCCTTACTTCCCAGAGTCTACCCTTTCCTATGCCCCTTGGTACTGTGCTCATGGCCAGGCCTGACACCCGAGTACCTCCTAACACACTCCGGCAATATTTCTCCCTTTGCTTCCTGGGTATTCGTTTAGAGGATTATTTAGTTTTTGGTTTTTGTTTTTTACTTCGATGGGTAGAGACTGAATCTATACCCATACAGCAGGCTGAGACTCCTCCTTGATCGGGCCTGTTTCCAGATGAAATCACAGAGGAAAGTTCCTCATTATCGTATTTTCAAATTTAAGGGGTACGGAAAAAAACGAAGAGAAATCCGCTAGACTGGGCCTCTGGTTTAAAAATGTGGGATGGATTGGTTGAAACAGCCTGTGTACCAGTGTCGTTTCTCTTTGATGTCCCTCTTATGGGGGGAGGGGATGGGGAGTAGATGGAAGGGTGGATGGTATTTGACATCTTTTAAAGGTAATAGGTAATAAGCCTAAATAACATTGTAACCAAACATGTTCCTTTGTTATCTAGACGAAATGTAAGCAAAAAAGTGACAAGGCTTTTATACAAGCTGCCTTAAATGACCTTTTTTTTTTTTTTTTTTTTTTTTGGCACTGGTTTTTACTAGTTAGCTTTTTATCCTTATGTTTCCGTAGAAAGGATTTTTTCTGCTAGTAAAGACCAATAATACTTCTATTTGGGATATATTCCTATTTCTGCCTCTGCTCAAAGGCTTTACAAGAAGCCTTTTATTCTATTCCTAACGTTTTATCTTCTGACATTCTTAACATTCCTTAGTGGTACATAATTAATAAAACTTTTAAGAATTATCTTCTGTGATTGCAAGACTTGTTAGTGGTAAGAAACTATCTGCTTTTGGTTTTTCCTGTTAACTTCCATTTGGACAGAGCTTTCTGTAGGGAAGATGAATGTGTCTTAAAAGTTTTAAACATTTTTGGGGACCTGCGCATCACGAAAGGTTCAGTAAGCTTTTCAGAAATGTACTGTATGTTCAGTGGACAGCTCAAGTTCAAAATGCATGGGAGCCTTGAGCGTGTTAACTGTTGGCTGTTAAATGTAAAATATTTTTTCCTGGCAAATTTGTCTTGGCATTTTTATCTTCTCACTTTCTCTTGTTTCTAATATTAATCACATCTATAAGTCTTTTTTCAGTGTTTCTCTCTCCTTGAACACTTAAAGCTAAAACAGAGGACTAGCCTCCTAAATCTGTGTTTTAGGTTTGTAAGTATTTATCTCTGTTATCAAAGATTAACTGCCTACATGAGATCAGAAGCCACCCTAATTATTATTCTTTTCAGACTGATTTTTTTAATTTCGAGAAAATTTTACTCTCTACCTTGTCTTCACATAATCATTCATTTAACATATTTATTGTTGGGCATTGTTAAATAAAAGAATCCTTTAATTACTAGATTGTCAAACTTAATTTATTTTAGGAGATCTAATATGAAGATTTGAGGACTAAAAATGATGTTCATAGGAAAATTTGTACCTTCTGGTTAAATGCTGAGGCTGCATGAGAAGATGGATGACTTGTGTACCATGTAACATTTTTATAGGAGTTATGAAGTAGATATTGTAGCATTTTCCAAGATGTTTGTTATATGTTCTAAAAAACTTAAGTTTCCCCCAGTGTTTTGGTGCTCTATAAGGTATTCTTAATTGGTGAAATTCCAAAGATACTTTCATTCACAAACACATTTTCTCTTAATAGCCCACTTTCCTTGTGGAACTGTCCAGAGTGCTGGCAAATCCAGGAAACAGTCAGGTTGCCAGAGTTGCAGCTGGTCTACAAATCAAGAACTCTTTGACATCTAAAGATCCAGATATCAAGGCACAATATCAGCAGAGGTGGCTTGCAATTGATGCTAATGCTCGACGGGAAGTTAAGAATTACGTAAGTAACTTTATTCTCTTTTAAAGTCTTGTTAGCCTCTGGGAACTAGAAACCTCGTCGTCCACCCCACCTCCCCATCCTCTCCTGGACCCCCTAAAAGAAACATCTTGGTCAGTTCTTTTGTCATTTACATGAGATAGAGCTGACAGTGTAATACTATTCTGAGACTTAAGCTTCACTTGAAGGAAAAAAAATTGTATTTGACTTAAATTTTTTTCTCAGTTCAGCTTGTCTGTACTCTGCCATCATTTCCCATTAATGAATGCATTGGAATTATTTTCAGAAAACTAAGGTAGGGGCGCCTGAGTGGCCCATCAGTTAAGCGTCTACCTTTGGCTCAGATCATGATCACAGGGTCCTGGAATCGTGCTCTCTGCTTAGTGGGAAGTCTGCTTCTGCCTCTGCCTCTCCCCTGTGCTAGTGCTCTCTGATTCGTGAGTGCACGCTCTTTTTCTCTCTCAAATAAAATCTTTTTTTTATTTTTTAAAGCTAAGGTAAACCAGCTTTTTAGGGAACTTTAATTGGTTGCCAGAATTTGTAGAATCTCTGGTGAATTGACATAGTATACAAATTGGTTCCCAAACTTGAAGTATGAGAATTAGTTAGGGTATTTGCTAACAATAATATATTTCCAAGCTCCCTCCAGAGATGATGTTTTGTTGGAGTGAGGCTTGGGAATATTTTTTAAATATTCCTGTCTTCCTAAATGATTTTTTTCATTCTCATCAGTCCTGGCTCTTGTTGAACTTGTGCTGTAGATAATTTTCATTGTTTAATGGTTTAGGCATGGCACTATGTGGAGTTTAAAGAGGAGCTAAATGATCTCTTGGGCCTTTTAAGCCAAAGAGTTTGTGAAATAATAATATGATGTTAATGGTGCTTTTTTCTATTTAGTAAATTATGAAAAACTTTCTTTAGGAATATCTGGCTTTTAATCAGGGTGTTTAAAGAGTGGACTGATGAGTTTTAAGGAAAATTGAATGTCCCTTGCTCTGTATCATGGAGCTCATGTGACTGTTGTTGAGTTAAAATCCGTAATTCTAGCTTCAGGAAAAGATACTTAGAATACATGAACAAATGTCCTCTGCACTCCCCAGTTAATGAGGTTCTTTAGCAGTCTGTCTTATGTGCATAAGGCATAGAAAATGGTAAGTCAAGCAGTTGATCCTTGGTATTTGAGAGGAAATCAATTGGGGGACTCCTAAATGTGTAGTTGCACATGTCATGGTTATACACATCATACTTGGCTATTTCCAGGTGTTTGGTAGATTTGTGCCTCTTAGGGCAACAACTTCTCTTTCAAGTTAAATACTCCTCTCTCTAGTCTTGTGTGAAGGTACTCATGATTAGGTTTTGAAAGCCAACTTATTTTGAATCTTCTTTGGAATATGTAGAGCAATTTCTGTCCACATTAAGTCTGCTTATGTAAAAACATTTTAATCTTCTCGTAATTTGATATGATTGAGGTTTATTCCATCAGTCAGTTACTGGAAATCTTGGTGCTTGTAGTGCCCATTCACTTTCTTATCTTGCTGAAATTATGCAATAGTAAATGAGATGTGATTGGAACTGTAATTGACTCTTTGGCACATCAGTCTTAAGACTTTTTAAAATTTGAATAAATTAGCGTATGTGTTGTTGAACCCTTCTGCACGAAAGAAAATTAGCAGTTAATCATAACCCTTTTTTCCCTTTCACAGCAGCTCTGGTAATGAATACTTTCTCAGGGCTGATGGTTATTTATTTTTTGAAATGTGGGTCTTGGACACAGTTTAGAGTCACTCCTTTATTTCTCTTATTTCTGGTAATTGAATGTTATCATTAGGGTTACCACCTAGGTTAAAAAAAAAACAAAAACCGACCTTTGTGGTCTGTAAATCACCTCAAGTAATGCTAACTAGGGGTCTTCCAGAAGCAATGTAAAGGAGGAAAGATAAAGATACAGTGGGGTTCATTGCTATCCACACGTGTACCAGGAGGTGGTGTGGTATATGTAGTATAGAGGCACCCTGACCTGGAGCTCTCAGTCAGACATGGGTTAATACCTGTTCTGCATCTGCTGTTTTAGACTGGTCATCTCATCCCTACCTCCGTGCTCCATGTCTTCCACATAACAGTTTTTCTTAAGAGTCATCCTGGCTCTGGTAACCCTAGAGAGCAAAACCTTCATTTACGATCAATCAGAACAGTTTGTTACTGGGCAGAGCTCTTGTCAGTGGGGGCGGGCAGGGATGATGATATACTGTATGGGGGAAAGATGGGGAGTTCATTATTATTAGCTACAAAGCAGGCTACTAAGTGACCTGACCCAGTCAGCAGAGCTGGCCTGAATATCTGGCAGCTACGCTTTGTCCTGTGTTCATGCCAGGAACAGTTAACTGTTTGCCTTTTGAGTGGACTGGTGATTCTTAGTTCATTGACTGAATTAGCTGATTGTGGTAATGATTAACCTTGGGTCAATTGTGGCTTCATCCTTTATCTGTACCTGTGCCTTTCCCCTTTACATAAATCCTTGTATGATTATCTCTTCAAACAAGACCTGCTTAATGAGAAGCGGATCTCATTTTAATTGACATATCTAACTAGTTCTTGATATCTGTTGATGGTGGAGAGAAGAGTTTTCTGATTCTTGGGCAAACAGAACAAATCCTTCCAGATTGAAAGTTAAATAAGGATTCATTCTTAGGTGTTAGTAACATCAGTAACTTTGTATCTGCATCTAGTGGGGTGATGTTCCCTGACCAAGGCCTTTGTATGAAAGTCACTGTGGGGTGCTAACCTATCATTGACCATAGGGAAGAAGGCTTGCTCCACGTTTCATAAGTTGGAACGGGTCTCTTCCTTGAATCAGGCTAGACTATGATCTGTGAATCAGACCCATTTGAATGCCCGGAGTTAGCCTCATTCTGAAGTCCCACATTTTCTATCCACAAAACAAGGCTGTGAACATCCTTCCATTGTACCTCTAGCAAGGAGCCTAGAAGCTTAATTTTGTCTTCTTTGCCTTCTAACATTATCTCCTTCTGACTCCTTTCTTATTTTGTTGAACATTGATGTGAGATGTCTGGCTTTGGAGAAGTCCTTTTGGTAGTAGGGAGTGGTTGATTTCTTTTCTAGGCTCTGCTCTGTAGCAACATTGTGCTGGTGTTGGTTAGTGAAGCTGGTGGTTCTTTTTTTGATAGCGGACTATATTGTATATACCTTTTTCTAATTTTGTGTGTTGCAGAAAATTCAGACTGTTCTAAGAGATGTGGTGGTAGGCAAGACATGTTCAAATAGTATTAGTAATTGATACTTTTCATCTTATTTTGTGTGTGTGTGCGCGCAGGTTTTGCAGACTTTGGGCACAGAAACTTACCGGCCTAGTTCTGCCTCACAATGTGTGGCTGGTATTGCTTGTGCAGAGATCCCGGTGAACCAGTGGCCAGAACTCATTCCTCAGCTGGTGGCCAATGTCACAAACCCCAACAGCACAGAGCACATGAAAGAGTCGACATTGGAAGCTATTGGTTACATTTGCCAAGATATAGTAAGTACGGTCTTCTGTATCTAACTTAGATAGCTGATTCCCTCTAGTTGTGACTTGCCTGGTATTAGGATTGTTTTTATGTGATGGAGAAAACCAAGCTACAACAGAGTATTTTGCAAGTAGGACTGCTTTATTTAATCTAGACTTTTGTATTGGGATAGCTAACTGATCCTCACATTGCTCATCATGCCCTAAACTAAAGAGAATTGAGGATCACAAGCTCAGAACAAAGAAATTTGTATGCTTGGAGAGGTATAGATTCCAGATTTCTAAAAGAAGATGTGTTCTGTTGTGGAACATCCCTGACCCCATCCCTTTCTCAATGTCCTCAGGGTACCATGGATGCTGTCTTCCTTTTTATTTACTATCTCACAGAAACACTTTGCCAGCTCTTGCTGTAGTTGGCTTAGCCACTGGAGGCACAGCAGTTTGTGAAATGTAGCCCTCCTGGGACTATGGCTGCTGCTGAGGTTACCACCTTGGTGTCTGTTTCCACATATAGACTTGATGAAGCAAAGAAGTCCACACTTGACCTGGACTGCCTAGGTGTTGTGCTCAGGCATTGATCTTTGGCCTTCAAAAGCTTTACTTCAGTTGATACAGATGGCCTGGAAAAAACATCAGACTGCCCTTTCCCTTTGCACAGAACGGAGAAGAAAAAGCCAGCATTACCTCATGCCCAGAGTCATTATGCTAGGAAATCAGATGAAGTTGATGAGTTTAACTTGTTTCAGTTCAATTTTGGACTTCAGGCCCTAGGATATTTTGCAGGTGGTTTGTCCCTAAATGGAAATATGTGGAAAAAGATCAGAGAAAGTCATGATACTCACTCGAGTGGATTTCACAGTTAAAAGGACTGCTGATTAGTCATGAGCTCATTATTTTACTCACTGCACTTCTCTGCTTGTTTCAGGACCCAGAGCAGCTACAGGATAAATCCAATGAGATTCTGACTGCCATAATCCAGGGGATGAGGAAAGAAGAGCCCAGTAATAATGTGAAGCTGGCGGCTACAAATGCACTCCTGAACTCATTGGAGTTCACCAAAGCAAACTTTGACAAAGAGGTAAGTCTCTTTTGACAAAAAGACGTAGGTTTGGAAGGTAAGGAGTAAGAGTTAAATGAAAGTTGTTTCTTTGTTGCTGCTTTTTTTAAGTTTGTGGCTTAGAAAGTACCATCTGGTTTAGGTGCACTCATTTCCATTCTAGTTAAGATTTGTGTTGTGTGAGAAGTGACTGTGGAGTAGGTGTCTGCTGTTTCTCATGAGGCTTTGTGGGAAAATGTGATCTGAAGTGTTTCTAAGCTTAGGTTTTTACTCTTGCAGATCAAAGTGTGGGTACGCTCTGGGATTTAAAACAAACAAACAAAAAAACAACAAATTGGGGCACTGGAGTGGCTTAGTCAGTTGAACTTCTGACTTGGTTTTGGCTCAGATCATGATCTCAGGGTTGTGAGATCAAGCCCCATGGAGAGCTCTGTGCTCAGCAGCTGTGCATGGAGTCTACTTGAGACTCTCCCTCTCCTTCCCCCCTCTGCCCCTCTCTCCACTTATGTACCTGCATTTTCTCTTTCTCCCTCAAATAAATAAAATCTTAAACACAGAAGTTGTAGAGCTTTTTAAAAATAAAAAGGGCTGGCTGGCTTGGTTGGTGTGCATATAACTTGATCCTTGGGTTGGGGTCTTGAGTTCTGGTCCCTTGTTGGGCATAGAATTTTTAGTTTATTTATTTTTTTTGACAGAGAAAAAGAGGGGTGATGGTGGTGGCAGAGTGAAAGGGAGAAGCAGGCTCCCTGCTGAGCAGGGATCCTGATGTGGAGCTCGGTCCCAGGACCATGGGATCATGACCTGAGCCAAAGGCGGATGCTTAACCAACTGAGCCACCCAGGCACCCTGGGCATAGAGTTTGATTTTTAAAAAATTGTAGAAGTTGTGGGCTAATTAACTCCTTGGAAGATGCTTTTGAAAATTAATATATAAACAAAGCTTATCTTGTCTGAAAATATTTCCTCCTATTACTTATTGTTAAAATCTACAATGACATTAAGTTTACCATTTTAAGCATTTTTAAGTGTATAGTTCAATAGTGTTCAGCATATTCATGTTGTTTTGCAGCCAGTCTCTAGAAATTTTTCATTTTGTAAAACTGAAACTATATGCATAGAACCAACTCTCTCTTTTCCCCTTCCCAGGCCCTGGCAACTTTTTTACATTCTGTTTCTATGAATTTGATTACACTAGATACGTTATTTAAGTGTAAGCAATCATACAGTATTTGATTTTTTATGACTGGCTTATTTCACAAAGCATAATATCTTGGGTTCATACATGTAGCCTATGTCAGAATTTCCTTTTTCAGGCTGAATAACATTTTGTTTTGTGTATATACCACATTTTGTTTATCCGTTCATCTGTCTGTGGACTTTGGGGTGCTTCCTTTCATCCTCTGACTCTTGTGAATAATGCTGCTATGAATGTAGGTGGACAAATAGATCTTTGAGGCCCTCCTTTTAGTTCCCTTGGGTCTATCATCAAGTGGAATCACTGGATTGTATGTGGTCTGCAAGTATTTTTGTATACTTGTTGACACTTTAGCTGTGCTTTTTGCATTTCTTGGTCTTACTGTGGACAAAGTAGGGAGGTCTAAGAAGCCAAAGCAAATTGTAATTCTAATTGCTTAGAAAACAGACTTTCCTTTTAGATTTCAGAAGACTTAGGATAGTAGCAAATCACTTCATTGTTGTGTTCTCCTGTGTCTTACCATGATTGGTGGGGATTTGCCACCTCCCAGGAAACAAATTTTTAAGTAAAGCAGATGTTTCGAATTCTCTTAGATTTTAAATATAAAGAAGTGGGTTTTCCTAATGTAGGGTTGTGGGTTTTTTTTTTTTTTTTTAACCATTTATATTTAAACCCTGTGACCTACATTTTCCTGTCTACTTCCTCCTTGGAGTCTTGTTAGTGAAGATCATTTTGGGGATTAAAAGATTAGGGTCTGGGATGCCCAGTGGCTCAGCGGTTGGTTGTTTGCCTTCGGCTCAGGGCATGATCCCGGGTTCCCAGGATCGAGTCTTGCATTGGGCTCCCTGCCTGGAGACTGCTTCTCTCTGTGTGTATCTCTCATGAATAAACACATAAAATCTTAAAAAAAAAAAAAAATAGGGACCTCTTTAGAGGGCAGGTCATATAGTAGGGACTGTGTCAGGGAAAAGCTGCTTGATTGGTTCATGGTTACGGGCTGATGGGGAGTGCAAGGTTTTCTCTGAAGAGAATAGTCTAGCAATCTTCATATATATGGTTTGTACTCTTCTTATTATCTTTTACTTTTATTCTTCCTGCAGTCCGAAAGGCACTTTATTATGCAGGTGGTCTGTGAAGCCACACAGTGTCCGGATACAAGGGTAAGCGTGACTTCATATGAAAAATCCATCTCTCGGAAATGCCATTTCTAGCATAGTAGTTTGAAATGCTGGGAATCAGGTGACATCAGAAATAAGGTTTGACTAATACTGTTCTTCATAAAAGAGAGGAAAATTGTACTTAGTTAACATAATGGAAGTTACGTCCTCTGAAAAGATTTAAGGAAGAAATGGTTTTTGATCACCCTTGCTACTTAATTGCTGTAAGTTACACAAGTGATTGTTTTTCATTGTAGCCATTGAAATAGGTTTACTGTTGGTGTACTTAAACCTTGATCCTCCAAACAGATGGGACTAACATCTAGTCTGAATAGCATTCCTGAGTTTAGCCCTCCATAGGTTCCAGAGGCACCTTTAAAGAGAAAAGAAAAATAAACAAGGATGGTGAAAAAAAATTTAAGAGATTAATTTTGAAGAAATGTTGACATAACCCAAATGTACCTCAGTTGGCCCTTTAGATTACTGACCCATTTGTGTGATGTAGTTCTCTTTGTCAGACTACATTATTAATACTTTTTTTTTTTTTTTTTTGTAAAAGGTACGAGTGGCTGCCTTACAGAATCTGGTAAAGATAATGTCATTGTATTATCAGTATATGGAGACGTATATGGGTCCTGCTCTTTTTGCTGTAAGTATTTCTATTTTATGTATGTTAGCATGTAGCTAGTTGCAAAGCCCATCATTCTTGATGTTTTGTCATTTCTGTAATTTTTTTACTTAGTATTACGAAACCAAGGAAATTCCTTGAGTCTGAGTGTTATGTTTAAGCCATTAGTAATGTGCCAAGAAGACTTGGGCTTCCTTTGTGGTGGGGAAGAGTATATTTTTAAAATCTATTTTCTGTTTCTACCTTTCATTCAGACCTAGCTTTCATAAATGTACATTTTTGACACTTGAATGTCTGTGGTTGGAAGTGGGGGTCTAACTTGAACCAGCACTTACTTGGTGTCTGGTATGTCATTTTTTTTTTCTTTCCCTCTAAAGATCACAATTGAAGCAATGAAAAGTGACATTGATGAAGTGGCCCTACAAGGGATAGAATTCTGGTCCAATGTGTGTGATGAGGAAATGGACTTGGCCATTGAGGCTTCTGAGGTGAGCCTGGGAGAGAGTTGGTGCAGCAGAATTATTTGTCTGACATAGCTCCCTTTTGGGTATTCAGCTCCTCTGAGAAAGCTTTATTCTGCATGGGCTTAGAGGGCATCTCCATTTGTAGAGCTTTTGCTTTCTCTGCTAGTCAGAGCCCCTCAGGAGGGAGACAGACCCATAATGAGGCATTTCATGCTTTACCGATCAGCCAGTCGTGATTTATTATAAATGTTGATGTTACTACCATGAACACAAGGGGGCAGCAGGCAGTCACAATTTAACAAGGTGACGTCCAACGCTGAGTTATTTCCTTTTGGAAGTCCTCATGCAAGCATGGGATGCATAATTGACAGCTTACTAACTCTGGTGAAGGAATTCATTATAGACAAAGGGGTTAGGTCTACACTTTGTAATCTTTGAACTCAAGCTTTTTTTCCAGCCTTAACCATCTTGCACACTTTTAAGAACCAGTTTTATTTTTGGCATCATTACGTAAACTTAGTACATCTCTTGATCCAAAGGTTAGTTAGATGACAGCTTCTTAATATGAATTGAGCTTGTGAAAAAGGAATGTAGTTCTTAAGGTTGCCTTGGTCCTTTAAGGTAGAAGATATGTATGGCCTAAAAGAATCCCATTGAAGTAGACCAAAGAAATGAGCGCCTCCAAAGATCACAGCAAATGTTACATTTGCTCTGTGTATTTCTGTACAAACCCCTGGGTGGCTCTCATTGTATGCCTCTAGTACCAGCCTGTTTGCTGCTGTCCAGAATTTGCTTTTATGTTTCTCCTCAGGCAGCAGAACAAGGACGACCCCCTGAGCACACCAGCAAGTTTTATGCCAAGGGAGCACTACAGTACCTGGTGCCAATCCTCACACAGACACTAACTAAACAGGTGAGTTACCTCACAAATCTAGCAGGGTAAGCCATAAGATATTTTGGAGGGTTGGTTTGCTGTGGAACAATTTCCATGAAGGAACTCAGCAACTCTTTAGCTGGTTCATGTTTTGTTATAGATGACTGGGAAGAGCCGAGCTGGATCTCTTAAGATCCTCTAGGCTCTGGGTTGTTTGCGAAGGAGAGCTGGGTCTGAATGTTTCAGCCTTAGTTGTGAACAAGCTACACACGCTGATTCCTGAGTGCTGTACCATGTCCAAAGTAATGCAGGAGACATGTGCTATAAAAGTTGGAGTAAAGAACGGTTAGCAAGAGGCATGTGGTAGTTTTAGGCCACTCAAGTATCTGCTAATAGTTGGATTATTTTTAAGAGTTCACAGTATGTATATACATTTAAAATCTTGATGAGAAAAAAAAATAAAAAATAAAAATAAAAAAAAATAAAATCTTGATGAGGTTAGATAAGAATTATTCTGGAGGTGCCTGAGTGGCTCAGTCTGTTAAGCATTGAACTCTTGGTTTTTGGCTCCGGTCATGATCTCAGAGTCGTAAGATCAAGCCCGCGTCAGGTTCCATGCTTGGTGTGGAACCTGCAGATTACCCCACCCCCACCCCCCATCGCCCTGCACATGGGTATGCGCTGTCTCAAAAACAAAACAAAACCAAAAGAAAGAGTTATTCTGATTCTTCTGTGATCGTTAACATCAATGAGATTCAGGACAAAATAAAAATAACAGGACTTCATGAAGATTTGAGTCTAATGGGTAAATATAGAAATTCTTTTATGTGAAGTATATCTTGATTGTCATTCTCTTTTGACTTTGGGCATCAGAGTTTTCCTTGGTATGGTGTTTGGAAAGATTCTTCGGTATAACAATCTCAAAAGATATAAGTAAAGATTTATTTGGTTTGAAATGGACTGGGTGTCCTCTCATTTTCATATCCTGGTTCAGTTTTACAGTTATTTCTTGTGTCTTTCAACCTCAGTATCTTCACTTTTGTATATTGTGGTTTTCGTATTTGGAAACAAATTGTTCTTTAGGTATATAATATTCTGAAGCAGCATAAGGCAACCTGCTTTTTTTTTTTTTTTTTTTTAAGATTTTATTTATTCATTCATGAGAGAGAGACAGAGACACAAGGAGAGGGAGAAGCAGGCTCCCCAAGGGGAGCCTTGATGCAGGACTCAATCCCAGGACCCTGGGATAACGACCTGAGCCAAAGGCAGACGCTCAACCACTGAGCCACTCAGGCACCCCAAGGCAGCCTACTTTGAATTACTAGGTAGTACGGGTAGCCACAATAAGGAAGATGAACCTTGAGTTCTACTTTCAGGGGAGATCTGAATGGAATCTTTTTTTCCGTTTAATTTCCTGTTGAACTGTAATAGTCACTAGCACGCCAGGAGCCACCTCATGCCTTCATCTTCCTCATTCATTCCCTCCCCTTTACCACCACAGATTATTTTATTGATTTTGGACTTCATAGAACTGGAATCATAAGCATATCTTCCTGTTCTGCCTTTTGCTTTCTGTATGTTCAAGTTTCATCCTTCTTGTTGCACATAGTGAACTTGGTCCATCTCGTTGTATAGTACTAAATAGGACTTGCCTCTATGTATCTTACTTACCAAAGACCATGCTGTGATGAATCTTTGTGGAAGAAATTAAAATACAAGGGTTTTATATTATATTTATATCTCTCAAACTTAAGTTCCAATATCATTTGGGAGTAGTCAAAAGACCTTTTGAGTTAGTAATTCTTTTTTTGAATTACAGTGATTATTTGAACATAAATTTAACTAGTGCCAAACTCTCTTGTCAGGATGAGAATGATGATGACGATGACTGGAACCCCTGCAAAGCAGCAGGCGTCTGCCTCATGCTCCTGGCCACCTGCTGTGAAGATGACATCGTCCCACATGTCCTCCCCTTCATTAAAGAACACATCAAGAACCCTGATTGGCGGTACCGGGATGCGGCAGTCATGGCTTTTGGCTGTATCTTGGAAGGACCAGAGCCCAATCAGCTCAAACCACTAGTTATCCAGGTGAAGCTGAGGAAGTTTTAGGGTGGAAAGTGGAGTATTTATTGTTTGAACTTTTTCCTTGAAAGTGTGCCTCTATTTTAAAAACAAAACTATACATAGTCACGCACCAAATTTATTTTGGATTGTTATTTGCTGTCAGTGAAGGAATGATAAGATGTATTTCTTGACTCTTTAAAATTATTATTACAAAAGTCATGACTTGAAAATTTCAGAAAAGGCTGAAAAGAAAAAGTCACTTTTAATCCCATTGCCTAGGAATAGCATTATTAACTCTTAGTATTTATCTGTGTAGCAGTGTTCTGTGTGCATATATGTATGTGCAACAGGATAGAGTTCTCAGTGGCCAGTAGTCTTAAAACTTATTTTTTCACTTACTGCTATATCATTAACTTTCCCCATAATTCTTAGCAATGTGATAGTTTTGTCCATAAGACAAAATGATATCTATGTAATGAAAACTATTGTGAAAATGCTATGTTTATTTTACTATTACAAGTGATACAGGAGTCCATTGTAATGTGTTTAGTGTATGGAACTCAGCCTTTTGAAATACAGCCAGATGCCATCACAGCTGCATCTAGATGCATCACCTGAGTGATTCAGTAAAAGGCTGATAAAAGCATTCATACTAGACTCTTAATAAGCTTCTATGCTGGGATTTGGTGAAGAGAGGACTGTTTCACCTTTTCACTTTTTACGATTTTATTTACTTGACAGAGCGCACAAACACACACACAAGTAGAGGGAGTCTGGCAGGCAGAGGGAAAGGGAGAAACAGGCTCCCTGCAGACCAACGAGCCCAGTAGCAGGGCTTGGTCCCAGGACCCTGAAATCATGATTGGAGCTAAGGTGCTTCTCCCTTTTCACTTTGATTTTATTATACTTTTGGGTATATGACAGTCTTTTAAAATGACAAACTATATTGGTGCTTTGGGTTAAAACCCAACCATCAAGGGACGTCTGGCCCGGCTCAGTTGGAAGAGCATGCACCTCTTGGTCTAGGGATTGTGAGTTGGAGCCCCACATTGGGTATAGAGATTATTTAAATAAAACTTTTAGAAATCGTGACTATCAGTATTTCCGTTTCAGTAAACATGAATTTTAATCTTTGTTTTGCTTTGCTAATAACTGCTGTATCTGCAGGCTATGCCCACCCTAATAGAATTAATGAAAGACCCCAGTGTAGTTGTTCGAGATACAACTGCGTGGACTGTGGGCCGAATTTGTGAACTGCTCCCTGAAGCTGCCATCAATGATGTCTACCTGACTCCCCTGCTGCAGTGTCTGATTGAGGGCCTCAGTGCTGAACCCCGAGTGGCTTCAAATGTGTGCTGGGTAAGGGCTTTTCTTCGCGCTGAGATAATGGAGCAGGGCTGAGCCCTTGGCAAGAACATAGGATGTTTGGGAGAGAAATGGGTCTACCTCACTGGAAGGCCTTTTCTGAATAGCATCTCCTTCCTAATTTCTTTACTTAAAATGTGGAGGAATGCCAATTGCATGAGCCAGTGGGAGCTGTTGACTCATGGTGACTGGTTCCCAAACCACTTAGAACAGTCATACTAACCCATTGGGAAAACCATCAGGACCTGGTTTTCTTCTTCAGTTGACTGGGGACAAGAAATTTTGATTAAGTTAGAGGGTTGCTGGCTACAAAAAGTACCATTGCTGAGAAGGGGGCAAAAGAGAAGGAAGGTAGGCGGCCCAAGTGCTGAGTCAGTACAGGCTGAAGGTTCACTAGGGACCTTTGAGGGTGTGGGGGAGGAAGTTCAGATAAGGAAGGGGAGTGGGGCTAAAAGCCTTTCTGTAAGTGGAAAAAGAAGTAGTGGCAAGTGTGTGTGGTAGATGAAAGTACTCTGTAGCTGAGAGAGTTGGGATGGGACAAACAATATAAATAAATAAATACTTAGTTTTAAGGATGTCTGTGAAGAGATGGTCTTGAGATGACCTTGACAGAAAAAGTTGAGGATTTGTTAGCATTGATTTATTCATAGATCAATTGGAAAGGAACACTGCCCGTGGTGTGTTAAGGAAAAATGAGGTTATCCTGGGGTAGGGTTCTTTTCAGGACTAATACTAATAACTCTGTCTGGATTTAAGGCCTTCTCTAGTCTGGCTGAAGCTGCTTATGAAGCTGCAGATGTGGCTGATGATCAGGAAGAACCAGCTACCTATTGCTTATCTTCTTCTTTTGAACTCATAGTTCAGAAGCTCCTGGAAACCACAGACAGGTGACGGATACTACACAGAAACGGGGGGTATCTGCATCCTGCTCCTTCTGCCCTGTGTGAGGGGCACGTAATCTTATCCTGGGAACATAGTAGTAGGAAGCATTAAAAGAATCCTATAGTAGATGATTTGTTTAAGTAAGAGAAAGGGACTCCTAGCTGGCTCAGTCATTAGAGCATGCAGCTCCTGATCTTGGAGTCGTGAGTTCAGGCCCCATGTTGGGCTTAGGGATTACTTTTAAATAAAAAGAGACTCTAGAAAGTAGTCTATAGACTATGTCTACATTAGAATGTTCATCTTAGGGCAGCCCCAGTGGCCCAGTGGCTTAGCGCCACCTTCAGCCCAGGGCATGATCCTGGAAAAAAAAGAATGTTCAGCTATACAAGTAAAGTCAGAAAACAGTTATATAAGAAGGAATTGATTTGGGGCGCTTGGACGGCTCAGTTGGTTAAGCCTCCCGCTCTTGACTTCAGCTCAGGTCATGATCTCACAGTGGTGGGATCAAGCCATGCATCAGGCTCCAAGCTGAGTGTGGAGCCTGTTTAGGATTCTCTCTCCCTGTTCCCTCCCTACCTTCTCTCTCTCTCCTAAAAAAAGGTGAGAGGGATTAATCTAGAGAGGTCCCTTCATTTTGCTATGTCTACAGTTAGCTGAATTATTTGATTATAGTATAAGAAAAATATCTTCCATGAATTTTTTAAGATTTTATTCATTTGAGGGAGAGAGAAGCAGACTCCCCCCACTGAGCAGGAAGCCCAGTGCAGGGCTCCACCCTAGGACCCAGAGATTATGACCTGTTCAGAAGGCAGATGCTTAACTAACGGAGCCACCCAAGCACCCCAACACTTTCGATAATAGATGATGAATATGGCATTAAATACAATTATTTTGTAAATGAGTTTTTGAAATTTTTTGAGTTTTGTTTTTTTTTTAAAGTAATCTCTACACCAGTGTGAGGCTCAAACACAGCCCCAAGATCAAGAGTCATGTGTTCCACCAACTAAGTCAGCCAAGAGCCCCTGAAATGTAGTTTTAACAGATTGTAAGTTGGGACAACCTTTAATTATTTTGGTTTTGGCTCAAAAGAAACCATTAGGAAAAAGGCTGGGTATAAACTCTTCATACTTAACTAGTTCTATCTCTACTTCTCTGATCAAAGTTCTGTATAATAGTATCTCAAAGATGAATGAAGAAAGTTGAGCTATCTTTTTCTTAGCATGTCAGGCATCCTTGTCGGTTGTCCACATGAGTGCTTCAGCTTTTTAAACTAATTTTTCCCCCATAATTTTAGTCCCATTTCCACAGAGCCATTCTAAAGTGTAACCAAGCCTGGAGATCCATAGTAAATAGAGCCATTGGCTCAGTAGTTGAAAATTTGGTTCCTGGTTGTATTGTGTTGCCAAACTCCAACCATATTTACAACCATATTGGTTTCTGGATTCCTTATTTTCTGTGAGACAAGATTTACGTCATAACAACTCTATTCTTTTTCGGGTAAGACTTTTAGATTGTTGTTGTGTGTTCTTTACAGACCTGATGGACACCAGAACAACCTGAGGAGTTCTGCATATGAATCTCTGATGGAAATTGTGAAAAACAGTGCCAAGGATTGTTATCCCGCGGTTCAGAAAACTACTCTGGTTATCATGGAGCGACTGCAGCAGGTGCTTCAGATGGAGGTGAGGCTGGTGTGAGGCTGGTGTGTCGGGGGCATATGCTCTCTTCGTGGTATTGACGTTTACGTGGAAGTATGTATTTTTTCAGAAAGATAGAAGGCTTATACAAAATATTCCCATTAAAAATCTGCTTTGCTCATCCCAATTTACTCCTACACGCATCACACCATACACATATGTAAGTTTTTTATTTCCGACATTAGCATCAGTAAAGATTATTTAATGGTCCTGGCAAACCCAGCAAAAACAGAAGCACTAAAGGAGTTTAGAACTCTTTTAGAGGGTGTTTATTCAGAATATGACGATGTTCTTTTCCTTGTAGTCCCACATCCAGAGCACATCCGACAGGATCCAATTCAATGACCTTCAGTCTTTGCTCTGTGCCACTCTTCAGGTATGATGGTGCTTTATCACTTACTGATGCTGATCAGAAACTCTTCTTAAAAGGTCTTCATCTGTGGTTGATTGGGAGAGAGATTTTTTATTTTCCTTTCTTCTTTGTCCATAAAGACAGACTTTGTCTTTTGCACAGTGTAGGGAAGGCAACTACTTGGTTTGTGACAGTCCTCCCAGCTGTACAGCTATTTTATGCTGGCAGCTTCTAGTCTTTGGTTTTTATTGGGTTGTCCAAATGTAGCCCAGTCAGATCTGATTCCCAGCTGCGGTTCACTCAGCTAAAAATATAGCCTTGAGTTTCTATCATCATATTCTGAAACAACAGTTCCTACTGGATACTTTATTATAATTTAAATCCTTTATAGTACCTGTTGTTCAGAATAGACTTTTTTGAGGGGAGGCTGGAAAAACTAAAATCACTCCTCATTCATGACTGGACTCCTGGATGGAGTGACTGAGGTGCTGTTCCCCTTTTTACTAAAGATCAGGAAACCCTAGAACTTGTCTATCGCTTAGGGGGATACTAGGTTTTAGTATTGAGTGATGCTAACTTGCTCATCTTCCCTGTACATCTCCCTTCTCTTTCTTACCCAAACGTAAAAAAAAAAAAGCCCAGTCTGTTTTTTTTTAATATCTTGACTGTTAAGATCTTTCCTTAGTCATCAAATACAGGAATGATCTGGTAACATTAGTTGAAACAAATTAAAGAGTAAGGAGGGAGGTGTGAGGAATATTGAATTAGGGGAATTCAGGTTGGCTTTATTTTACCAGAACTGTTTCTTGACCGTCAGCAGTAAATAAGATACAGGAAGGATTGCTTTGTTTTATGAGTAAGAACTATATAAACTGTCCTTCTTTAAAGCTGAAAGAAATTCAACTGCCTTTCCAGAAGACTAGAATATGGAGACTGCTGATGGGTGTGTCAGACATAAATGAAATGGAGAAGAGATAGCTTTATGTACCATGGTAGATTATCTTGTGTTCATTCTGAATTGGGAAATAGAAGGGGTATTAAAATGTATGTTTTGTTGCAGAAGATTTACACTGCGAAAGCTTTTGAGCACAAAAAGTGTGTTTGTTTGGCCCTTCCAAAAAAAAGTCACAGGGCTTAATTGATTTTTTAGAAAGGTGTATATATATATATATATATATCATTCTGATTGGAGGGTTTGGAATCAACAGATCCTGAACTCTTGTTCACTTCACAGAATGTTCTCCGGAAAGTACAACATCAAGATGCTTTGCAGATCTCTGATGTGGTCATGGCCTCCCTGTTGAGGATGTTCCAAAGCACAGCTGGGTCTGGGGGAGTGCAAGAGGATGCCCTAATGGCAGTTAGCACACTGGTGGAAGGTCAGTGAGCCAAAATCGGGCAGGGAATGTCTTTAGAATGTAAGAGTTTCCAGCAGCCATGGGGCACTTTTGATCACAGAAAGCATGGTCCTGTCTTCTCTTTTACTGAGGCATGACTTGAGGGCAAAATTGGATTGAATGTAAGTGTAAATTTATGCACAAGTGCCTTGCTGCTCTCCTTGAAATAAATGGAGAGCCAGCCGCAACTCAGATTGACGAGTTTTTTGGGGGAAAACAGTTATCATCTACCTCTTATTTGTTGGGTTCCTTTTTCCTCTGAAAGTCTACTTGCTTTATTGAGATTTGGCTCCTTTCCAAGGATAGAGGAAACAAAGGTTTCTATTTTCTTCTTGGCACTTGGTACCTCCTGGTTCGGGTTATAATACTTTGAACTTCCATGTTGACACATCCTCATGCTCCATATGGGATGGAGTGAAAAACTGAGAGTTCTAAGAATTAACTGGTCTTCTGGTTGTTCTATGTTTGACTCTACAAAATCACTTTGGGGAATCCATGTCTGCTTAAGATTCTTTGAAGGGCCATTAGAAGCACATTAAAGAGCTCTTAAGAAACCTGAGATGCTTCTTCAGGGTTGGCTTGGATGGTGTATGACCAAAGCTGTTACCTGAGGACCAGACCTATTTCTAGCATTAGGAGCATATGTTCAACTGAGAGTTGATCTGGCCACATGTAACTACCCTGATAGGGCACAGAAGTTCACTTTGGCTCCTGGAGTGGTTAATTGAGCAAAAAGTCCAGTCTGCTTTCCCTGGCTAGCTTGTTAAATAAGTCCTTGATGGAATTGCCCAAGGATGGACCCTGTTTTAAAGCTGGCCGCCAGAGAAGACATGTTGTGTAAACAGATGAAGGAGTAGCCAAAGAGGCAGTGTTATTAGCTCATCCAATTCAAAATTAACCCTTGAGAGAAAAAAAACCCTTGGTTGGCTGGTTGGGTTTAGCCAAAGTGAAATCCCACTCTAGAGATTTGGCATTATCTTCAGGACATAAGAGTTAGGCCCTTCTAGCACTTAGGAATTTGACTTGTCTGAGATAACCTGTCTTCATGATAGAATCCACAGTTAACTTACACTTCACCTGCCCAACCTGTTGAGTGGGATACATATGTTTTGAGAGAGCAGGCATGGTTATTTTTGCTCACTTCTGTGATACCCTGTGATGCTAATAGTTTGTTTCTTTACAGTGTTGGGTGGTGAATTCCTAAAGTACATGGAGGCCTTTAAACCCTTCCTGGGCATTGGATTGAAAAATTATGCTGAATACCAGGTAATCTATGCTTTTTAAAAGGATATTTATATTCTTTATATTCTTATTTATTCCTGATAACTACCTCATGGTTCAAAGTCCAGGTAGTCTCTGTATTGTCCCCAGCTGTGGAACTAAAAGTAGCCCATGAAAAGCAGGATATTAGATGCCTCAACCTAGCACCCTGAAAAAAGGTCCCCCCCCTTTTTTTTTAAACCACTGAGCTCTTGTCATCATCATTCCCAGTGAATATTGTCATTTCCGTCCCTTCTTAATAATATCTTGAAGAGTTTTCACTCTTTTTCTGCTGTATGGATTGTTAAAATGAACTCGGGGTGCCTAGGTGCCTCCTCAGTTGGTTAAGCATCTGAGTCTTGATCTCAGGGTTTTTAAGTTCAAGCCTGCGATGGGTTCTACACTGTGCATGGGGCCTACTTTAACTTATTTGAGGAGGAAGATGTGTTTTTTTCTTCAGCTCTAGGCTCAAGTGATAAAGGACCAGCGGCCAAATAAAAATAATGGCCTTATCCTGCAGGTGGCCTTTTCTGTTTCGGAGATCATTTCCTTGACTCTTTGCAGGTTTGTTTGGCAGCTGTGGGCTTAGTGGGAGACTTATGCCGAGCTCTGCAGTCCAATATCTTACCTTTCTGTGATGAGGTGATGCAGCTCCTGCTGGAAAACCTGGGGGTGAGTGTCTACACACATAGTCTAATTTACTAGTGTTTGAAGAAATTGGGAAAGATGATTAAAAACGAAGTTAGGGCACAGACGGGTTGTCAGGATGTTGGCCTTAGCCTCATGAAGAAAATCATTCATTTTCATTTTCACAATGTGATTCTACAAAGTAAGGTTGTAAAATTAACTAAAGGAAGGCATGAACAAAACGTGGAACAAGGTAGGCAGGAAGGCCAGTAAAATATATGTGTAGTTCCTCTGTCCAGAGATAGCCACTGTTAATTTTTGGGTATGTCCTTAAGGTCTGTACAGTGTATTAGTAGTTTTATTATTTTAAAAATGTTTCTTTAACCTTTAGACAGAATATTTTGGCTTTAATTAATTTGATTTCCCTCTTTTTCTCCCCTGCCCCGGTCAGAATGAAAATGTCCACAGGTCTGTGAAACCACAGATTCTGTCAGTGTTTGGTGATATTGCTCTTGCTATTGGTGGAGAGTTTAAAAAATATCTAGAGGTTGTCTTGAATACTCTTCAGCAGGCCTCCCAAGCCCAGGTGGACAAGGTGAGCTTAAAGTTGTCTTTTATGTCCAGCCCTGATGGGATGAATGGGATTTCTGACAATCCTACAACTAAAGGCTCTTGGTATGATGGAGATTCTGTTTTGTCTTTTACAGTCAGACTATGACATGGTGGACTACCTGAATGAGCTAAGAGAAGGCTGCTTGGAGGCCTATACCGGAATTGTCCAGGGATTGAAGGGAGACCAGGAAAACGTGCACCGTTGAGTATAAAACCCAGTGGACTTAGTCCAGAGTTCATGTAGCCAAATGGGCTGTGTCTTTGGTTCTGTAGCTTATGAACTAGCACCTATTGCTTAGAAGAAGGGGAGAAGGAGAAGGAATGGTACCCTCATGAAGAAAGTAGCTTTGGAAGAGTATCCAAAGATACAGTCTTTGCTATTTCAGCCCCGCTTCCTCTACTTTGTCTTACCTTTCTTGAGTACCATAAGGAATGGGATCCAGCAAGGCTATTGGTGCTAGTCATATCAACATGAGCCCTGAGTGGCAGTTGTTGAGCATATACACACCACACATACACACTTCCAGTGCAGTTGAATTAGAGGATTGAGAGAGCACATTTCCTCTCCCACATGATGTTTCTGTTATTGATTGGGGAAATATTTGTCCTTTACCTCTTTTGATGTCATGCGCTTAGAGGAGAGGTTCCATTTGTTATTTCTATGCTTATAAGAGGAGTATCTGCCTCTTTTGTTAGCGTGAAGGATGACCTCTTGATTTGAGGAATAGTTTGATATAACTATATGCAACTAATTCTCCAGCCTAAACCTGCCTAATCGGGGTAATATATTTGGAAATTTTGAAATGGGGTATATAGTCCTACCAAAGGTGGGGCAGCTTCATCAGACCTTTTTTTTCTATTATAGCGGATGTCATGCTGGTACAACCCAGAGTAGAATTTATTCTGTCTTTCATTGACCACATTGCTGGAGATGAGGATCATACAGACGGAGTAGTAGCTTGTGCTGCTGGACTGATAGGGTAGGTTATATCCTATTTCCAACAGCTGAATAGAACTTCTCGTGGAAAATGAGAAGAACTGTGGTAAAGAACTTTTGAGAGTAGCCTAAATGGTAATTACCCACTTATTTGGTATGGCTATTTCTTTAATAGAATCCATGGTGTCCTGTTTCAAGTTCTCACAGGTGATCATTCATTCTAGACCTTAGCTCTAGTCTCATCCCAGACCCTCCAGATTTCTAACTTCTCTTCGGTAAAGTCTGTAAAGTAAATTCTCAGAGGTATAGAAGTAGCATCAGATGTGTGTCCATCCCATATTCTGAGATTGGTCAACAGATTGCCTATGTTTAGCCTCCCCTATTGAAAGTTTCTGAGTATCATTAGAAGAAAGAACCACGAATTAGTTGTGGACCTCAGGGTAAGTCATCCTGTCTCTTTAGACTTCATTTTTCACGTCTTTAGAGATCAGGTGCTTGACTTCCCCTAAAATTTCTTCCAACTTTAAAAGCTAGGCGAATCCTAGGAGACCCACAATTAGCTTAGCACTGGCTCAAAACAGGAAAGCAGGATGAGGCCAGGAGCTCATTTAGGTGTGTTTATTTTGCACAGGGACTTGTGTACAGCATTTGGAAAGGATGTACTGAAATTAGTAGAAGCTAGGCCAATGATCCATGAACTGTTAACAGAAGGACGGAGATCGAAGACTAACAAAGCAAAAACCCTTGCTACATGGGCAACAAAAGAACTGAGGAAACTGAAGAACCAAGCTTGGTAAGAGCTTGTCCCCACTGCCCTCTTTCTTCCACTTTCTTGGGGAGGAGGCACAGTTTCTTCAGACTGTTCCAACAAGGGATGCCTTTCTCTTGGTGTTTTGTTTTGTACTCTCTCCCATATAAGTCCTTTTGAGCCAAGCCTTAGTTCCTTAGGCTTGGACTAGTGGAGGGGTTGGGCATCCTCAGTATTTCCTTGAGCCAAGTGTTTGATTCCTCTTGGTGATGAAGAAGAGAACTTATGTAACTAGAAGTCAGTGAAGTCCCCAACTGATTTTGGGCCCTAATAAAGTTATTGGTAATGGTATTTTCCCAGAATTCTCTTTTCTATTCTCTATTCCCTTCCTCCTGCTCTTTACTTTTTTTTTTTTTTTTTTTTTTTACTGCAATGCTTTTAGGCATTGTGTGGCTCTGCAGAAGATGTCCCAAGTCAAGAGTTGTCTGACCCCTACTTTTATATGTAGTTTTAATTTATTCTCCTCTCACATGCTCATTGTCTTACTCCATAGATCTCAGTAAAACACTATTTTGAGTTTTATCTTTTTAGTGTCCCTGCCACCTTCTAATGTAGGTGCTAATGAGAGCAGGTAGTTGGCACATAGGAATACAAGAAAAATAATCCTTGAGAAGTTGACAGATTCATTTTGGGCTTATGAGCATTTGATTGTGGGAATCAGAAAAGCATTTGGCTCTCCTGGTTATCTGTGATCTCAAAAGTTGACCTGTTTTCCATCTGTTTTTAGATCTGTTACCATTGGGATGATAACCTGAGACCCCCACTGGAAATCTCCAATCTTTTGAAAAACCCGGAAGTGAGGAGTGTGCACGGATGCTGAATGTTTGGGAATGAGAGGATGAGTGAGTGAGGCTTGAAAACACACCACATTGAAAATCCTGCCACAGCAGCAGCCGCAGCCGCCAACAGCAGCGCTGTTAGTGAGCTAAGTAAGCACTGACTTCGTAGAAAACCATAACGTCGGCCATCTTGGAAAAGAGAAAAACGATGGATTTACTTGCTTAGAAAAGAAAGTTATCTCTTCCCAGGAGAGGCTAGAACTAGCTTTTCTGTCTTTTGGCCGGTGCTGAGTGGAGTGACTGGTTTGGGAGAGGAGGAGGGACTGGGTTCAGCTGTGGTGCTTTGTTGTAAAAGGCAGCCTGCCCTTTGCTACTGATAAGAAAGATGGAGCCTGGGTCTCAAGCCCACCTTTGGTGTACCTTTGCCACACGGTACTGTATGCGTGCCGGCTAAAAGGAGGGTTGAGGGATTCTTTACAGTCTGAGAATGAGTGCGTGTGAGTGAGGCGGTATCCACATTCTCAACTTCAAGTCATTGCAGTTTCTTTTTCCCAGAAAAAAGGGGTTAGATGTTGCATTTCATAAAACTAACCGAAGTTCTGTCTACTGATGCAGCACAAGAGATGTGTAAAAAAAAAAAAAAAAAAAAAAGAAAAAAGAAAAAAAGGAAAGACGCTCTTTAGGTTTTTGTTTTGTTTTGTTTTGTTTTTTTTGTTTTTTGGTTTTTTTTTTTTTTTTTTTTAATTATCTTCTAGGGAAAACACTGACGAATGGTCAGAGCTCCCGTATCCTGATCTTTTCATCAAGGCGCCTTTCCTAATAATATGGTTCAACTGTGAATGTAGAAGTGGGGGGGAGGGGGGAGAAAAAGAAAACTCTGGAGTTAGAGGATCTAGAACAAATTAAAATACAATTGTTACAAAAATAACGCAAACTTCAAAAACAAAAGAAAGCCACAATCCAAATAAACCAAAATTTAGATGCTCAGAATTGGCAGCATGAAAGAGAAGTTCTCTCCTAATATGTATCGTGATAGTCTGAACACCCCCAGAAAATTGTGCCAAAGAGTTTAGAAAACAAATATACAATAAAAGTAAACACACACACACACACACACACACACAGAAAACTTCAGGTAACTATTTTGGATTGCAAACGAGGATAAATTTAATGTTCAAACAATCTGATAAAATAACCATTTGGAAACTGCTTGGCCTTCTGTTCTCTTTTATTTGATTGACTACAATGCGGTATTGGTCTCTTGCTGCACTTCAAAACCAACTAACCTAGAAAACAAAAAAATATATATATACACATACACACATATATATATACTAGAACTCTTGTGATGAGAATGGCACTTGAAAAGGGTTTTATTTTTCCACTGAAGGTGAAGATTTAAAGTGGTGTCAAACATTCCCCTGGTCACACACACTAATATATTTTTTAAAGTGTGATGTGCTATGAGAACCATAAATGAGACTAAGTTATTTTCCCTTTTACAAGGGAACAGGGCACCCTGAATTTTGGTTTTAGAATCTTTTCAGCAATAAGGAGGGATATAAGTGAGCTTTGATCCCCTTTTGGTTTTGCAGTTATTGAGTTTTTGCTGGCATTTTGAATACGCTGCTTTCAAAAACCCCAAGGAAGATTTTTAATTGCTTCCTGGTATTGGGAGGATTAAAACACAAGACCTTAAATTCCCACTTTCATTTCCATTCTAGCAAAAAATGTGGGCTTATGTTTTTCTCTTTGCCATTTCCCCTTCCCTGTCCAAGCCTTCCATTCATAAGTGGGATTGGCTCAGTTCTCATCCATATGGCAGCATCTCTAATAGCTCTTGTACAGGGTATCAGATATTGTGCCTTTTGGTGCCAGGTTCAAAGTCAAGTGCCGATCTATGAACCAGTGTACAAAAAAAAAAAAAAGTGTTTGAAGGAAAGACTCCATTGTGAATAGAGTTTGCACCACTTCCTAAGCCCAACAATGAAGAGACCTGACCCTCTAATGCCTTGTTGAAATTTTAGCTGTTTCTTAAGGAGAGGATGATATACTAACCATTCCTGATAGGTAGGGGTTGGTCAGGGCTTAGGGAGGGGGCAGGAATATTGGGGAGAAAAAAATCTGATCATTCCTCAGTGCTACCCATTTCTGTCCTGTGTGGGCTGCTTAGCTAGACAGCAGGAGAATAAAGTACACCGAGAACCATAATGGAAACAAAACCTTCCGTGTGTTTTGTCATGTTTTGTTCCAGGGAAGCAGTTGACAAGTGCTGTTAATGCTTTCTCCCAGATCCATCCAATGATGGAGAAGAGGAAAGGGGGCTGGTTGGACTGTGGTCTTGGTGCCTTGCAGGCGTCCCACACTGGCTATGCATTTAATCCTCTCTCCCAGTTACCTTTAGCCAGTGGGTTTTCCAGAGTGGGGATTTGTCCTTAATCAGTTGTACCACCTAAGGCAACTGGATGCAAAAACACATTCTGTGCACTCACTGGGCCTTCCCCACCCTAGTCTTGGCACATTCCTTCAAGAATGTAGTTACCGTCTGCTTGGGAAGATGTCAGTGCAAATGTGAAGAAAATGGGCATCAGACTAGGCTTTGGTGTGCCACAAGTGGCAGCTGCCTATATCAATTACAATTACATTTATTAATTTTGCTTTTCATTTTCCTGGTTCCCCTCAGCTCCCATTGAAATGTTGAAATTTTGACTGTCAGAGGCAATTGTAATGTTGCCTTCGGGACTTGAGAAGGAGGGGAATTGCTCAGTGTAGTGTTTTCACTTTCAGAACCAAGTAATCTAGTCACTCTGATATTTAAGAAGTGTGTTAGTCTGACTTTTAAGAGAAATCTCAACTCCATCAGCTTTTGATAGCATCTTGGTTTCGAAACAACTTCAGTCTGTAATTGGCATTCAGAATGCCCTTGGCATGCCAGTCTGTGATGGCATTAAAGACCTGTTAAAACACTTGAGCCCAACTTTATTAACCAAAACTGATACCACCACCTTTATCTTCTAAATAAAGTCCGCTTTATTTTTATTTTCAACATTTTGCCGCTTCATTTTTGGTTCCACATGGTGTCACCTTGGAGGTGAAATGAATGGTTTGAAAGAAGCTGGAGTGTGCGATGCTGATAGCTGTGTGTGTGAGCTGGGGAAAGGAAGGACACATCTGTCTTAAAAATGGACTCGCGGTGTGTCGGGAAATGAATGAACGACTTGCCTTCGGTGCGGTAGTGAGCAAGCTGTGTGGAGGAGGCTTCTGTTCAGAGTGCTTCTGAAGCCGCTGGAGATCGTCCTCTGTCTTGTGCATATTTTTTCAGGCTAATCTGGTTTGCTTAATGGCTCATCCAATATTGGCTTTTTACATAACTTGCAGTGTGTATTTAATTTCTACTTCCACTTTTCCCCCTAGAAATTTGTAATGGAAAGAACACTAACTTGGGATATAAGAAACTAGGTCCGTTCCTTCATTTTGTTGCATAGTGGTACCTGCAGGCTACTTTCTGGAAATGCACTTTGTTAATTTATGTTGGGCAAGTAAAATGAGGGCTGACCATAATTTTCTTCCCTTAGCCCTCTTCGTGGCCTTTGACTTTTCTGATTGCACCCCCGTCAGAAATTTTTGATCATGCATACCCCTATGTATTTATAAATTATATACCTGTACTACTGTACTCCTATATTGTGAAACATAAGACACAAAAATAGATATCAAAAAGCAATTATATGAAAAAGTAAATATAAATAGGAGTTCTAATATATTATTTCTATGCCCAGTTTTGGAGATTACTGGGTTATAAAGGGTAACTTGTAATTCTTCTAAGATTGCATTAAATCCTGAGCTATGGGGCAGCCCCAGTGGCGCAGCGGTTTAGCGCCACCTGTAGCCGGGGGTGTGATCATGGAGACCCTAGATCGAGTCTCACGTCGGGCTCCCTGCATGGAGCCTACTTCTCCCTCTGCCTGTGTCTCTGCCTCTCTTTCGCTTTCTCTGAATAAAATAAATAAGTAAATCTTTAAATAAATAAATAAATAAATAAATAAATAAGTAAATAAATCCTGAGCTATGGCAGTGGGCCAAGAACATTTCTCCACTGAAGGTGCACTGAGAAAAAGTGCTATCAGTTCATTAATGCAGGGAGGGGCTGCTGCTCCCTGGAACTTTTTTTGTACTTTTCAGTAGTTCTCCCTGTAACTCCCCATTCCCACGTCCCATGTTCCCCCTCCCCAACAAACACTCAAAGAACACATAGTACTAAGTGAAGTTACAGTTCCACCTGGCCCCATCGAGGGTTTCCAGCTCCAGGGTTTACAGCCCAACTTGCCAGAAGTGAAAAACACTAAGCACAGAAAATGTTGTATGTATCAATTCTCAAGCAACCTTACCAATCCCTGTTCCTCTTTGGATGACAAAGGAGGCACTGATTTGTCAGACCAAGGTCACATGGAGTCTGAATTCAAAGCCACATCTGTCAGATACCAAAACCCAAGCTTTTCTCATACTTGCCCTAGACATATGCTGTCAGCATTTTAGGGACACAAAACAAGTGTCTGCTGTCCATATTCATGATGCACCATCCATCTCCTTCACAGCAGTACCTAAGAGTATTTTAAATTGTTACTTATTGCCAGTTTTCCCAACTATAAAGTAACCCCCCATGCAGTGACCTTGGCTGTCCTACCACTGTATGCCCAGGCTAGAGCAGTGCCTGCCTTATAGGAGACCTCCAATAAATACTTGTCAGTACAGTTCTGGGAGTCTCACAGCATCACTTAGCCTTTGAAAGGCAGAGCATCCAGAAACCTTGGAATGGCAGGCTTCAGGAGATCTGAGCTCCTAGCTCTTCCTCGGTTCCTCATTTGCTGGATGATTTCAGGCTAGCCTCTTAGCCTTAGGTTAATTGGAGGAATAGGAACAGGATTAGTCAAGAGTTAGTCCTCACATGGTGTCTATTTCATGCACTTACCCAATCCAGGCTTGTAATAAACATTTTACACAGAGGAGTAAAAGTAATCCTCGTCAACACTGTAACAAAAGTACCATTTTAGTCCCATTTTACAGGTGAAGAAACCACCACAGAGGGGCTGAGACCCTTGCTGAAAGTCATGCGGGCTAGCAAGCAGTGCTGACTCCACAGGCTGTGCTTGTCACTTGTCTGTCACAAACCACTCTGTCACAAACCACGTGGGATGTGGGTTAGAGGATGAGCGATGAGCCTCTGCTCCCAGCGAGCTTACACTGCAAGCAGGGATAGCCCTGGATGAAGCATTCTTGGAATTCAACAACAAAGCCATTCTGCCTTAAGAGATCCATGGTAAACCTTTGAAGAGTGGTCAAACTCGCAATTTAGGTGTTGGGGGTGGCATTTTTCCCTAACGGCAACTTTCCTCCCACTTGGAGTTTGAACCATCTCCTCATACTTCTCTGTCTTCCCACTGAGCTAGAAGCTTTTTGGGAACCAGGGCTAGGGGAGGGGCGTTGGTGGTGCCTGGTAGCCAGAAAGGCCACAGGGCTGCTGAGTAAGCTCCACATCTGAATTACCCCGGTGCTGTGAGCTGGTCCTGGGCAGCATAGCCTGAGCTGTTCCCTCTCCCAGGTGCTCCTAGGCCATAAGTTCCTGAGCTGAGCTCTCCTCCATGTGAAATGTACCTCGTCTGAAGGGAAAGTACATCTCAGCTTTGGCACTGGGCCGCCTGTGCTCTGGATGCAGGGGGCAGCCTGTCACCATCCTGAGAGAAAGAGAATTAAGAAATGACTCTGTGTGAATAAGCTCTCCATAGCAATGAGCACTGTCCTTCAAAATATTGTATAATTTTTTGAGTATGACCTTGGGCAAATTCTTCAACTTTCCTGATCTCGGGTTCATTGGTTGTAAGATAGAGATCCCAACGAAAGATACCCCAGATGAAGTTCTTAGCACAGTGCCTCACGAAAATGCACTAATTAACTACTATTACTAAGTATGTGCCAGGCACTGTTACTAACTACTATTATCAACAACTATTACTAAGTACGTGAAGCACTGTTCATGACACTGGGGATAGAGCAATGAATGAAGTAAATCGAATCTTCTGATGGAGTGCACAGTCTAATGACTAATAACAAATAGTAGTATTCAGAAGTTCACTATAATCATTTTTAAAAATCCTGAAAATCCATCTGGCTTTGGCTCAGGTTGTGATCCTGAAGTCCCGGGATCGAGTCCCTCAATGGGCTCCCTGCATGGAGCCTGCTTCTCCCTCTGCCTGTGTCTCTGCTTCTCTCACTCTGTGCCTCTCATAAATAAATAAATAAAATCTCTAAAAAAATAAATAATAATAATAATAATAATCCAGAAAAAACAATCTGGGAAACAGCAGAAATAAATACAGTCATGGACAATATGAAGCACAAATAGTTATTTTATTTATTTTTTTTATTTTTTTTTTTATTTATTTATAATAGTCAGAGAGAGAGAGAGGCAGAGACACAGGCAGAGGGAGAAGCAGGCTCCATGCACCGGGAGGCCGATGCGGGACTCGATCCCGGGTCTCCAGGATCGCGCCCCGGGCCAAAGGCAGGCGCCAAACCGCTGTGCCACCCAGGGATCCCTAGTTATTTTAAAAATACCAAACAAAAACTATTTCCACCCAAGCCTTGCTAATTTTTTTTAATTTTTATTTATTTATGATAGTCACACACAGAGAGAGAGAGGCAGAGACACAGGCAGAGGGAGAAGCAGGCTCCATGCACCGGGAGCCCGATGTGGGATTCGATCCCGGGTCTCCAGGATCGCACCCTGGGCCAAAGGCAGGCGCCAAACCGCTGCGCCACCCAGGGATCCCAGCCTTGCTAATTTGATTAGAGGATGTGTACTACCTCCACACATTTGGGAATTTGGTGAAGGAATGAGTCTTTCCATCATTGCCCAAACCTCTGATTTGATGGAAGACCAGTAGCTGCAGGTGGAGTCCCAGGATGGCTCTGCAGAGAACTCTAATTTTCTAAGGCTTAGCACCAGACGGCTAAGATGGCACCTGGAGCCTGCATTGTCACATGTGTCTAATCAATTTTCCTGCCCGCTTGCTTCTATTGGAGTCATCTGGGTTTTATTTTGTTTTGTTTTAAAGATTTTGTATTTATTTATTCATGAGAGACGGAGAGAGAGAGAGAGGCAGAGACACAGGCAGAGGGAGAAGTAGGCTCCATGCAGGGAGCCCGACGTAGGAGTGGAATCTCCGGGATCACGCCCTGGGCTGAAGGTGGCACTACCGCTGAGCCACCCAGGATGCCCCTCTGGGTTTTATTTTGATTCAGTCTCTTTGCTGGCTGCTCATGCCACCTCCTCCTAGTCTTTTCAGGCAAGGTTAGGACAGGAACGACAGAGTTTTCCTCCAGAGCAAAAGTCCCGGGAATGGGAGACAGGCCCTCCCTGACAGTTTCCAAGGAGGAAACACGCAAGGGCAATCGGCCCTGCTTCTGTGGGCTTTCCTCCTGGGCCTCTGAATGCCATTTAGAAATATTTTACCATTTGGAAAAAAAATAAAAAGAAAAGAAAAAGAAACATTTTACCATTTGGGCCTGACCAGCTGTCTACCACACCCTCTACTTTCATCCCACCTCACTTCCCCTCTTCATCAAAGGTTTTTACCTTTCCCTGTCTCTAATATTATGATGAGCCCTGATAATATCATTGGTGCTTAGAAGGCATTCAAACCAATCCCCAGCTTTCTCAATAAAGAAACAGGCCTGGAGAGGTGAGCTAAGTAGTTCAAAGTCATGTCATACTGCTTCATTCATTTATTCATTCAACCAAGAGCACTTCTTACCCTTAAACATTTAGTTTATCAGCCCAAGCATCCATCAATAGACGAATGGATACACACACAGAGAGAAATATTACTCAGCCATTAAAAAGAATGAAATTTTGCCATTTGCAACAACACAGATAGATCTAAAGAGTATAATGCTAAGCAAAATAAACCAGAATACTGGAGAAACACAAATACTGTGTGATTTCACTCGTACTGGAATTTAAGAAACAAAACAAATGAGGGGTGCCCAGGTGGCTCAGTCAGTTAATTGTCTTCCTTTGGCTCAAGTCATGATCCTAGAGTCTCAGGATCAAGCCCCACATTGAGCCCCACCTTAGGCTCTCTGCTCAGTGGGGAGTCTGCTTCTTCCTCTCCCTCTGTCCCTCCCCCTGCTCCTTCTCTCTCTCTCTCTTTCAAATAAATAAATAAAACCTTCAAAAAAGGGATCACTGGGTGGTGCAGCAGTTTGGCGCCTGCCTTTGGCCCAGGGCGCGATCCTGGAGACCCGGGATCGAATCCCACGTCAGGCTCCCGGTGCATGGAGCCTGCTTCTCCCTCTGCCTGTCTCTCTCTCTCTCTCTCTGTGTGTGTGTGACTATCATAAATAAATAAAAAAATTAAAAAAAAAAAACCTTCAAAAACAATGAACAAAGAAAAACAAAAAACAAAAGGGAGAGAAAGAGACAAACCAAAAAACCAAACTCTTGGGGTGCCTGTCTGGCTCAGTCGGTGGAGCCTGTGACTATTGATCTCAGGGTCATGAGTTCAAGCCCTCTGTTGGGTATAAAGATTACTTAAAAATAAAATCTTTTTAAAAATGAGCACCAAAACTTTATATATATATATATATATATATATATATATATATATATATATATATATATTAAGTCTTTCCAGAAAAAATGTGTAGTGAGCAGGTACTCTCAAGGCATTGGGGACATGAAGATGGATAGGATACAGACCCTGCTCTCAGAACTGTCTGGCACAACAGAACCTTAACACGAAGAATGCAATGAGATCAGGTCCAGATAGGGGAGCAGTGGCATTTTAGGATCACCTAAACCAGGCCTAATCTCTGTTGGGCTTTTGCCACCCACCACCTAGAACTCAGGATAAACCATATAGCTGGGACCTAGGCCTGTACCCCGAGCAGCCCAGGAGCAGCAACAGCGGACAACTTATTTTGTAGAGTGAGTGTTCAGATGGGTACCTGGAACCATTACCCTTTCCAGTGAGGGAGGGCTTGCCAGATTCACAGGTGCAGTGGATGGCCAGCCCCATAACTTCTAGCCTAGCCTCTCATCTTTTGCCTGGTCCTCTGCCTCAGAAGAGAACCTTGTGCAGCATTAAGGAAGGTAACACCTGCCAACCCCTCGGGATTAGTGGGGCGATGGACATCCTAGCCCAGTAGCCTTCCTATACAGAGGACAAGGTGGATTGTCCCACATGGCTCTGAGAAAGCTTGTGCCTCAGAGAGCAAGTAGCTGACCTGCCTTCCTGTTCTAGACTATAAAAGGAACCCAGTAGGAGGAGGAAGAAGGAAACCAGTTGAGAATCCCCCTCCTAGTAGAGTCCACAGCCCCTGCTGGCTCTCCCAGGAGGACAAGCTCACCCCTAAATCCAATCTTCTCCCTACAGAGCTGCTGTTGTTGCTGCTTCTCAAAGCTCAGGAGGAAGAAGCCTTTTCTTTCCTCTTCTCCCCCTCCCACATTCATCCCTCCTCCCTCCAGGGCCCAGAAGAGTAGGCTCTGGTTCCCAGCAGCCTGAACCTTCCCTCCAGATGAGAGGCTTCACAGCTAAACACTGAGCTTACCAAAAGCCTACACACCCTGCTTCCAGGGTTGGCCTGTCAGGAGTCAGCCAGAGTCCCTCGGAGTTTCTCCTGATCATTCACTACCTGCAGCCAGGCTGACCATGCTTCTGCCCACGTTTTTTAATCCATCAAGGAATAATCGGAATGACTCATTAACACCTCCTGAGGATTCACAGAGCACCTTTAGTTCTGATTCTCCATTCTTCCTCCCATGGTTGCCTGGGTTGGGAATTATCTCCAACTTTGCTCGGAGAGGTTAAGTAACTTGCCCAAGGTCACACAGTGGGAAAGTGGCAAAACAACAACAACAACAACAACAACAGCAAAAACTTGTGTCTCCTGCCCAGCAGTTTGGCAGGTGCTCCCATAATCTTTATGGAAGGGCGAAATGTGCCATTTCTTCATTTCACTGGCCTGGGGGTGAGGGGATTGTGTTAGGGAGAGGAAAGCGGTTTCCCTTCCTCAAGGAACCTTTGACCTCCTTAGTTCACTCTCACTTCCGAAGAAGTTGACAAATTTAACCCTAATCGCTCCGATTAGACCCTATGCTCAGTGCATCTATTTTCAGAGCAAGGCTACCGCTCCCAAGAGCCACGACGAGTCAGTCTAGTATTTTCCTTCTCAAGAGGGCAAAGACCAAAACCCAAACCCAAACCCAAATAAATCGCTTCCCTTTGCCCCGAACCCTGCAGCCCCCACGCAAGCCGCCACGAGTCCCCGAGCCCTGGCGCGGCCGCAGGCGCCCCCGACACACGCCACGCCACGCCACACTGCGTTAGGGAGGCGTCGGGGAGGGGGCGCGGAGCGCGCGGGCCGGGCGCGGCGGGGAGCCGGGAGGGGGGGCGCCGGGCGCGCTGCCAGGCCGCGCCGCACCGCGGGGGCCGGCCGCCCCTCGCCACGTGGTGGTGGCGGCGGCGGCGGCCGCGGGGTCCCGGGCGCCTTCCCAGCTGGAGAAACCCGGAGCAGCCGGGGAGGAGGAGGAGGCAGCGGCGGCGGCGGAGGAGGAGCGGGGCGGGCGGGAGGGAGGGGGGCTGGGGGGAGGGGTGGGGGGTGGGGAGAGACCCGGCGGCGGCGACAGGGCGAGAGCGGAGCGCGGTGCCAGGGGGGTGGGGGCACCGGTGCCCGTCTGGGGAGGGAGCAGGCGGAGGGGGTAAGCTGCGATTACAAGCAGGAACCGGCAGCAGCTGTGAGTCCCCGGCGGGGCTGGGGCGGGGGGAGGGCAGCGGCGCCCGGGCCGGCCCCGGGGTCGCAGGGTGGGCCGCAGGAAGGGGGCGGGCGCTCGGCCGCGAGTTGGCCCCGGCGGGCCCAGGAGGGGAAGGGTCCGGCGCCGGCCGCCCGCGTCCCCCCCGCCGCCCTCCCTCTCCCCCTCCGCCGCCGCTCCTCAGGCCGCACCGCCTCGGGAGCCCCCTTCCCCGGCCCGGGGACGGCCGCCTGGGGGCCGGGGCTCGGCCGGCAGTGGGGGAGGGGGCTGCGTGGTCTCGGCCCCCGAGAGGGGAGGGGCGACAATTTCTGTCGGCCGAGCTAAAGGGGTTTAAAGGGCGGCCCTTAAAGGGGCCGCAGGAGGGGCCCGGGGCCGAGCGGGCACTCCCTCCCCGGCCGCCCTCCGCGGCTCCCCGCCGGCGCCGCCGGGCCGGGGGGCAGTGCGGAGGAGGGCAGCGCCTGTGGGGCGGCCCAGGGCACGGAGCCCTCGCCGGTGGGGCTGGGCCCGAGGTGGCTGGCGGGCTGGGGGCTAGGGGGTGTGGTGAGCGCTGGCGGGCGGAGTTGGGGGAGGGGATTTGCCCGGGGAGCAAGGGGTTAAAGGTGGGGCCGGCCCTACAAACACGCGCACACACTCCTTACTCAGACCCGGTCACACGCGTTTGCCTGGTACTTGGTGGGGGTGGGGGGTGGGGGCCCAGGCCTGAGCCCTCCTCACTCCAGGCTCCTGCCGCCGCCGTGGGAGGTCGCGGACCCCACTGTCTCAACTCGCACCCCACGCCGAGCCGAGCCCCCTTTCCTACGCGCACACACGCCCCGGCGCGCGCGCACACACACCTCGGACATTCCCATAGTGCCTCACGTGACACACGGCCCCGAACGTGCCCACCCTTCACACACGCTCACGCACGCGTGCACACACACACACACACACACACACACGCGCGCGCGGCCTCCGGGCCACTTCCCAACTCCACTCCGACCCCCAGCCGCAGCCCTGCGAAGGCGCTCATTGACTGTGACACACCTACACTCATTCACAGACACACACACTCCCCCCCACACATGCCAACCACAGACACACATTCATAAACAGGCCCGGGAGAAGTACACACGCACCCCCTCGCCTACTCGCTCTGAGCCCTGAGTCATTCCTGCCCCCTCTCAGGGCTCCCCATTCCCCTATGTTGGAACACATTGGCGGGCTAGGGAATTCTTGGGCAGCCCCTTCGCAGGGCTCCCCTCTCCTCCCCACGGTGTTGTTCCCTCTGACACTCTGGGAGGACTTCCTGTGGGTCCCAGGTCAGAGGCGAGGAAGGCCTGGAGGGTTGCCACAGCTCTGGTGTGAGTGGGGGAGGCACTTCCTTTTCCTGAACTCTGGGATCCTGCAGGAAGAAGCTGGGAAGTTGGGTGGGGTCCCCACAGAGGCCGGCCCTGGCTGTGGTGGGGTTGACTCTCCCAGAAGCACTGGGGCTTAGGGAGGAGGGGGGCTGCGCCAGAGGCCGGGAATGAACTTGGCCTGGAGGTACTTGGGGGAGGTGCTTGGGGAATTGAGGCCTGGGGGGTGAAGGGGGGCTGAGTACATCAGGGCAGTCCCTGGCAGGGTCCTGACAGGAAGGCAGTCGTTTCCTGTCCACAGGTCTCCCTGAGTTCTGGGAGGAACTCTTCCCTGCTGCTGGCAGCCTGGCTTACTTGGCCCTCTTGGCCTTCCTCTAACCCCCAAGTCTTTGGCTGGTTGTAGCCCCTTCCCCTAAAGGCCGCAGAAGAGACAGGGCTTAGTAGTTTGGGGAGGAGATGGGATGGGAGCTCCCCAGCTGCCTCTCTGGGCGGGCCACAGCATTCCCGGCCACAGCGTTCCTCGGCCCAGCTCGTGGGGGTATCAGGGACAATCTCCAGGCTGCCCTCTCCACCGTTGCTCCTGCTCTCCCAGGAGGCCCAGTGGGGGCCGAGGCGCGGGCCCTTGCCATGGAGTCCATGTTTGAAGATGACATCAGCATCCTGACCCAGGAGGCACTGGGGCCCAGTGAGGTGTGGCTGGATGCCCCAGGAGACCCCTCGCTGGGGGGGGACATGTGCTCCGCCTCCCACTTTGCCCTCATCACAGCCTATGGGGACATCAAGGAGCGACTGGGAGGCCTGGAAAGGGAGAATGCCACCCTCCGACGCCGTCTCAAAGTCTACGAGATCAAGGTCAGAACTTGGAGAAGATGGGGCGGGGGGCTGGCTGTGTGTGTGTTGGGATGGGGGCCGCCGAGGGCCAGGAATCCCAAAGAGAGTCCAGGATCCACACTCTCAGGAACTTGAGGGTCTCCCATGAGGGATGGGAAGGGTCAGGAAAGCATCCTGATGGCCAAAGGGGTGGGACCTTGGATCTCAAGATGTGGTCGGTGGGAGATGCCTCCAGGCTGTGTGGATCCCGTGTGAGCAGGGGATGGAGAGACCAGGACTTCAAGGCAGTTTGTGGGTGGGGGCCCGCCGTAGGCTGAAGCCCGGCCAGGGAGCTGGGTGCCAGCTCTCCTGAAGGCCTGCCTGCCCACAGTACCCGCTGATCAACGACTTTGGAGAGGAGCACGGCTTCTCCCTGTATGAAATCAAGGATGGCTCCCTGCTGGAGATGGAGAAGGTCAGCCTGCAGCAACGGCTCAACCAGTTCCAGCATGAGGTAAGCCCAGGCTGGGCTCCCTGAGCTCCTTGCTTCACGGTGTTTCTAACACCTCCCCCACACCCCAGCCCCTGTCTCCTTGATCAGAGGTGGCCGCAGTCTCCCCTAGAATGGGCTGGGCGTCTCCCACCCCTCCACTGGGTGCTGGCCATGTGGGCGGGAGGCTCGGGGAGCTCTTGGGCTCCCACATCAAGGATGGCCTGACGGTGGCATGCCCTCCCCTCCTTCCGGGCCCCATCCAGTTGCAGAAGAATAAGGAACAGGAGGAACAGCTTGGGGAGATGATCCAGGCTTATGAGAAACTTTGCGTGGAGAAGAGCGACCTGGAGACCGAGCTGGGGGAGATGGTGAGGCCCAGGGAGCTGGGGGTGCTTGAGGGTGTGACCTTTGTCATGTGACGGTGTGCAGCCCTACGTGTGTGTGTGTGTCTCTGGGTTCTTGTGTGTCTCTGAGTGCCCATCCCCCTGGTGAGTGGAGCTGAGCGTGTCACACAAATTGCGAGTGACTCCCAGCACACCCTGGCCACGCAGCCTAGCAGACTGGGCCTCCGCATATGTTTGGGTCTTGTGCTGAGCCGACTCTGTGCCTGGGGCACTGTGCCTGGAAGGCTGTGTGAGTGAGGGCAGAGGTCATTGGGTCTCTGTGACTGCTGGGATGGGTCTCCGAGGGTGTGCGATTCTGAGTAGGGGGATGGCCACGTGTGTGAGCAGGTGGGCAGGCGTCAGAGTCAGAGCGCACGGTCTCTGCCAACTCCTGCCTGTGACCTGGATCCAGTCGCTTAGCCTCTGTCCCTCCCCTGAAAAGGGCACATGGTAACAGCATTGCTGAGTTGTTCCGGGGCATCTGTGTAAAAATGCTCTGCCTTAAGAATCATAAACACTCTACATGGCCTTTAGTGTGTGCCAAGCACTGATGTGATCACTTTAGAATGCATTTACTCATTTTAATGCTTATAACAAAATTACGAGGTAAGTGTGGTTATCCCCGTGTTATAGATGAGACAGGTAAAGTCCAGAATGGTTGTCACATCTGGAAATAGAAGTCCTTATGCTTCTGAGGGGATGGCTCTGTTTGGATGGAGGGGTCCTGTGGTCTTCTGAGTGTCCCGTGTGTTCATGACGGGGAAGAGGCATTAACTCTGACCTTGCAAAGGGGCAACAGCCAGAAACATCTGCATTGCAGTTGTTGGGAGACAAGACCTCACACTCGTGGCCACTTAGAGTGCAGTGGGGATGTGTGACTTGGGGCCTCAGCTCAGTTTAGGAGGGATGGCTTCCCAGAAGTGGGGGAATCCTGGGTTTGTGAAGCCTTCAGGGGTTCCCTGGTCCCGCACAGACCCTACCCCTTTGTCTCTCCCCGCAGAGGGCCCTGGTGGAGACCCACCTGCGGCAGATCTGTGGCCTTGAACAGCAGCTACGACAGCAGCAAAGTCTCCGGGACGCTGCCTTCCCCAGCCCCAGCCCCCCGCCCACCCCTGGCCCACCATGTGCTGATCTGGACCTGCACTACTTGGCACTGAGAGGAGGATCTGGCTTGAGTCACGGTGAGATCTCTACGACCCCCGATGTTCCTGCCCTAGAGTCCCCAAGCCTGCCCCCCCCGTTTCAGCATCATTGGACACCTCTCCCTTCTGGGATTGATAGTTGACACCCCACTATAATGTCTTAAATTTCTCCCTTAATTACCGTAATTACCTCCCGTAATTACCTCTTTTCCACCTGTTCCCTTACCCAGTGTCTCCCATCAACACCCCCTCCCTTACCACCGGCTTTCCCTGGCTACCCCCATGCAGTTCTCGTGTGTGTCAGCAGAGGGCACCTGTACTCAGAATCCCCATCCTGTCCTAGGTGTTGATTAGCAGAGGCCAGAGGATGCTTGGAGATTTGAATGTGGCCCGGGAAGCCCTATATGAGGCCACAGTATCATTTTGTCCCTGGCCTCCAGGAAGATTAGAAGCAGCAGCTCAGGCCCTCCTTCTTTATGGTTCTCAGCAGAGGCATCTTGGGGTACCTGGCCTCTGGCTGGCCCCTTTGGATCTCTCATGCTGCCACGCTCACCTGTTTCAATCTCTTCTGCTCTGGGAGTCAGTGGAGGGTCCCAGCAGCCAGATCTAGCCTGACTTTATCCTCCCTCCTGGTAGCAGGCTGGCCAGGCCCCACAGCCAGTGTGAGTGAGCTGGAGCGACGGCGGCTGGAAGAGGCCCTGGAGGCTGCCCAGGGCGAGGCCCGGGGGGCTCAGCTTCGGGAGGAACAGCTCCAGGCTGAGTGCGAGCGGCTGCAGGGGGAGCTGAAGCAGTTGCAAGAGAGCCGGGCCCAGGTAAAGGGCAGGGGCACTGGCACCTAGGACCCTGCCCAGAGCTCCATAGAGGCCTGGGGGCTGCAGCAAATAGCCTTTAGAGGACTTCCTCGCTGGGTATAGACTGGCCCTGGGAATGGTAAACGGCGGTGTGTGTGTGTATGTGGGGGGGGCTGGGCAAGGTTATGTTGGCATCTGGCATCTGACCTCAATCTTCCTTCCTAGGATCTTGCCTCCAATCAGACAGAGCGGGACATGGCATGGGTGAAAAGAGTCGGGGATGATCAGTAAGTCCCATCTGAAATCCTCTCTCTCTTAATAATCTCTGTGCCCTGGGGACGGCATTTCCCAGGTCCCCCTTTTGGTTCATTTCTCCTGTTCTGTTGCTCAGAGGCCCTGTTTTCTAGCATCAGGGCAGTGGGGTTTGGCTGGCTTGTGTGGCTTTGCATCCTTTACAGGAAGGAGGTGAAGTTCTGGGATGTTGCCTTTGCTTTCTTCTGGCACCCAAACTTACGTCTCCGTGAGGTATCAGGGGCTGAGAGATTTCTTCAGCAGTTTTACTGCTGTGTTCTGTGTCCCGTGGTGAGTTTTTAGGCCTCTCTGGGGCCCCATTTTCTCTCCCAGTTACAAGGCTAGTTCGTTGGGTTAACTGTTCCCTCCCTGGTGAGGAGGAAGAAGGTGGTCTCTTTCAGGATCTGTGGTGCCTTGTTTCCTGTTTCAGGAGAGAGCTGAGGCTGAGAAGAGGGGCTTACTGTGTTCTGTAGCTGCAGGGAGGGGAATGAGAGCCTGTTCTGCTGGGGTGTCCCTTGGAAATCCAGCTGGGAGGGAAGGGCAGCAGGGAGTAGGGATGGAGCTCCATCAGTGGGGAGTCGAATGGTGGGGGCCTCTAGGGCAGCACTGGGCAGCAAGAGAGAGGGCGATGGCAGCCTGATAGTGAGCCTGATGCTTTTCACATCCGCACCCTGAACTCATCCTCTCCCGCTTTCTGAGAAGTAGAGCACAAACCTTCTTCCGCCTAAGCCTTCTCCCCTGAAACCAGTCCTGTGGCACAGGCTCCATACTTTCATTGGAGGGGAGGGCCAGGGCCCAGAGAGGGATGGGAATGAAATCTCCATCCCACAGTATCCCCAGCTACAGGACCTCAGGGGTCCTCCTTCCAGCAGGCTTCCTTCTCACCTTCCTCCCAGCTTCTGGCCACCTGGGGGTACCCCTCACTTCTCTCTGCACCCTGGGGTAAGGGCCTGGGTGGAGCTGTGATAGTAGTGGGGTGTGAGAACCTAATTTGTGGGACTGGTAGGTGGGATCCCTCAGCTAGGCTGCTAGGTGGTGTTGGGGTGCCTGTGCAGCGGGTGCACCCTAGCTTGTGGCTGAGGCTCAGAGCCCATCCTAGCCCATGTGCCCAAACTCAGAACACACACACACACACACACACACACACACACACACACACATTCTAGAAGCCTAGTTTGCCTCAAAAGTTATAGCACGGAGCCTTTTATGGCTCAGTGAGTCCAACCCCCTCTTAGCAGACCAGCAGTGAAGGCTCCTCTAGCTGGTGGAATCCAGAGAGAGGACTTTTTTGGCAGGGCTGGAATCTGAACAGCCAGGCTCTGAATCCTCCCAGGGATGCTGAGTGGCTTTGCTTTACCGACTTCAGCTCTGTGACCCCAGGTTTCCCTTGTAGACTCAGAGGTCAGTCATTACTGAGAGATGTGAGAGGAAGGTGATAAGGGTGGGAGGCCAAAGAAGGAATGGTGGATTCCAAGGGGCCAGGGCTGTAAGTGAGCGAAAGAAAGAACTCCTCCCATAAGGTGCTGGTAGAGATCAGAGCGTCCATGCTGCCTGCCCCTGTGGCCAGCACAGCCCCTTCCCTTCCCTTCCCACCCCATCCCTTTGGCTTGAGGAAGTTGCGCTTTGGCTTTGCCCAGGGGCTGGCCGGAGCCACTCTTACCAGAGGTGACCTCCGGCTCCTCCCCTCCATCCCGACGGTTGGGACTCTGCATCGGTGCCTTCTGGACCTCTCACCCCAGAGCCAGCCAGGCTCTGCCTGCCAGGCTTCACACTTTTTTGCAAGCAGAGCATTTCTGGACAGCCCCAGCTTGGCAAGAGTTAATTCTCAGAGGAAGTCCTCACTCCCCCAGCAGTTTTATTTTCTTATAAACTCAGCTCCTTTTGGTAATTGCTTCCCGAGTGCTCCCTCCCCTGTCCTCCCACCTGAAGCCTCAGTCACCTGCTCTCAGCTCACTTTCCCCCAGCAGCCCCTCCTCTTCCTTCCACTTCGTCCAGACCATCCAGGCTAGTGGGAGCTGTCCCTGTGGACTTTCTTAGGAGAGGACTGCAGGGCTAGGTTACGCACAGGGGGGCGAGGGAAATCCCTGGATCCAGGCTGCCCATCTGTGGGAGCCTTGTGTGTTCCTGCAACATGCTTACCTGTCTCAGTTTGGATACCTCTAGGGCAGCCAGTTTTACTCTGGGAGTCCTGTTAAAATATCCTCCCTTATACTGCCACTGCGATTAATTCCCTCTACTCTCCCTGCAGTGGTCCTACCCATGCTGAAGAGACAGGCTTGTGAGGCAGTCTGGGCCCCAAGGATTTCCAGTCCTTCCCATCCCAGTCCCCAGTCCCCAGTCCGCCAGCTCTGGTCATTAGTGTACCTCTGAAAGTGGCTGTCCAGACCAGACCAAGCCATTCTGCCACCCTCCGGGTCTGACCTCCGGTCACGATTGCCCTGCTATTTGGTCAGCCCAGCACCTAGTGGCTGGTGCCCAAGGGACAGAGTGTCCCAGAAGAAGAGGTGTTGGAGGTCAGTCAGGGACCAAAGGCAATGACGAGGGAGGGTGAGAGTGAAGACCAGCCTACTCCTTAGGATGCACAGGGAGGTAAAGACCCTAGGAGGAGGGGGGGTCTCAGTCAAGGTGGGTGCGCAGAACCCACAGCTGCCTCCCCTCTGAGCCCAGCTCAGTCATAGGTCCTGGTGTGGCCCTTCTGAGGGCGTGGCTAGTGCTGAGGGCGGAGGGGAAATTGTGGAGTTGGGGTTCGTTGAGGGGGCTGGGGGCTCAAGTAGGCAGGCCCGTGAAGACAGTGAGGGCCCAGTGACGGAGGGGGACTCCCAGAGAGAAGATGGGGGCTCACTGTGAGCGATGAGGGAGAGAACCATAGGGCTTGCTTTCCCCCCCGATGTTGGGGGCTCAGTGCTGCAGCCCTGGCTCTTTTCCGCCACCCCCCCCCCACAGCCCTCTCTCCGCCCACAAGCCTCTGCGTGGGCTGCGGTTAGTGGTGGGGGAGAAGTGTGAACTCGGAGAGAGAGGATGGAAACTCTGCACAGAGGTCAAGGGCAGTGTGGGGTGGGTCAGGACGGAAGTCGGAGACCCCCGTCCCCATGTACCCTGAACTTAGTTTCATGCCCCAGAACCAGCAGGCCCAGGGCCTCCCCCTTCACGCTTCTCACCCTCCCTACTTCCTTTCTTTCAAATCTCCTTCAGCCAGGGCAAGGGTGCTCACAGGAATTAACCCCTGAGCACTTGCAGCCCTGGGACTCCCCAAGGGTGAGGAGCAGCTCTCATTGTGGTCTGAGGGATTGGTGGGCTTTGAATCTGCCTCTGACTCTTCCCTTGCCAGGAAGGCAGAGAGCAGCTCTTCCCCACAGTCTCCTGGATGGGAAGTGGTGTACACTCCCTTCATTCTTAAGCCAGAGTCATTGAGTTGGTTGGTACCTCCAAAAAAGAATCAAATTGAATTTCTGTTTTCATCCACCTGTGTCCTGGGCACTCCTGATTCTTCGTCCATGTCCATGTCCATGCAGGACCTTAGGTGAGGCAGTTTACCTACAAACTCATCCTCTCCCAGAGGATGTGGCGGGGGCATTGTCCCCTTCTACTGCTGGGCAAACTGAGGTTCAAGGAAGTTAAGTGTGAAAATACAAAGTGGGTCCTGAGCAGATGAGCCGATAGTACCTCTGTGGTATCTTTCTGGTTCAGGTTCTTCCTCAGGTAGGAGGCTCTCGGACGAGGGATGATCAGATGATTTTTTTGACCAAACCTGATCAGTTCTGAAAGTGAAATTTTCAACATGTAAACATTTCAAAACCTTAGTAATTACGCTTGGGCAAGTGGTGTGAGCCAGGATGATCCTGAGTCCTGGGCAAATTGGGATGCATGTGCCCCACCCCTCCCCACACCGGCCCTCTGGTTCCCAGCCCAGTGCGAGCTGCTGGGCTGAGTGGTAGCTGGGGAGGCTCTCCAGATGCAGCGAACATCGAGCTGTGCTGGGAAGGTGGCAGGGCTGCCACGAAGAGCCAGGGGCTCTGTGGACCTCGAGTCATAGCTGGTTGAGGAGAGTGGAGGGGCTCAAGGCGCCTAAAAGGAAGTGGTAGAGCACTGAGTTGTTGCAGAGCGACTTCCTCCTCCCCGTGGCCCGCAACCTCAAGTCCGCTCCACGGCCGGGTGCCTGTGGTTCCCTCCCCGAGGGTCGGGCGGGAAGACTGATGCTGGGTGTGCCCGTGGGTGGTGGAAAGTTTGGTCCCTAAAGTCCCCCACGAGGCTGAGCTGGCTGGGAGCAGCTGGCAGGGGTGGGGGGCAGCTCTGGGCAAAGCTGGAAGGGCTGGGAATGCTGGATGTCTGTTGGCCTCCCGAGCCTGAGTCAGCTGCTTATTCTAACCCCAGGACCAGCTCTGGTCTGATCTTGACCCCAGTCCTACCCCGACGCTGATCCCAGCCCTGCCTTTAACCCTGCCCCTCGTCCTGACCCCAGCTGTGTCCACAGTCCTGATCTGATGGAAAATGGAACTGTCAGCCCCAGCCCTCATCTGAGCCTGACCCCAGCCTTGCTTGTGGCTTCGTGTCCATCCCTAGTTCCAATCCCATGGCCCCGCGCTGGCCCTCATGGTGGTCCACCCAGCATGGGCACTCAGTGAACTTCCCTGGAAGGCACCACCAAGTCCATGTGCCTCACAGTTGGTTTGGGGTAGAAAAGCCTCTCAGCAGAGAAGGATGTTCTGGTTCCTGACTGTCCTCATCTCAATTGCTTTATCAATCACCATAAAGATCATTATTTCTAGATGAAATTTTGAGATCCCTGAATTATTCGTGGAAAGAATGAATGAAAGGATAAATCAATGAAGGATGGAAAGATCTGCAGCGGAGGGAGTCCTCCTTCCTGCCAGCTCTGTCATTTGCACTCTGGCTCCTCTGAGGTGCCAGCTCAGCAGGCTGAGGTGCCAAGAGCAGGTCTGAATCCCTGTTTTGTGCCACCACGGCTCTGTGACCTTGAGCCAGCTTCTTAATAGCCCTGATCTTCCCATAACGTCTATCACCTTCCTCTTCTCTCTGGGGGCAGGGGTGGTGATGCTCAGGCTATTGTGGAACTCCCCAGCCGCTGCCTCCTCATCTTTCCCTTCTGCCACTTTCCTGTCCCCCACCCCTTCCTGATCCTCTTGGAAGGCAGTACATTGCTTAGCAGTCAGTGGCCTGGGGGCCAGAGCTCTGTTTCAGTACCTCCACTGCTCCTCAGCTTGATGACTCTGTAAGCCTCACTTTTGTCATCTGTAACATGAGAGAGGAGTGGCAACACTGTCGGGTTGTTGGCAAGATTCAGGAATGTTGTTTAGCATGATGCCAGGCCCGTGTCAAGCACTCATAAAGATCATCTATCATTCTTTTCTCCCTAGGTCCCTCCCAGGTTCTTAGAGATGTAGATAGAACTTTCCCCCATACTTTAAGCGATAAAAAGGTGCTCCAGAGCAGCGATCGGCTGCCATTCACCTGACCCATGCTTCCCAAACAGTCGTGATGGTGGGAACTAGCATTCAGGTGTGGGCCGGGAAGCCAGGAAATGGAATGTGTATTCAGGTACATGTGCGCAAGCCTTGGTTGTGTTGTGAAGTTGAGATTTTTTTTCCACTGAATTGGCAGTGTTTTCTAACGTGAGTCATTCAGGTCGTTAGCGAATTTAGCAGCCTGGGCCTGTGCATCTTGAGGTGGGAAGAGATGCTTGAAGATAGGGGCGGTCCTGAAGCTCCTAAGGGCCAGGGGATGTCAGGAGGTCAGGCCCCACCACCTTGCTCAGGGGAGTCTTAGACATCTTTGTGAGGCTGCCCATGAGGCTGCCGGGTGCTCCAGGAGGAAGATCCTCACCTGCCCTCACCAGCCCCCTCTCCCAGTACCTGGGCAGAGCTTGGGGAGGGGCTGGGCATTCGGGGCTCTGGGCTTCTTCCCTCTACTTCCTGCTGGCCTGTCTGTTTTTCTGTGAGGAGGGTGTCAGGAGCAGGGCAGTAGGAACTGGGGTAGCTCCTGACAAGGGGAGGAAGGCAAGTGGAGAGATAGGAGCCCGGGAACTGAGTGTGGCAGGTGAGATCTCCAAACCAGGGTGTGAAGGCAACGACCTGTATCTGTCACTGAGATACAGCAGTATAGGCGGATGGGGAGAGAAACTAGCGGCTGCTAGTCAGAGGGGAGATGCTCCCATCAGTGCCCTGCTCAGAGCCTCCTCCTGCTCCCACCACCGAGGGGTCAGCATGGTGCTCCAAAGCCCCCAGTCTGATGGGGAGACAGAGCTCCTTGCCCAGTCTGCAGAGGGGAGCCTGTCTTTGGGGAGTCCCCAGTTTAACGTGGGACACGCAAGCTGGACCTTCTGGTCTGATGGGGGAGATGCCATTTCTTCCCAAAGACCCATGAGATTAAGGTCAGGGAACACAGGACACATCACACGAGGGCTGAGACGTGATGGGATTGAGCCTCCAGCACCTCGGCCAGGGTTCCCCAAAGGACTTCCTCCTCTCTGCTCCCTTCCATCCCTGTGCATCCCCACATGGGTAGTGAGCCCTCTCCCTAGGAAGTGGGCTTATCCCCCAGAATCCCAGCCTCTTTGCAATAATTTGGATTTGGCCCAAATGGGTTAAAAATAGTTTTGTTGTGGGAGGGGCTTTTGCCTCCCCCATCACCCAGCTTGCCCCGGGGACTAGCAAGAGAGAACCAGCCAGTGAGCAGAGAGCGCAGAGTGAAGGAGCTCAGTCATTATCTACCCTCTGCACCTCAGCTTTTCCTGCCCTCTGAAGCCCTAACCTCAAGACTTCCCCTTCTCTCCTCCAGGGACACACACACACACACACACACACACACACACACCCCGTTCCTCACACTCAACTGGCCTCACTCCAGCCTTCACTCCCTCCCTTGCACATACATCCTCTCTCCCGTGACCATTACATCAGAATAGGGACAGGCTCCTCAGGTTTTGGAGCAAGAGGGCATCCCCTGGGAGTAGATCCTCTGGAGTGGCTGAGCCTCTCCCTGCCACTTCCCTCCAGCCCTACCTTCCACAAAGTTCAGGAGTCCCTTCTGGACTTGGTGAGGGAGCAGGGAGATCCAAGGAAACCAAGCCCCCACCTCGCAGGCTGTGTGTCCAAGCCCCAAACAGATGAAAGCAGTGACACAAGGCGACCACAGAGAGGCATGTGAGGTCAGGAAGGGCTCCCTGGTGGTGTACAGCCCAGGCTGGGAGAGGGGAGGGTCAGTGCTGAGAGAGAGAACCTTCTGTAGTCCTGGGTCAGAGTGACCCAAAGAGAAAGGAAGAGAAAAGGAAGTGGGTGAAGTCTTTGCTAAGTTCAGAGCCTGTTCCAGCTCCACGCAGGTGGGTGCCCAGGAGGCAGTGGGAGGAAGAAAGGGAAGAAGAAAGGCAAACGGATAGGGAGGCTTAACTCATTCTTTACTTCCCAACCATCTTCTGGGTGCCAGGCCTGGGCAAGGTACTGGGAATATAAATACAGTGATATAATGCTCCCTTTTGAAGAACTGCCAATGCAGTTCCAGAACAGGGCAATTTCTGATAAGTGCTTATTGTGCGTGGCACCCTCTGGAGGTGTGCGGTATGTAGCCACTGCTCACAAAGACCTCCGTGTGAAGGACTCCCTGGAGATCCCGGGAGGTGCACCACTCTTAGGGGCAGCTCTGACACGGATGCGAGGCAGTGGACTGAGAACTTGGTGGACTTGGGTTTAAGCTTATCACTTGGCTCCTCTGCCGAGCCAGAAGGCCATGTCTTTACTTACGAAAGGGGGTCTTCTTAGGCGGTACAACACTGGGGTCCCCGGCCTTTCAATGGTGAGGACTCCTCACGGACTCCTGCCCCCAACACACAGTTTGTACTCACACTTTTAGTATTCGCTCTTTGAGAAAATTCACAGTTAACTAAAAGCCACTCTAAATACAGTGCCGTTTTTTTGGTGAATCTGTCACCACAGCTTCTGCATAGATTAGAAAAACATTCACATACACCTGTATCAGATGTGCTCAGGCTACAGGCAGTGCTTGGTGAACACATGGATTCAGGGACCCCTTGGAATCACTGAGCTCCCCAGCCTGTGGTCTGGGAGCCACAGCCCTAGCCTAAGGTAAGGTTCACTGGGAAGAGAGGGAGGCTCCCTGGAAGAGGCAGTGTTTGAGGTAGACGGTAAAGCCCAAGAGGATTTCTCCCTTGGGGTAGGAGGGCCCCAGGAGAGCCAGAGGTTGGGGCACAGCCAGTTCTCCCTCCACAGCGGTGACAGTAAAGCCACCTCCCTTCCCTTCCTCAACTCCCTGCCCTCTGACCTCAGGGTCAAGCCTTGCCTGGGGATGCCTTTTAGGGTGAATTTGGCGCTGGCTTACACGGAGCTGACTGAGGAGCTGGGCCGGCTTCGGGAGCTGAGTTCCTTGCAGGGGAGGATCTTGAGGACTCTGCTGCAGGAGCAGGCCCGGAGTGGCGGTGAGCTGGGGCTGAGCTGGGGCTGAGCTGGGGCTGAGCTGGGGCTGAGCTGGGGCGGGGCAGGGGAGGCCCGGAGCTGGGGCCGAGGGGGGCGGCAGCGGGGCGCTGGCGGCCGCGGCTCCCGCCTCTGACGCCCGCTCTCCCGCCACCGTCCGTCCACCCACCCGCCCCGTCCCGCTTCTCTTCCAGAGCTGGGGCTGAGCTGGGGCTGAGCTGGGGCTGAGCTGGGGCTGAGCTGGGGCTGAGCTGGGGCTGAGCTGGGGCTGAGCTGGGGCTGAGCTGGGGCTGAGCTGGGGCTGAGCTGGGGCTGAGCTGGGGCTGAGCTGGGGCTGAGCTGGGGCTGAGCTGGGGCTGAGCTGGGGCTGAGCTGGGGCTGAGCTGGGGCTGAGCTGGGGCTGAGCTGGGGCTGAGCTGGGGCTGAGCTGGGGCTGAGCTGGGGCTGAGCTGGGGCTGAGCTGGGGCTGAGCTGGGGCTGAGCTGGGGCTGAGCTGGGGCTGAGCTGGGGCTGAGCTGGGGCTGAGCTGGGGCTGAGCTGGGGCTGAGCTGGGGCTGAGCTGGGGCTGAGCTGGGGCTGAGCTGGGGCTGAGCTGGGGCTGAGCTGGGGCTGAGCTGGGGCTGAGCTGGGGCTGAGCTGGGGCTGAGCTGGGGCTGAGCTGGGGCTGAGCTGGGGCTGAGCTGGGGCTGAGCTGGGGCTGAGCTGGGGCTGAGCTGGGGCTGAGCTGGGGCTGAGCTGGGGCTGAGCTGGGGCTGAGCTGGGGCTGAGCTGGGGCTGAGCTGGGGCTGAGCTGGGGCTGAGCTGGGGCTGAGCTGGGGCTGAGCTGGGGCTGAGCTGGGGCTGAGCTGGGGCTGAGCTGGGGCTGAGCTGGGGCTGAGCTGGGGCTGAGCTGGGGCTGAGCTGGGGCTGAGCTGGGGCTGAGCTGGGGCTGAGCTGGGGCTGAGCTGGGGCTGAGCTGGGGCTGAGCTGGGGCTGAGCTGGGGCTGAGCTGGGGCTGAGCTGGGGCTGAGCTGGGGCTGAGCTGGGGCTGAGCTGGGGCTGAGCTGGGGCTGAGCTGGGGCTGAGCTGGGGCTGAGCTGGGGCTGAGCTGGGGCTGAGCTGGGGCTGAGCTGGGGCTGAGCTGGGGCTGAGCTGGGGCTGAGCTGGGGCTGAGCTGGGGCTGAGCTGGGGCTGAGCTGGGGCTGAGCTGGGGCTGAGCTGGGGCTGAGCTGGGGCTGAGCTGGGGCTGAGCTGGGGCTGAGCTGGGGCTGAGCTGGGGCTGAGCTGGGGCTGAGCTGGGGCTGAGCTGGGGCTGAGCTGGGGCTGAGCTGGGGCTGAGCTGGGGCTGAGCTGGGGCTGAGCTGGGGCTGAGCTGGGGCTGAGCTGGGGCTGAGCTGGGGCTGAGCTGGGGCTGAGCTGGGGCTGAGCTGGGGCTGAGCTGGGGCTGAGCTGGGGCTGAGCTGGGGCTGAGCTGGGGCTGAGCTGGGGCTGAGCTGGGGCTGAGCTGGGGCTGAGCTGGGGCTGAGCTGGGGCTGAGCTGGGGCTGAGCTGGGGCTGAGCTGGGGCTGAGCTGGGGCTGAGCTGGGGCTGAGCTGGGGCTGAGCTGGGGCTGAGCTGGGGCTGAGCTGGGGCTGAGCTGGGGCTGAGCTGGGGCTGAGCTGGGGCTGAGCTGGGGCTGAGCTGGGGCTGAGCTGGGGCTGAGCTGGGGCTGAGCTGGGGCTGAGCTGGGGCTGAGCTGGGGCTGAGCTGGGGCTGAGCTGGGGCTGAGCTGGGGCTGAGCTGGGGCTGAGCTGGGGCTGAGCTGGGGCTGAGCTGGGGCTGAGCTGGGGCTGAGCTGGGGCTGAGCTGGGGCTGAGCTGGGGCTGAGCTGGGGCTGAGCTGGGGCTGAGCTGGGGCTGAGCTGGGGCTGAGCTGGGGCTGAGCTGGGGCTGAGCTGGGGCTGAGCTGGGGCTGAGCTGGGGCTGAGCTGGGGCTGAGCTGGGGCTGAGCTGGGGCTGAGCTGGGGCTGAGCTGGGGCTGAGCTGGGGCTGAGCTGGGGCTGAGCTGGGGCTGAGCTGGGGCTGAGCTGGGGCTGAGCTGGGGCTGAGCTGGGGCTGAGCTGGGGCTGAGCTGGGGCTGAGCTGGGGCTGAGCTGGGGCTGAGCTGGGGCTGAGCTGGGGCTGAGCTGGGGCTGAGCTGGGGCTGAGCTGGGGCTGAGCTGGGGCTGAGCTGGGGCTGAGCTGGGGCTGAGCTGGGGCTGAGCTGGGGCTGAGCTGGGGCTGAGCTGGGGCTGAGCTGGGGCTGAGCTGGGGCTGAGCTGGGGCTGAGCTGGGGCTGAGCTGGGGCTGAGCTGGGGCTGAGCTGGGGCTGAGCTGGGGCTGAGCTGGGGCTGAGCTGGGGCTGAGCTGGGGCTGAGCTGGGGCTGAGCTGGGGCTGAGCTGGGGCTGAGCTGGGGCTGAGCTGGGGCTGAGCTGGGGCTGAGCTGGGGCTGAGCTGGGGCTGAGCTGGGGCTGAGCTGGGGCTGAGCTGGGGCTGAGCTGGGGCTGAGCTGGGGCTGAGCTGGGGCTGAGCTGGGGCTGAGCTGGGGCTGAGCTGGGGCTGAGCTGGGGCTGAGCTGGGGCTGAGCTGGGGCTGAGCTGGGGCTGAGCTGGGGCTGAGCTGGGGCTGAGCTGGGGCTGAGCTGGGGCTGAGCTGGGGCTGAGCTGGGGCTGAGCTGGGGCTGAGCTGGGGCTGAGCTCCATCCCACGGCCAGCTTGGGGCTCTTGGCACAGGGCCCCTTTGGGGGAAGGAGGCATCTTGTTTCTGGCCATTGCCTGCAGGCCTGTCCTGTTCTCCTCATGCTCTGCTCCTCTGGGGAATAGGAGGGTGGGAGTGGAGAGGGAGGACCCTGCAGGACTGGGAGGATTCAGCCTGCAGAGGCTGCCCTGAGGGCAGGGGGCACAGGGGACACCCTGCACCGTGACCCCCACGGCCAGGACAGTATCTGTGCCAGCCTCCCAGGTCCCCACATCCCCCTAGCACCAGGACACAGATTGTTAAGACAGATGCCCCCCCTCCACCCTTACCCTAGTCGGGTCCCTGATACCACAGGTGACACCACGGGTGCCCTGGAGCCCGTGTGTGACTCGGCCTCTGTTATTTGGGTGGGTGTCATCAGCCCTGCCTCCCAGGCGGAACCTGCGGATGGGCCAGGGTGCTGTTGGAGCTCAACTTGCTGAGCTGGGGCTGAGCTGGGGCTGAGCTGGGGCTGAGCTGGGGCTGAGCTGGGGCTGAGCTGGGGCTGAGCTGGGGCTGAGCTGGGGCTGAGCTGGGGCTGAGCTGGGGCTGAGCTGGGGCTGAGCTGGGGCTGAGCTGGGGCTGAGCTGGGGCTGAGCTGGGGCTGAGCTGGGGCTGAGCTGGGGCTGAGCTGGGGCTGAGCTGGGGCTGAGCTGGGGCTGAGCTGGGGCTGAGCTGGGGCTGAGCTGGGGCTGAGCTGGGGCTGAGCTGGGGCTGAGCTGGGGCTGAGCTGGGGCTGAGCTGGGGCTGAGCTGGGGCTGAGCTGGGGCTGAGCTGGGGCTGAGCTGGGGCTGAGCTGGGGCTGAGCTGGGGCTGAGCTGGGGCTGAGCTGGGGCTGAGCTGGGGCTGAGCTGGGGCTGAGCTGGGGCTGAGCTGGGGCTGAGCTGGGGCTGAGCTGGGGCTGAGCTGGGGCTGAGCTGGGGCTGAGCTGGGGCTGAGCTGGGGCTGAGCTGGGGCTGAGCTGGGGCTGAGCTGGGGCTGAGCTGGGGCTGAGCTGGGGCTGAGCTGGGGCTGAGCTGGGGCTGAGCTGGGGCTGAGCTGGGGCTGAGCTGGGGCTGAGCTGGGGCTGAGCTGGGGCTGAGCTGGGGCTGAGCTGGGGCTGAGCTGGGGCTGAGCTGGGGCTGAGCTGGGGCTGAGCTGGGGCTGAGCTGGGGCTGAGCTGGGGCTGAGCTGGGGCTGAGCTGGGGCTGAGCTGGGGCTGAGCTGGGGCTGAGCTGGGGCTGAGCTGGGGCTGAGCTGGGGCTGAGCTGGGGCTGAGCTGGGGCTGAGCTGGGGCTGAGCTGGGGCTGAGCTGGGGCTGAGCTGGGGCTGAGCTGGGGCTGAGCTGGGGCTGAGCTGGGGCTGAGCTGGGGCTGAGCTGGGGCTGAGCTGGGGCTGAGCTGGGGCTGAGCTGGGGCTGAGCTGGGGCTGAGCTGGGGCTGAGCTGGGGCTGAGCTGGAAATATTTTTAAAAAAATAAAAATAAAATAAAACAGGTATAGAGCAGTAGATGGTGTCTTTGTGACAGAGCACCAACCAGCCCTGAGCAAGTGTCAGGGACTCTTGAATTTTCCCTCCCAGCAGGTCTGGTAGATAGGTAGAGGTTCCGAAGCCTTGGGGATTCAGTAGCAGCTAGTCTTCATCCAGTGATTTCTGCATGGCAGGAACCAGGCTGGGCCTCAGAAAGGAAGAATCCGGGTTCCACGTCCTTATTGCTCTGAGAGCAGTGGTGAGGCTGGGCTCCAGGCTCAGCAGCTGCCTTGAAAGCCCCACAACCTGGGAAGTCAAAGCCAGGTCATAAGCCTGTGACTTCTGCCCCAGTCAGGGCTGTGCCCTCTGTCTGCAGAAAAGGCCTGAGCTCTGTTCACCAACTCTGGGTGCCTTTCATTTCCACGTGACCCCTTCAGGCCAAGGATTCACTTAAAACGGGGCAATTGCTCATCGAAGGCCAAGGTTCAGCTCCAGATCCAGGGCAAACATTCCTCCCCATTCAGTGCCAAGTCCAAACCCCAACAGGGAGATGTTTCAGCTTTCCCTGCTCCTTTTTTTTGCAGTTAACAACTACAACTGGCTTCTAAAAGTTTTTCCAACCTTGATTCCATCTGCAGCCAAATCCTGAGTGCCAAGGAAGGTGAGAAAAGCCATCCCTATGGGACATGGCTTCATAAACCATGCGAAAGAAGGTTCTGGAACGTTCTGGAACATGGCACTCAGTGCATCTTGGCGCTCTTCCATCCCAGTCAACTCATGGGGAAGAAGGCAGCACCCGGGTTTCTGTGTTTGGGTCATCTTTGGATCTCGGGACGCATTTGCTAGCATTCACGTGAATTGGGGGTGGTACAGGGACATGAAGCAAAGAGAAATCCCAGTCATTAAGAAAAGGGCAAGGGATGACCTAGGAATGAACTACAAGCAGGGACATGACCTGGGTAGCCACTTCTGGTCCTCGGCATGTCTGAAGGTAGGGAGAATCCAGGTATCCCATAGCCTGGACACTTTCCGGTCACCAGGGTGAGAGGTGTGTGGGGACATAGGGTGCATATTGTGGTAGTTTGTCTCCTTGATTTCTGGAGACTTGGGAAGAGGCTTGGGTGCAGGGCGGGAAGTTGCTGGGGGCTGGGGGCTGGGAGGGAAGTGGGGGTAAGGGATGTCCTCCAGAACCTCAGCCTTTCATTTAATGCCCCCCACACACAAAGGAGAGGACAAGAGAGATGGGTAAGCTGGAGGAGGGCTGGGGAGCCCTGGCAACACTCCTGTCCTCCGGCCAAGGAAGATGGTGATCAGACAAGGTGGTGGCTACTCGGGCTACAACTTATCTGTGGGAGTAATGGGAGTGGGGGGCACTAGGGCCTGAGAGAGTATGGGGAGCAAAGGGATCCAGATCACTAGGCTTCTGGAAAGATGAGGCTGGGACAACTTGCACAGGAGCAAAGTGGAGGGAAGACCTCTGTTGAGGCTGGAGAAGACGCCCAAGGGACCCACTGGCTCTTGCCAGCACAGGCCCAGGGGCAGATGAGGTAGGTGTCAGGAGATTCACAGGAACCAAACCGTCATGGTTCCATCTTCAAGTGTCCAGTGAAGGGTCAACACCAGTCACATTCTCTCCAGCTCTGGCTCCTCTGCCGTCAGTCTCTCCCTCACCCACGAGCTGCCTCATCTCTGGGGACCCTGCATTCCTGCCCCTCTCCTGCCAGCATCTCCAGCCAGGTCTTCCAGGCCATGGAGACCTCTGCCCCTCTCCTGGGTCCATCATGTGATCTGCTGAGGAGCAAAACAGCTCCTTTCATAAGTTGGGGGGGGGGGTGCTCACGCATGTGAGCGCACGCGCCCGTGTGTGTATGTGTGTGTGTGTATGTGTCAGGGGAGAAGCTGATCGCTAACAAAGAGGAGGGGTGTGTGGGTGAGTCAGCCGTGTTAATGAGAAACAACTCACCCTGCTGATGAGGACTAATGAAGAAAAACAGAGGGGGTGACATCTTTATATAGGGTAGGGGGGAGCAGGACAACTCCCTCAGGCCCACCTCTCCCTCAGCAAGGACAAGAACAGAGCAACTTTGGCTTCCCCAGGAAGAATTGAGGTCAGCCGCAAGTATGAAGCGTTGAGAACCAGGAGGGTCCTAATGGGGAGGAGGGGGGACAAGGTGTCTGGGGGCAGGAGCCAGCTCCTGTCGGGGAACCGTGATAGATCCTCCAGTGCCCTGCTCCTGTTCCTGCCCTTCTTCCGATTTCTCTGTATTGATTCCAGAGAAATTCCAGGCTCTCGAGACTGTGCCCCTGGATTGCCCAAGTGCCTTTAAGGTCTAACCACACCTTCAGGGCTGGGAGGGTGCTGGTGAGGATACACCAGTGTGCCAGTCTGTGCGCTGCGCTGCTGCAGCGCAGACTGTCTGTGGCAGCCCCAGAGATGCCTTTGGTTGGGGGCATTGACTGTCTATAGAGATGGTAATGACCCAGTGAGGCCTGGCCAAGTCCAGGGCTGGAAGGAGCTGGCACAGGGAGGTGGGGGTGACTCTGGTATCTGCTGGCTGCCCTGTCCTTGTGGCAGAGGCAGAAACCCCTGAGAACCCACAGCTCCACCCACCCTCTGTGCCAGTTCAGCCAAGGGCAAGGGCACCAGGCGTGCCTTGCAGATGTTCCAGTTGGCTGTGTGAGTGTGGGCATGGGGGGAGGGAGGGGAGAGGCTGGGAGTGGGGACAGGATGGGTGTTGGCCAACACCTCCTAATTTGCATTACCACTGACACCCTTCTTGACCAAGAAAATGGAGCCAGAAATAACAAGGGGGGAAGGTGGTTCCCTGGGGGGCTCTTGGAGGTTCTTTCCTTGCCTCCAACACTCCCATAGTGCGAGGAGGGACGCAGGAGTTCAGGTCTTTGCCAGCCGCACAGCTGGCCCCCCAGCAGGGGCAATGCACCCAAGGTCGCTCCTCCTTCCTCAGATTGGGGTCGACACCCCTTCCCAACGTCCCACATCCTTTGGCTCAGACACCTCAGATGCCAGGTGCTACTTCAATCCTTCTTCGGAACTGAGTCCCCTCACCCTTCCCTCCTCTGGGAAACCCTCTCCCTGGGGGCCCTCTCACAGCTCTCATGGGGTCTCATGACCCCAGCTCTGGCCAACATTGTTCTCTCCAGGCTGTGTCCTGCTGCTCTGTCAGACTGGCCATTTCCCAACCTGGGAGCTGCTCAAGGGAAGGTTCTGCATGAGAAATAGTCCAAACCATAGCAGGGGAGGTTGCGAGTGGATTCTAGAAGTGGCATGAGGTGGACCAGGGTCCAGTGTGAGACTCTGGCCCTTGGTCGATGGCAAGGTCAGGTTGAGGGAGGGGACCTCCAGCTCTGTGAAAGGCCTGTGGTCCGCCTTCACTTGGAGGTGGTTCCCATGCCAGACCTCTCCTTTGCGAGCTCCTTGGAGAAGAGGACCAGGACTGTGCCATTTAGGCGTATTTCTTCCTGGCCCCGGTGACTACCACACAGACTCCTGCAAATGCATGTGGTGCTCATCTATGTGCATGGAATTCACTTCGGTCTCAGATGAGATAAGGAATGCCGTGCAGCCATAGCCTGCTGGCAGGAGATGGGCTGAGTTAGGAGAGGCGGCTCTCTCTGGGCCAGAGGGGTCCTGGGACCTGGAGGAGCCAAGTGGTGAGGGTGGAGCAGAGCAGAAGGGCCTGGCAGGGAAACCAGGTCGCGAGAGACAGCCCAGAGAGCTGTGAACACAATGTGGGAAGGAGCGAACAGTGAACTGAGAACTCCCCCCCACTTCCCCCCTCCAGAGATGCTATTTTGGAGGGAGAGAATATATGCAGTGCAGGGGGCAGGGTAGGGGGGGAAATGCCAGCTCCCACAGGGGTCAGCCGGACCGCCTGCTGCCTCCACTCCTGCCAGCCATCCCCACAGGCCCTGGAGCCTCTACCCCGCTCCAAGCACTTCCCTCCCTGTTGGAAAAAATCTTCTTGCTCTCTTGAGCACAAGGGGAGAAAGAAAGAGCTAGGAGATTTGCAGCTGGCCTCTTAGCACCCCTTTGAGTCCTCTGAGGCCTCAGAGGGAGAAGCTTCTATTTCCTTTGCTTCCTTGGAAAGATGTGGAGGGTACAGTGGGACATGGCGGTGAGGCAGGTGCCAAGGACAGCTCAGAGGGCCTCAGCGCTTCTTGCCCCCCCCCCCCCCCCCCCCCCCCCCGCCGCCCCATACTTAGGATCCTCTCCTCCTGCCTTAACACCAAACTTAGGGAGTAAATCTGGTGTTCACAGAGGCCAGGGTGGAAGGTGTTTCCAGGACTAGCCAGGTTTGCCTGCGGGAGATCTGACCCCTCCAGGTGGAGAAGCCAACCTTGGCCCCACAAGCCAAGAAGGCTGGACAGAGGTTGGTGTTAAGTAGAGCCCTCGCTTGACATGAAGGGAAATTCCTGTGCCCCACTTCAACCCCTCTGAGGGGCCTTGACTCATTTTGGGATGAAGGCTCCAATGCCCTGTGGGTTTCTGTGGTGGCTGGGGGCAGGGGGCCAATGGAGTGTATAGAGAAGGTAAGCGCCAGGGATGAGCGGACAATTTTGTTTTCGTTTTTGGAGTCTTGATCCTTTTCTGGCTGACAATCCAGCTTCACCTGAAAGAGCAGGGCTGGCTGGGATGGAAAGAAGGCCCGATTTCCCGCCAGTACAGTGCAGGGCACATAGAGGGCATGTGAGGGTATACTTTAGGAAGAACTTCCTGTGAAGACACTGGGGGCACAGTTCCCAGGTGAACAGAGGGACCTGGTTCCTTGGATGCTTTCCACAGTAGATGCCTCCCTCCCTTGGAAGGCTTGGGGTTTTGGGCCACATGGGGCAGTACAGGTGGTCACCGACTGCTGCTGCAGGAGGTGGGGGGTCTGAAGACTCCAGGGAGGTGGGGGAGGGAGAAGGGCAGGCTCAGGGGCAGGAGACATATGTTCCCAAGCCATGCAATGGGTATGGGAATTGAGTTAGAAAGCCACAGGTGAGAACAGGGTCTCTCCTCTCAGCCCTCCTCCCATTGTCTTGTCTTGCTTTCCTTCTTCCGACCTCAGATCTGGGAGGGATGGGAGGAGGGGGAGCAGCTGTGGTGACCCAGCACCCTCCCAAGGGGGGTGGGGGAGTGGGAACCCACCCACATTCCCTGGAGCAGAGGGGCTGAGTGGAGATGCTCCGCAGAGGGCCTGAGGGATGCAGGGAGCCCGTGTCATTCCAGCCAGAGCCCCTGCTCCAGGACACCTAGCCCTGTCTTTCAGCCCAAAGAGAGGTAGGTGGATGGGGCTGATTGTGCCTGCCCCCACCCCATCTTGCCCCACCCCCTTCTGGGGACCCTTGGCCTTGGGGATGCTGCAGGCCCTGACCCCTCCTGCTCCCCAAATGGCAGAAGCAAACTGTGACTGGGAGGTGACAGAAAAGATCAGGGGACGGTGTGAAGGGGATAGTTCACGGGGCAACACAGGTGAGGGGCAGGGAAGGGGACAGTTCCCTCCTGGGCTCAGAGAGTTCCTCACCTGCCTTGCATCGCACTCTCTCCAGGACTGGTAGCGACAGAGGCAGAGGATCGAGGGGGACCTGGCAGAGGGGTCAGCCACCACTCACCATGAATCGTCAGAACTCTGAGATTTATGCATCTCTGGTCTCAGGCACTGTCCTAGTCCCCCACAGCAGGCACATGTGGGCCTCTTCCCCACCGTCCAGCAGACTCATTCTGTCACACTCAGTCCCAGACGTACAAGGCACACGACAGGCCTAGTTACACACACACACCGCACACCCTTCCTCACTTACCAGGCTCCCAGTGGTACCCACCTGCAGAGACACACTCCTCCCGACACACACAGCATACACACACAGAATCTCACAGAACTGGGAACACAGTGACACACGGGTATGTCCAGGTGCCACGGGGATAGAGTCACGCACTGCCTCCCATTCACGTATGACCCCATGTGGACCTTGGGAACGGTGTGTACCGACACTGGCACGAAGTCCAACGTGCACACACAGGCGTATGCTCCCGGTTTGGAAGTCAACCCCATTATCCGGTGGTGTGCCAGTAAATGTCTAACAACTGGCCCTCCAGTTTGAGCTGCCATCATGGTGGCACCGAGCCCTGGAAAGAGGGGAGTATGATCTGCTCTTTCAAACTGGTCTGAGATGGCTCCAGCCCGCCACTCCATGATCCTTTGTAGAAATCACATGATAAAGTTTAAACGAAAATGGACACCCCCAGGAGGGCTGCACCTGAGCAGCTGTGACTCATTTGAGCAGCTTCTTTCCCCATGGGGTGCCTCCTTTCCCTACCTTCTCTCACTACCCCGCCTCCCCTCCAGATCCACTTCCTCCCCTCTCACTTCTCCTCCTTCCCCGTCACTCAGAGCTTAGAGCTGCTTTTGGTACACAGGCCCATCTTTTTTTCACCCTTGCAGCCCTACTGTGGCAGTGGCCACCAGGTGTGGAGGGTGACAGGCCCATAGCTAATCTAGGCAGGCTTCCAGGAGGAAGAGGACAAAGAGAAAGCCCCCGAATTTCCAGAAAGAAACATAAACCTCTGCCTCCTTGTGCCTTGCCTGGCCCTGCTTAGCTCATTCTTTCTCCCTGGTCATCAGGACAGAGTCTGATCCACACTGTGGACTGCAGGCAAGAGAAGCTACGGCTTGCAGGGCGGTGACTTGGCTTACCCTTTGGGTGACTTTATCATTAAGCCTCCTTTCCCCTTCTTGAGACGGTTAGAGCGCGTTCTGAGAGTGAGGACCTCCAGTTCTAACCATGGTCTGGGAACGAACGTTACATCACTTCTCAGAGCTTCTGCTTCTCAATCTAAAGAAAAAAGAAAAGAAAAAGAAGGGTCTGGACCAGGTGGTTTTAATTTCCTTCTTGGCTCTGACATTTTCGCTTTCTCTATTTCTGAGAGTCTTCGAAAATCTATTCTGTGGGAAGTATCCCTTGTTGCTAATGTTGATCTTTCCCCAGCACTTGAGGGAGGCGAACAGATGTTGCTCAGAACTGGGGGGCAGTGGGTACCACAGCTGCAGGAGCTGGAGGCTGGGCCTGGGTGTCTGTAGGTTTGGTTTGGGGGCCTGGCAGGCCATGTACGTTTGGGATACCTTCTAGCAGCCTCCGCTCTGTTCGCTATGGCTCCTTAATAATTCCTGCCACACACATATAAGAGGAAACAGGGGGAGGAAGGGGGAGGGAGGGAAGAAAGGAAAAGGATACGGGAAGGAAAGAAAGGGAGAACACCCTGAAGTGAAAGGAAATGAAAAGGGAAGAGAAGTGTTCATCCTAGATGCAGGGAGCAGCCAACCAAACCAGTCAAGTTCCAGTCAAGGTGCCGGGCAGGCATGGGGGGGAATGAGGGAGCGAGATGTTCTTGGTGGCTACAAAGCCTTCCTCAAGCATCTGTGGGGTGGGGGCAGGGCCCTCAGGAGGGGGGCGTCCAGGAGTCACCCCCTTCCCTCTTCCCAGGGCCTCCCGCTGCTGCATTGCTGCTCCTCTGAAAACAACTCAAACCACAAAATTGGCTTGTGGTTGGGTGAGTATCAGTCACTGCTATTCAGCTTGGCCTCTTAGGATGACTAAAGGGGTTGGGAGCCCCTCATAGTAGCCCCCCAAATTTTCAGAGAAGTCGGAGGCAGAGATGGAAAAGTGGTTTGTTTCGGATGGGATCTGAGATCCCACATGGTGTGGGTTGCAGGCACTGTGCCTGTCCCTGGGCCCCGGGCTTTGGGGGATCACCAAGGTGAGGGGTAATACCCTTCCTGGACTGCCTCGTCCAACCCCTTAGGGCAGGGGGGGCGCCAAGGATGAGGACTCCCAGGTGCCCCAGAGGGTTTCCTCTCAATCTGCTCTTCCAGCTCCAATTCTCAAGGGAGCCAGGAAGGAGCCCAGCGGCTGCTGTGGGTGGGACTGGGCACCACGGGTCCCCTGGGCAGGGTCTGTCAGCTGGGCAGCCCAGCTGGTGCCTGGATAAGAGCATCCCGTCTTTTTTTCTTTTCGATAATAAAACATTCCTGGCCCCCTCTCCTCCTTCCTCCTTCCTGTGCATCCACAAGGGAGGAGGTCACATCCCTTCATCTCAATATTATATAAAGTGGGCTAAAAGCATCCTTTAGAAAGTTTAGCTATTTTTATTGATCTGTAACATCTCAAAGGAAGAAGAGCACTTGCCATGCAAGTACATGTCATGACAAGTCTCCAGTCCCCTCCCTCCAGCCTCACTCATCGAGAAGGCTGAAACTGAGCACCCTCCCTGCCTGGTCTCCCCCTCCCCACATTTGATTCCCTGATTCCTGGGCTTAGAAAAGGAGCGGCTCTGGGAGGAAAGAGGGTGGGTCCTACCCCTGCTTGGCTTACCCTTTGGGTGACTTTATCATTAAGCCTCCTTTCCCCTTCTTGAGATTCTTTAAGTGCTGACCTTTGGCGCCTCTGTGCTGCTAGTGAAGAAAGAGAAAGGGCATCCGCACCCTTGACCCTCTGCCCACACCCCCATCACCTGGGTTTTCGCAGCACCCCCCTCCCACCCCCCACCCCGTGTGCCCAGCCTCTTCCCTGTTCTGCCCCTCACTCTCCTTCTGACTGGCCATTGTCTCAGTTTCTCTCTCTCCTGCTCTCATTCTGTCTCCCCATCTTTCTTTCTGTTTCGGTGCCCGCATTACCCCCGCCTGCCCCGGGCTGGGGGTGGGCACACGTGAGTTCTAGATTGCTGACTCAGGCCATCTAACCACACTGTCCCTGGGATTCGCTTTCCCCAAACTCCCCTGCCTTCCCCTAGGGTCTGGGAACAGGTGTCAGGACTGGCATCTGTTTAAGCCTTTGTGCAGGTGGGAAGGTGGAGGCTCTGCAGAAGCTGCCCACCTGTCCGTGAAGCGAACTGCCCCAGTGGCTGAGGGCTGAGGGCTGGGGGTGCCCCCCCCCACCATGGGTAGCGGAGGAGTCGGGTTTCTGAGATGGGAAGTGCCTACCTCTTCACTGACTCCTGAATCCCCCAACCTTCTGGGTGGCCCAAGGCAGGGGGCTTCTTCTCTCTTAAGGAGGGGAAGGGAATTATTTACTGAGCCAGGCTGCAAGGTGGGGAGGTGGGTACCCACCAGACCTGTGATCCTGGGAGGGATGCAGAGCACATGTGGACAAGGAACATAGAAAGAACACACATGTGGAAAAAAATATGTGCCACTCATACACACACCAGAAGTGTGACACATCCCCTCCTCCACCCCATCCTCACCGTTGGGGGCTTGGAGGGCCAACCCCCAATACCAACCATACATGTGTGTTAAGTGTGTGAATACACACACACACACACACACACACACACACACCAAGCTCTGCACTCTGGTGCACACACATCCTGAGCTAGAAGAGCAGGACTGGGGAGTTGGGCTGAATGGGGGAGGGGGAGGGCAGGGAAGCAGGGGAGCCCCACCCCTGCCCCCTGCCCACTGTCCGCCTCCCCATCTCCCCCCCCCCATCCGGGTGAGTTCTCTGCCCCCTTGACTTTTCCCAGCTTCGAGGAAATACCTCCCTTTAGGGGAAAGCGAGATCGTGAGGGGAAGCAGGGGAAGCACTGACTCGGGCAGAGGCATGAGCCTGATTTTCCAGTCTGGGGCGGGGCGGAGGGAGATGGCACTGGGGACGCCCAGGCGCTGGGGCCTGACTCAGAGCCAGAACCACAGAGCTCCTCCGCTATATTGTCGTCGGGGAACAAGAAGCCACCACGTTTATAAGAAACTGCGATTCATCTCTGCCCCCTTCCACCCCTCCGCAAAGGGACCAAGGTTAGACTCGAAGAAGAACTTATAGCCCCGGCAAAGAAGGGACTCTGCCTCAGATGACCTTTTTGGAAATTGTCCCTGGATTTGTCAGAGAAGGATGGCAGGTTCAGGGGGCTTTAGATCCTTTTTTTTTTTTTTTTTTTTGAAATTTTAAGATTTATTTATTGATTCATGAGAGACACCCAGAGAGAGAGGCAGAGACACAAGCAGAGAGAGAGGCAGGCTCCCTGCAGGGAGCCCGATGCGGGACTTGATCCCAGGTCCCCTGGATCACACCCTGAGCCAAAGGCAGATGCTCAACCACTGAGCCACTCAGGTGCCCCAAGGGGCTTTAGATCTTGAGAAGATCTGGGGCCAGAGGATGGGAGCCTCAATTCCCCCATATAGGTTGTCAAAGAAAGCCCTCTCCTCACGTTCAGCCTAGAACAGGAGTTGGTTTTTTTTTTTTTTTAATTTTTATTTATTTATGGTAGTCACAGAGAGATAGAGAGAGAGGCAGAGACACAGGCAGAGGGAGAAGCAGGCTCCATGCACCGGGAGCCCAACGTGGGATTCGATCCCGGTCTCCAGGATCGCGCCCTGGGCCAAAGGCGCCAAACCGCTGCGCCACCCAGGGATCCCTCCCAGAACAGGAGTTGTTAAGTCCCACACCGACTGTCTTCAGAGCTATGGCTGAGGCTGTGGCAGGGGCATGGAGAGCTCTCTAGAACCATCGACAGTTGACATTTGGGTTGGCGTTGGAGGGTGGGGCAGCTGGCAGCTCCAGCTGGCTCTGCTCCCCCCTTCTTGGCCACTGGGTCACAGGTGCCAGGGTGAGAGCAGGAGGGAGAGTGAGTGCAGGTTCAGTTAGCAGAAGGGCAGAGCTGAAGGTGTGACGAACCTGGCGTGGAGAGAAAGCCAAAAAGCGGGAGACTGCATGGCCTGGTGGGGAGCACGGCCTGTGGCGTCCTCCTCCCATTCCTAAGAGCTGCCCAGGTCCCCTCCCGACTCAGGCAGAAATGTCGAACAGCTTGGATGTCTGGCAGCAAGCCCGGTGGCCAGGGGCAGGGAGTCCAGGGAAGTGAGGAGTGCTCCGGCCCCCCACCCCTGCACCTGCCCACCAGGACTCCTGGATTCTTCCCGTCTGGACCTGTTTTCCTCCACTGCTACCATGCTCAGTCTGGCCTTGGCTGGGCCTCTGAGCCAGTCCCTGCCCCTTCCAGTTGCTAAGCCCTACCTCCCACCTCTCTTGACCATAAGTGGGATGGGATGTCCTGAGTAATGGGGTTCAATTCTGCAGGGTCATCAGACAGAAAAAGATACAAGCAATGACTTCCCGAAGTATAGGGGAGCACTCAGCAGGTACCCGGGGAGGCCTGAGGGTCTTGCTCTCCTCCAGAAGGTGAGGGACTCGGTCACAATCAGGTTGGGTAGGATACCCTGGAGCAGAGAAGGAGGGGGGAATCAAAACAACTGAGAGCCTGGGAAAACCTAGGCATCAGTTTCCTCATCTGTAAAATGGGAAGAACAACAGGATCCTCCTTGCAGCTGCCGTTACAGGAAAGGCACGGTGCAAGCATAGGGCTCAGCCTTGGGTCACTAGCTCTGTGACCTTAACCAGTGACTTAAATTCTACCTCAGTTTCCTTGTCTGCAGACTGGGGACAATGATCCCTTCCCAGGTGACCTCATAGCATTGTGACTTCTAGTGAAGTCAGGGGTATGAATTGCTCGGGGTAATCTCTTTTTCATCCTTCCCACCCCAAACAGCAGTGTGAGGAGCAGGATAATCAGGGAGCACTCCAGTTTTTCCAACTTCCAAACTTACTGGAAATCCAGGGATGAGACAGTGTACAAGCTGGACTCAGCACTACATCTAGGATAGTGGGAGCCTGGGAACCCTGGTGCTTAACCCACCCATTCCTGGGGCCCTGAGACTTGGGTGGTGGTGGCCTCAGGTTGGCGTGTGTGTGTGTGTGTGTGTGTGTGTGTGTGAGAGAGAGAGAGAGAGAGAGAGAGAGAGAGGGAGAGAGAGAGAGAGAGAGAGAGAGAGGTGTGAAGATTGTGGGCTCAGCATCTCCATTTGTAGCCACTCTCCTGTTGCTAAGGACTTGCCTGACCATAGCCATCCCTCCCCAACCCACCCAACACGTCAGGTTCTGGGCCAGTAATTGGAATGAAATGGAAGAAGGCACGGGGCGGGGGCGGGGGGGCGGGCAGTGATGGGCGGCCACACCAGCTTCATGCCCCCTGTGGCTGGAGACATGGGTCCAGGGGCTGTCTCAGGGCCCTGCACAGAGCTCCAGCTGCCCGTGGCTCCGGTGGAAGGAAGCTGGCAGGACTCCCTGTGACACTTAACTGAGCGGGGGTGGGCAGCAGGCGACAGGCTCCCGGGGAAATCTCAGACTCGCATGTCACAGCAGATCTGTGTCTGGGATGGTAAGTGGGGTTAAACTCAAGGTCAGACCCAGCCAAATCCATTTTCATGTCAACATGGCCTTGGGTGTCCTCCATGGCCACGAGAGAAACCCAGGTGTCCACTTAGCTGAAGATGGCCTTGCTAACGCCTGGTGGGTCCCTCTGCTTGGACACTGGTTGCCTGACTTCCGCCTGGGATTCACAAGGAACAGAGCACCGCCTGTAGAGCTGCCTTGCCATTCCCATGACACAGGTGCTACCATCTTCACGGGCTCCGGGGACCTCAGAAAACGAAATAGGACTGAGCTGTTGGATGAGGGGCTATGGGAAGACAACGGAAAGAATTTCCCAACCTCAGGTAGATGAAGTGAGAGGTGGCTCTACGCTGCTCCCAGGGAGAGAACACTGCCAGGTGCGTCTGAGTTCTGTGCCACCCAGGCAGTCACTCCTCTTCTCTGAAGTGTGTGGCTCCTGGGTCTCCTACCTTGCTCCTCCTTGCCCTGTCTTTGTCTTAGACTTTCCCCAGGTCCCTGTTGTGTTTCGTGGCAGGAGCTGAGAAGGAGAAAAAGGAGGGAAAAAGAGAAATGGAAGCTCTGTGAACAGGCTGGCGGGCCAAGTGGACCGCACGCAGGATGCAGAGGCGTCAAGGTGATGAGGAGGAGGATGCAGTGGCAGGTGAGCTTGTTCAGCGGGTCAGGGAAACGTAGGGTAAGTCTGCAGTTGGCTGCCTTGGCAGCAGGAGGGCTTGAGGCAAGAAGGTCCGAAGGACTTCCAGAGGGGGCCACAGTCTCAGTTTCTGGAATAGAATTTGTGCCTCTATCATGGGCGGGGTAAAGGCCGACAGAGCAGGAAGGCCAGACGGTGGACTGCAGGTAGGATTCCCCAGCGTCCCGGTGAGACAGGGCTGGAGACAGAGGGCCGGCTGCGGGCCTTGTCCTCACTCCTCACTCCTCGCTCACCCGCCCCTACAAATGCTCTCCAGCTCCCCCACCCCATTTTGGCCCAAGCCCCCCGGGGAAGCTACATGGCTACATGGCGTTCTCACCACGGACCCAGTGCCGGCTGCGCTTCTTCCCTCTGACCTATTTTTTAATCATCTGATGGGATTTCACCTCCCCCCCCCCAACCCAAAGCCCTGGCCCCCTGGGCCCGTCAGCTCCTCAGCGTGTCAAAACTGCCCCTGTCACTTTGCGTTGGTTTCTCAGTCCAGCCGGCCCCTCCCCCAGGACCTGAGAGCCAGGGCTAATTACCCAGCTGCTGAGCCCCAGCCCCCTACCCCTCCATCCCCAGCCCCCTACCCCTCAGTCCCCAGCCCCAACAGAGGGGCCCAGAATCACCCAGAGTGGGGAGGGGGAGCTGGGCTTCCTCACCCCTTCTGCTGCCTGGCAGGAAGTCCTTCCTGCTGTCTAACCTCCATTTCCCCCGCCCCCCCCGCCCCCCCCCCCCCCCCCCCCCCCCCCGCTCTTACCTGCCCCTAGCCCAATCACAGACACAGAGGATGTCGGTACTGGGTGGGACTTTGGGATCCCCCTTCAGGGACAGAAAGAGGACAAGCAGCTTCCAGTGCCGGGTTTAGGGGAGTCTTCTGTCCCCTCGCCCCCACTCCCTGCACGGAGAGGGTCACCAGGGACTAATGGTGGAGCCAGGATCAGAATCCAGAGCTCCCCCACTGTTCTGGATCCTTCCCCACTGACGTCTGTTTCAGTTTCTATGCAACTCAGCTCCCAGTCCTGGTGTGTTCCCTGCCATGTCCCTCTTTCCCTTGTCCACTCCCTTGGCCTGTGGAACTTCATCTGGCATTCCAGGGCTCTCCTGGCTTGCTTTAGGCACCGCTTAGGAATGGGATTTGTCCCTTCATCCCTTCTGCCCACCACGCCCACGTCCCCCTCTTCCCTCCCTCTTTAATCCATCCCTGGTCCAGCCCATAAGCCTGTCCTATCTCGTCTCCACCCAACGATGTTAACCTGAGGGACAACCCAAAGGGCCTCAGGCCAGAGACAACATGCCTGGTGCAGACTCACAGACAGAGGCCTAGGCCCAGACAGATAGACAGACAGCATGTCCACCAAGCTGGAGATAGATCTCAACGTGCTGATAAAGAGAGCTGAGGAGATGTAGAGACAAGCAGACTCAGAGGCCTAGAGAGAGGAGATGCGGTAGGTACGGAGCCTGCCCTCGGCCAAGCACACAGAGCTTTAACAGATCCCAGAGACAGTTGGATGTACAGAAGACAAGCCACGCACGGGCAGAGACACAGAGACCCCGAGAGGCCAAGAATCAGACAAACATAGCAGAGCAACAGAGACTCAGAAGCTCTAGAGACTAACAGACTCTCAGGACAAACAGGGATGCATGTGGCTCCTAGGAAGCCAGAAGAGAGCCTTGGAGAGAGGGCGGCTGAGCAGTGGCCAGAGGCCCTGGGGGTGGCCTTCTAAGAGAGGCCCCCTGACCTGGCAGGCCTGACTCTGACCAGGAGCTGCACTGTCTCCAAGAGCACAGGAGCCTGGCTGTGAAGGGGTTAACTCGATTAGCCCCCCACTCACCCTTCTTTTCATCCCTCATCTCCCCACACTGCCCCCTCACCCCAAGCTCCCTTTACCCAAAGCCCAGGGTGTTCCCCACCCCCTCCTGGTAACCGGACCCTGCTTCCTGCCTGAGATTAAGGGCCTGTCTGCTGAGATTCCCCAGGAGGTGGGGGGGGGGGAGGGAACACAGCCTCTTCCCAGGGCCTCCCTAAAGCTGGGGTTCGCCCATCTATAACCTGGGGCATGCCCCCATGATTACAGACATGCTCAAGTACCCAGTATCTTAGTGTCCCTTCAGGAGGACACAGGAGACTTGGCCTGGGAGCACAGCTGGGGTGGGGTGCTGTGTGGATGCATGCGGGGCGTGTGGGGTGTGGGTCTTGTGTGAAGAGCTGGGGCGGGGGTGAGAACAGTCAGAGACCAAGAAAAGAGATGGTCCCTGATAGGTGCCCACAGAGGGTGAAGGAAGGACTGAAATGCAGGAAGACCCAGGCATGGCCTGGAGCCAAAGGGTAAGGGCTGTCCAGCCTTGAGGGGTGTGGGGCAGGGAAGGGTGAGCCAGCCTGGGGATGAGAACCCAGAGCCTTTGACCTTGAGATGAGCCCACGCTGACCACCGGGTGCTGGGTGCTGGGGACACAGAACTCCTGCAGCTGTCATGGGGGGAGGGGATCCTACAGGTGCATGTCACCCTCCCTTCTGCCCTCCCTGGCTGTTAATCCGATGGTTCCGGCCATGCTCTCTGAAGGACTGGCAATCTGGGCCCCAAGGGAGAGGGCATTTAGGGCGGGTGAGGGGTGAGCAGAGTCAGGGAGGCTGGATGTAGGACAAGAGAATGGGTGCGCCTCTGGGCACTGGCTCACAGGTTTGTCTAGCGTAGCTGTGTGTGTGCTGTGTGAGCACACACATGGGTCATGTATATGCACAGGCTGGTGGGCTGCCAGGGACCCAGAACTCTGGCTCTGGCATCATGTTGCTAGGAGCTCTTTGGGGGCAGGGGCTGAGCCTAATTGATCTCTGTGATCCCAGAGTTCCGTACCCGCCCCCCACCCGCCTCAGAGACATGAGTCTCTGGGAATGGGGGATGGGCATTTCGGGGAGGAGGGGGGAGGCCTGTACTTTTTTTTTTTTTTTTTTTTTTTTTTTTTTTTAGGCCTGTACTTTTTGAGGTGGAGTCTTACACAGAAGTTCTCATGAGGCCCAGGGCCCTTCGTGGAAGGCTGGAGGCTGGCTTGAAGAACCCTTTGTGAGGGCCCCGTGGGCCTTGGAGGCAGGAGAGTAGGACATAGACAGCTTGGAAGAAAGAGAAGAGGCAGTTTAGCCCAGCCTATGCCTCTGATCCAGGCCTGTCTTGGGGCTAAACCCCTCACCTTTACACGACCTCACAGCTCCCTGAGATCCAGTTCACCCAGTTTGTCCTTGCGGCAGGTCTATTGGCTCTTCTTGCTGGCAAGGAAACCAGAGAGGTTAAGCTGCTGGAATAGGCCACACAGCCGGTGAAGGTTGGAATTTGGGTTCCAATCCTGCCCTCCTTTCCCTGTGCCCTACCCTCAACACTCACAGGCAGCCTTGCCTCAGTAGGCCTCCCTCTCACTCAGGCTCCCTCTCTTCTGTCTTGCACCCCCTCCTGCCCCACCTGAGACTTCCTCACTAAGGCCCTTGCCCCCCTCCACCTCTAAATGCCTCCTTCAGAAGGGCCCAGGCCTCACACTGGCTCTCTTTCCCTTCTTGCCTCATCCCCAACGTGCTGTCCCTCTCTCTTTTGCCCAGCTACCCTCTCAGGCTGGGCCCACCAGGGTGGAGGGGAAACAGCCTGGGGCCTGGGGCCTCTGAGTCTCCACAGCCCCCACCTTTGGCTCCCCCGCCCCCAGCTGGCTGCTCAGCACTGTGCAATGTGAGTGAGCCCATTCAGGAGCCTTCTGGATCCTGAGGGAGTTCAACACTCCATATATAAAAATGTATTTGAGAGAGAGAGGTAGCAAGAGAGAGCACGGCAGGAGAAGCAGGGGCAGAGGGAGAAGCTGACTCTCTGCTGAGCAGGGAGACTGATCCCAGGACCTTAGGATCACGACCTGAGCTGAAGACAGATGTTTAATCCACTGAGCCACCCAGGTGCCCCGACACTTCATACATTTTAAGAAGACCCAGACCCGGGTAGCTGTTTGATTCTGGGGGAAGGAAGGAATTATCTGGTCTTGAAGCTTCGATAAGAAAATCTTCCCCATGCGGGTGACAGCCGTCCTCAAGCCTTGAAACCTGTCCATCCATTGCACTGAGGCACACAGCAAGCAAGGTCAGGGACACTGAAGGTCCCTCTATGGCCCAGGGCTCGGGGGTGGAGGAGTGAAATGGGAGGGGAGCCAAGAGTGGGATGTGTGTACTCCCTGGAGCCCATGTCACCTGGAGTCTTTCTTGAACACACAGATTCTAGGGACCAGCCATAGACCTAGGAATCCGAATCCCTCGAGGCAGGTCGCAGGAATCCACATTGCAAGAGCCTTCTGGCACAGTCTGTGACCTACAGCTGTGGCAGGTGCTGTGTGACATCAAAGGGGCCTCACTCATTTTGAGTCTTTTTTTCTAAGATTCTATTATTTTTATTTATTTATTTATTTATTTATTTATTTATTTTAATAGGCATTTTTTAAAAGATTTTATTTATTTATGCATGATAGTCACAGAGAGAGAGGCAGAGACACAGGCAGAGGGAGAAGCAGGCTCCATGCAGGGAGCCCGACGTGGGACTCGATCCCGGGTCTCCAGGATCGCGCTCCGGGCCAAAGGCAGGCGTCAAACCACTGCGCCACCCAGGGATCCCTTATTTATTTATTTTAAAGATTTTCATTTATTTACTCATAAGAGACACAGAGAGAGGCAGAGACATAGGCAGAGGGAGAAGCAGGCTCCATTCAGGGAGTCTGATGCGGGACTTGATCCCAGAACTCCAGGATCACGTCCCAAGCCAAAGGCAGACACTCAACCGCTGAGCCACCCAGGCAACCCCCCTCTTTTTTTTTTTTTTTAAGATTTTATTTATTTATTCATGAGAGACACACAGAGAGAGGCAGAGACATCGGCAGAGGGAAAAGCAGGATCCCTGTGGGGAGACCAATGCAGGACTCTACCCCAAAACCCCAGGATCATGCCCTGAGCCAAAGGCAGACGCTGAACCACTGAGCCACTCAGGTGCCTCTCATTTTGAGTCTTAAATCAGTTTGAAAAGGAACCTCGAAAACGTACATAGGACAACAGGGTGAAGAAAACTAGCGTCCAAGCTGGTGGGTTAGGGACAATTTTCTTTTCTGTTTTCTAAACCGTTTGCAACGGGATAGCATGACTTTTCATTAATTATTATTGTTCTGACTCAAAATGGAAGGCAGACATTCTTGTGGGAAGAACACTTAGATCAAGAGTCAAGAGGCCAGGTTTCCAGCCCTGCTGGGCTTGGCCATGAATGGTGGCCATGAATTGGTGGGTCATTCAGTTTCCCATATTCACTATCCAGCTTGTGTCATAACATGTGATATTTATTGGAGACCATGACTCTCAAATCCTGGACACACACCTTGTGTTGCTTATCCTGGTGGACCAGCCTTCTGGAAGCTCAGCATGTGGATGGGATGGGAGAGGGGCCAGGAGGGACAGTGATGGGGAAGTGAAGGGATCCCAGGGGGCCTGGCCTCCTGCTCCTCCTTTCCCACCTCTCCAGCCCTGGGGCCTGGGAAGAGGATGAGGTGGCAACAGGAGGAGGAGGTGTCACTGCCAGGGTTCTTCTTCTCACCCAAGCTGGCAGAGGGGCGGGACTGGCAGTGGTGACACTAGGGCCACTCAGCCCCCGCTTTTCACAAGCACTTTCTTTTTTGGGTGGAAGAAATTGGAGTAAGGGGGTGAGGAATCTGGGGTTGACGATCCCGTAACAGCCCATCAGGTTAAAGAGAGACTGCCCCTATAACCTCTGTCTTCCTCCAGGGACGTGTTCCCAGGCCCATCTGATCCTGAGATTCATAATACCCCCTGCCCTAGATACCTGCGTGGGAGCTTGGGGCATCCTGTTCCGGGGCAGGGGGATGGATAGATCTCTTGATCTGACGATTAATGTGGAAAAGAGGAGGGGGAGAGAGGGAGGAACAAGACTCTTTTTGGCCTTCCACAGCCAAGTACTTAGCAAAAATGTCCCCCCAAAGAGATGTCAGCATTCAAGTCTCCTGGGGAAATTAGTCATTCAGGGAAGTCATACTGAAATCTCTCATGTTTCTCAAAAAGTAGCCAAGGGTCCCAAGGTCGCCATCTCTTTCAGGCAATGCTGCCTCACTTGGAACAGCAGGCAGAAACTTCCTGCCTCCCTAAGGCATGGGGGAAATGGTGGGTAAAGGGGTAGGAGGTGCCAGTCCCTGGTGTTCATGCTGTCGTGTACCTGGTCTCCATCCTTAGAGGATGGGCTGCTTCTCTCTTCCCCCACCCTCCCTGGGTCATGCCCACCTCCTGGGATCTCCAGCTTTGCCTTCACCTGCCAGCCTGCCTCTCGGTTCAGCTCTAGTTGGGAGCAGAGAGTCCCCGTGGACCCCTACGGGTGAAGCCCTGTTGGGCTGGGACAGAGATGTAGAGATGGGGCAGCCCCCAGGGGAGAAGCCAGGTCTGGGAGGGAGTGGGGAAAGGAGAGGTTAACCTTTAACATGATGAAAATGTGAAAGTATTTTTCAAAACACTCTTAAAAATGTAAATCTTTATCTATATGTAAAAAATTCCATGACACCTTGTTGAGTGAAAAAAAATACACATTACAAAGCAGCACATGTGGTATTTATATAAAATTGTGTGTGTGTATGTGTGTGTGCACGCACACAAAAGACAGAAGGGCTGTGTGCAGGGAGTGATGTCTGGAGGGGTGTTCACCAAAATCGTAATTCTGTTTGCCTCTTGCGGGGGGGATTCGGGGCGGTTTATACAGTCCTATTTTTACTTTTACTGCTTAAATTTGCTATGAGTATGTTTTATCTTATATGCAGGAAAACTCTCAAAGATGCTATTTTCAACTGGAGGGGGGATTGTTTTCTTCATAAAAAGACTCTGTGTTGGTCAACAGAAAAGGAAGAGCAAGAAAAGCTCTGGTCTGGTGGTCCTATCACGCAGGACAAGTGGGTGTCCTTCCTGTGAGCCAGCTCTGAAACTGATTGGAGTAGCTTTCCAGATGGCTCCAGGTGCTGCCCAGGCCCAGCCTCTCAGGTAAGGCTCACAGCCCCTTGGAAAAGTAGATCAGTGTGTTTCCCCCATTCCACGGATGAGGTAGGTGAGGCTGCCTTTCAGGCAGGGGAAGTGACTTGCCCAGGTCACACATACCTGAGTGACAGGCAGAGCCAGGGCCAAGGCTCTGAGCAGCGACAGGTCATTGCACTCTTGGTGCTTTTGCTGCCCTCCCAGGCCCAGGGCCCTGCAAACCTGCGGTTGCAGCCATGCAGTCGCCTTCAAGGATCTGTGCCTGCTGAGAGGCCAGCTTCAAGGATCTGTGCCTGCTGCGGGCCAGCTTCCCAGCTGGGGGCTGGAGGAACAAGCTGCACAGGACAGAGCCCACCTGGGTCTCTGGGCTGGAGGAAGAACACGAACACTGCGGGGGGGAGCCACTTAGCACAGGGCCTGGGGGCACGGAGCGCTTCAGGAGATCCGTTGAACGTTCCGGGCCTAAGCGGCTGGGACTTGAGCGCAGACCCTGCTGGTCGCTCTGAGCTGCCTGCCAGCGCTGCCAGACGCCCTGTGAGTCCCATCCGGGCCATCGCCATCACCGAAGGCTTCCTGTAGGAGGGGACCTTTGAGCTGAGCCTTGAAGGATGGGTGGAATGTCCACGAGGGTCCAGAGGAGAGGAACGGGCTGGCGTTTCAGGCGGACGGGTGGACTCTTCCAGAAGGCGGTCTTTAAGGGCGAGCTGCGCGGCGCGCGGGGACTCGCCGCACCGTGGGGGCCTCCAGGCCTCCGCTACTGCATAGAATTTGCCGACTATTAGCCACGAGGGGGCGGGGTGAGGCGGGGCGGCGCCGAGGTGGTGGGGTGGGGGGAGCCCAGGGAGCTTCATAAAGCCACAGCAAAGGCGCCGCGACGCTAGTGACAGCGGCCCGCTGGCGAGGGAGCCCGGGAGCTGCCGCGCGCCCGCCAGACGCGGGCGCAGGACCCAGGCGTCCGAGGCCGGGCTCCGCTGG